>NC_134369.1:66049195-66352439 GCF_035582795.1 Mycteria americana | reverse complement strand
TCCTCTCCGGTCTAGGCTGCATGGTGGCCTCTTGAAAGGGCTATGTGAAGCGCTGGGCCGGTTCAGGTATGGGCAGAGCTTGTTTACCTGACCCCCAGGGCGCTCTGGCTGCTGGCAGGGCTGCCGGGAGAGCTGGCAGAGGGGCAGGGGCACGGGGAGTGGAGGGGCTGCGCGGCTGAGCCTGGAATAAGCGCACCAAGCAGCACCTTCCTCGCCCTCCTGCTCCCCGTTCCCATGCAGTCGAGATCGCACAACCCTTTCCTTGCATCTGCTCCCCGCCTGGCTGCGGAACATCTACAGCCAAAATGTAGACACCGTTTCATGCACTGGTTTTGTCCTGCTTCTGCTATGATTGCAGGAGCTCTGGATAACTCTGAGATCAGAGAAAAAGACAGAAAGACAGAGGAAGTGCACGAGGTGAAAGCAACTGAGTTTATTTTACCTTTGGCATTTTGTAGAGTGAAAATCTTTTACCCAGCCTCCCTGTGACAAATGCTGGGTTGAAACAAGAACAGAAAAACATAGACAGAAGGAAAAGAGAAAAGGTGCTTTGCTGAAAGCACTAAAAATATCAGCAATTAAAACAAAAATTACGCTTTTTTTTTTCCTTTTAGCAGTGTCTTCGGGTTTTTGGACAAAGCTCTGTGGCCCACGCTTGTTTCCTCTTCCGCTTTGTCTTGCCACAAGCCATAACAGAGCACACGACATGGTCACTAATTGCGGAGCAGAGCACCCCATTGCATCCGAGCATTAGCAGGCAGCTGGGCAGACAGATTCCCACATCCCAGAGGTACAGGGTGCTTCCTCCACCTCGTGCAGGCAGCGTCAGAAAGGGTTTAAAACCAGCATCAACCTCCCCTTTGCATTTCTCTCCCGATGCAGCTCGGTGGCAGCTTTCCTTATATGGGTTTGAAGGCAGCCAAAGACATATCCTTAATAGTGCCAGTCTGTGGCAGCCGCAAAGACCTCCGAAATCAAGCCTAGGGTTGGTACAGGAGAGCCCTGGCACCGCTATGACCCATGCAGCCGTGAGCTCCCTCTCTTGCTAAACCAGCGCTCGGTCCCAGAGCTTGCTCACGCCTGCTGGCATGAGCGAGAGGTGTAGCGCAAAACGGCTAAACCCACCCAAGAATCTCACAGCTTGCTTTTACCTGCCTTTTTTTTTTCACCTGCTTTTACCATGAGGACATTTAGGGTCAGGTAATACAGTGCTCATCCACTACCATAGGGAAATGACCTTATGGATTTGCACTTGCTGAGCCACAAGCCAGCCTGGTTTGCTGCTGCCCTTCAAACAGCCACTGGTTCTTCGCTGGGCTTGGTTTGAAACGCTGCGTGCTATTTTGTTAGTTCCATTTTTGTCGCACCAAAGCAGAGAGTTGAGGGTTTCTCAGTGTTTTCTAAATTTGCCGCTACGAGAATGCACAAAAACTCTCAAAACCCTTTTAAACTGCCAAAAATGCACAAGGAAAAAATGTTTTCCACGACTCAGCTTGTTTCCATGTGGAAGAGTCCGCTTCAGCTGAGCTTAGAGGTGTCTGACTTAATATCTGTTTTACTTAATCTGGCAGCCTGATTTCTTTGTGGATGTACTTTCTGAATTGATTTCTGGGAGTCTGTCAGACACGTTACCCTGACAGGGCAGGAACCAGGAAAAAATGTTATCTGATGAGTTCAGCTCTGGACAAAGTCAGCACAAGACCCTGAGGTGCCTTTTTATACAAGCGTCAGCACTGTTTCATTAAAAATCAATGGAAAATTACAGCACGCCTGAAAACGCAGCAACGTCCCAGCCACGAAAGAGAAACAATCCCTGCCAGGCAGCTGCGGCCAAGGCGAGCGCTTGCCCTGCTGATGTTCAAAATCAATTTCTAGCGGCAGCGACGTTTAGTTGCTCTAATCTTGTAGTCAGGGAAATCAGCTCAAATAAAATATTGCATGAGCTCTCGCTTTCTGAAATTGCGCATGGGCGACGCATCCTCTTCTCTGCTGCTCCATGCACCTGCAAGAGCAAAGGACCCGAGACCGTCCCAGAGGGGTGAGCAGAACACGACGGCCAGGCTCAGCGTCACCCAGGGGGACGTGCTGCGGGCAACGATGGCCGAACCCAAAGACTTCTCGGTTTTGAGACAAAGCCACAGGCTAAGGCTTGGGGGTTTGTAGCCCAGCTGCCCCCGGCTGTCCGGCGCGGCCCCAGAGAGCTGTGTCCCCTCTGTGCACCTTGTTTCCTTTACCGCAAGACGGGAAATTTTCTTTCTCCACCTTCATTGTTGGCATGTTTGCTCTGCAGAGCCTGTTTGCACCGGCCTAATACAATGGAGTCATAATCCGAGGTGTTGCCCTCGTAAAAATAGAAACGGAGAACAATGTCTTCCTTAAAAACAAGGCTTTTCATGTATCTGATTGTGTAAAATACGCTGCTTAAAATCCGTTTGCTGTGCTAACCAGTAACTCAAATCAAAGGCACAATTCATATCATATTTGGTAATCATTTGCAGGGAGTAGCTGTGGATTTTCTGCCTCAATTCATTTCTCCTTTATTTACAACATTGTGTGATTTTTCTTCAAAGTCCCTTTCCTCTGAAGTCAGATGTGATCCCCATTAGTGGTACTTTCATGTAGCTGAAGAAGTGTGTCAACATTTTCTAATACAGATTAAAGCTCCAGAAAACAAGGGGGAATGAACTGCTCGGCTCTCTGGAGAGCACTGTGAAATAGAAAATATTACCAGGCACGATGTTTAAAACGGTCTCTCAGAATGCCTCTTTTAAGAGCTGCGTATTTCAGTCGATCATTAAGCAAATACAACCTTAAATAAAGCTAGGTGGAAAATAAATAATATTTCTGCCAGAGGAAAGAATAATTTGCAGAGATGCCAAATTTCATATTGCCTAATATTTTGATTTTTTTAATTGAGGTATATGCTGCTCTCCTGTATTTTGCTGACTACGTTCCTTTCTTGCTTAAGGGAAGAAAGGATGTGTTATAAAAATAATCATTTCATCATAAATTTCTGCTCTTCTGCAACTAGTGACCATTGCTTTTTAAGATCAAAACATTTTAACAGCAATGTACACAAAAATATACACTGCTTGTTTCAAAATTAGTTCACTTTTTTTCCCAGCTACAAGACATTATGATTGATGTTTCTCCCAACCAAAAGTAATTCCTCTGAGCTCAGCAGAGCTGCCTCTGATGTTCACAAGGTGGAAGAAAAGGTGAATGAAACCTTATAAATCTTTTCAAGAGTAAATACAGTCTAAATGGAGTTATAGCTAACAGGGAGTGCAAGAATTCTGGGAAATTCAGCCAAATTAGAACATTTGATTTGATTCAAAAACTGTATTCAAGCATGGAATGATTAACAGAAAAGTTTAATTAATTAATCCTAACCGAAGAGTTAGAAGTGTAAACATTTTTGGTTAGAGCAGAAACCCATTACAAATTCCTGTCGCTTAGGAAAGCTACACATTTCAGAATTAATTTTCACTGTACATGAGGATGAAAGTTTAAAAATTAGGAAATTTTCATAAGAGCAAACTTTCTGTAAATAAAACAACAAATAAATGCACCCACTGGAAAAAACTCAACTATTTCACTTCAAAACTCTTAAATCAAAGTGGTGGTCACATCTATCTGTGCCAGCCATAGTTTTAATGCATTTGCAACAACCTGAAAATTTTGGACTCTATATGAAACTCCATTTTCACCGCCGTGAAAAGCACTCCGCAGCAGCTGACAGGCGGATCCAGGCTCTCGTGTTTTGCCACGCTCCCCATCCAGGCTGCATTGCCCATTGCCCATCAAGCCAGGGTGCCCAGGGTGCCTCCCTGCCGGCCTGGGTCTGCCTGGCTGGGTTCCCCTCGGGGATTACCCCCCCGCGCAGGAGCCACCGCTCGCAGCACGCGTTACCGTTACGGCAGGGAAACAGCTTTACATAAACCGGTTCAGGTCTTTTCGACAAAGGCAACAGTTCGGATCAGGGTCAGTTATTTCACACCATTTCACTTCATTTCTCCCAGTGGAAACATCTGAACTCTTCTGTTGAAAGTGAGAGCTTCCCATGGAAACTTCTGATTCTGTAGAAATCACATTTTCTAGCTGAAATTTCCTGTCCAGCTCTATACAGAAATTTGGATTTATTTTTTCTGTCTGAAGGAAAAAATCCTCTGGCCTCAGCTCAACCAGGCACTTCAGCACCTCTTCTGTACATGCAGGGCTGGGTTGCAGCCAACGCGCAGCCTCTTGCTCTCCTGCAAGACCCAGTCTGTGCTGAAAAGGCCACCAAATCATCCATGGTGGTAGGAAGCACCCTTCTTAGATCATGGGGCTGGATCACGCTCTGCTGCACGAGTGCAAACACGCTTGAATAAAAGATAAGGGTATCCCATGCTCAGGTTTGCACTCACCGTCTCTCCCTTTCACATGCGCACACACAAACACGCAGAGGGTTAAGACCAGGCATTTCATCCATCTGCATCTGGTGCTTTTTCAACATTACAATCACTTCATTGTCTGCAGCGGCTGCCACACTGGAGAGGAAGGTGGAAGGTTTCTCAGCAGGACACAGAGAAAGCATTAACAGTGTTTAAAACCTTCATGGTAGCCAAGGAGAAAAAAAAAATCCTAACTTCAGGGTTTTTTATGAGAAAGTTTAAATATTTCCAAGATTTTTGTTTACAGTTTTTAGCATTTCTGCTTCCTAAGTCATATAGGCTTAGGGCTGCTGCACAAATGTTTGGCTAATCTCTGCAAGCTGCAGGGTAAATAGCAGCTGAAGTTTGGTCCTGGTGCTAAGTACAACAGGCCTGATTCTGTTTCTGGGAAATGCAAAGCAGAGTTCTGTCCTGGTCCTCCTTGGGTTCAGGAACAGGTACTTTGTTTTAAAGCCCTTTCAAGCAATGCCTCATGGGGAAACATGCACAGGAAAAGCCAGCGTTAAGGTAAAACTTAAACAAGATGCAGACAAAGTATCAGAGAGGCTGGTGTTGGAAGGGGCCTCAAAACATCATTTAATCTTTCCCCTGCCCAAAACAGGATTGACAGTATGTAAAATGTCAGCTACAGAAGCGCTGGAGTCTGGGCAAACCCAACGCTCCTGAACTCTCACGCTTACCTTAGCATGTCATGCGATGCATGACACTGGAGACAGCTAGATTCGGTTCAATGTGACAAATGTGCCCCTGCCCCAGCAGTTCACAGCTCAGCGGATCAGATGCTGTTTTAAGCTATCCTTCCATAACTCTGGAATGATGCCCGAGGCTCTGAGCCAGAGAGCAGGTCCAGCTGCAGGTGTCTTCCCAGATGCACATGGCAGTGCCTGGGACACACACACCCCACCCCACCCCGCAGGTCTGTGCCCAAATGCAGCAGCCAGAACACCTCGGCCCATCACTAGCCACATCTTTGCAGCAGGTAGAGCAGGTAGCTCAGGGCAGATATGGTCAGCTTGCCTGGCACCTGAACGTAAGGAATAGGAAACCCAAGCTCTTTGCTCTCTGGTAGCCACGCTAGTGGCTGCTTCCTGGTTTGTATTCCTGCACGTCAATCATATTTCCCCTAATATCAGGCTGTTATGGAAAACACACTCCCATCCTCTTCTGCGTACTTCATAAGTAAATTTTTCTTCTTTTCTAGCGTTGGCATCTGTACTTTTTGTTAAACATGCTGGTGAACAGAGAAGCCGTTTTTCCCCTGAATCATATTCAGCAGCAGTAGGATGTGCTGTAGCCCGCTGCAAGCTGCAGCACTAATGATGCTGCCGGGGTAACATCTCTCCCCCACCCTGACCCAGCATCCAGGACAGGTCCATCTTAGATCCATGCCCCTCATTGCTTGGCTGTTCTACCACAATTACCAATGCTGACTAAGGTGGGGCGATACCGAGAACCAGCATGGCCAGCACAGACCATCTGCTCAAGAGGCCCCTTGGCCACTCTTAGCCAGGAACTCTTCAGGAACACAAGAAACGAAAGCTCCCCCGTTTGGCAGCCTCAAAGTCCTCAAAGAATTCAATCCACTAAAGTCGTAGCTGATGAAGATTAAAATGCTTTTGCTGAAGTCTCTTTCTCACCAAGCACCTGGGACCTCTGTCAAGTTCAGAGCATAGGGTCTTCTACCAGTATAGGTCACTGTGATATAGCTACTTCATCATCTGAAGATCCAGCCCACAGTGAGGACAACCTGTCCACCACAGAGCAGAGATTTCATGCCCTTCCATCAGCATTATCTCTTCCCACTGCCATCGGGAGATCAAGGCAGACCAAGGCAGATCACCACAGATTTTAGGAAGACACTGTTACAGCAAAGAGCCAGTGCTGTTAGGCAGCGCTGCCTCTCCACGCTGCTTTCCTCTCCCTTCCAGGCAAAAAAACCCCTAGCTCAGATCCTCGAGCAGTGCAAGAAGAGCAGTAGCAGAGAACTGCCTTAATTCCCCACAACTACGTAGAGAGCCTTGTCCTCCCATGCTCTGGAGTTATTTTGTGAAACACCCTGTGAATTGCCTGGACACATTACAGTGAGATTTGTCTCATTTTGCCACTAATCTTCCATTTATTCTGATGCTGTTTGCCAAGTCTCGTGTTCCCTTGATAACCAGATGCTTGACATAACTTTGGAGATAGTCTTTTCCCCAGCACTCAGTTGCAGTTAGAGGAATGACTTGTTGCCGTACACGGACAGAAGAGAGGAGCTAGGCAAATAGTCAAAGGCTCCCTTTATTCCCACTTTTTCCTCTTGGAGTAAAATTCACACTCCTTGATCTGCATACCATGACCTCAGCATCACTGTTAGGAAATTCCAAATACATCCTTCACAGAATCGGGTTTCAGTAAACAGTTGATTTAAAAAGCCTTGACTGACTTTATCTGTGTTAAAATAAACTGAAAATGCCATGGCATCTGGTCTTTTGCAGGTCAGGTCAGCATAGACAGTTAAAATACTAATAAGATTACTCCAATTATCAGTTACTCTTTAATAGTCTCAGAGCTCTACCACCTTTGCTATTGACTTGAGCCCAGCTCTAGATAAACATATATTCCTAGATACTGTGCTATGGTGATGGAAGCTTTAAAAATATTTGAAAGAGCTAAAAATATAGATACAGATAATAATCTACATTCTGCCTTTCATTTTTTGGATAGGCTCACATTGCAGCCACAGCCAAAATTTTGTTCTTTCATTCATCTCAATGCCACAGACAATCCCATGGTCGCAGGAAGGGCACTTGCCCTCCATCAGGGTTGAGAAGATATCTAGTATTCCTCATTGTTTAGGAACAATCATAAAATTTTTAATAATATGTTCAGGTTCTATCTATTTATATTACTTAATGCTACATTTGTTCCTCTGTCTAGCATTCGCTTGGATTTAGCGCTATTACTTTCAGTAAAGAGCAAAAAGACCCTTAATTAGAGTGTCATTGAAATGCACACATCAGAGTCTATTTGCCTGCAAATTTAGAGCATTTACCTAGGCAGTTATTATTAGTTCCTAACTCAGGAGCAGAACTGCCTTCCATGGGGACAGCTGATGGTGCACGGTGCGCTGAAACACTCAGGAAGCACCTCCCAGTCTGCTGCAGTGCACAGCCCTCTATTTAAGACAGAATGAAATCTAACAAAACACTGTCTTAGACACAATGTCAATTGTTCTTCAATTCCCCAAGCACTATAATCATGTTAGCCTTTTCCATCTAGTACAGCTTTGCACAATGCTGAGGTCCCAAGAGGTCCCTCAGGACTGTATTACTGGAGCAACTGGGCACAGCTTTTCTTGCAAACCCCGAGCTTCCTCGGCCTCTGCTATCAGCGAAGCTGAATTTGTTCAAGGATTGATTAGCACGGCAATAACTCACTGAGATGCAGGGGAAATCCTCCAGTGCTGATTTTACAAACAATGAGGTCAATGATTCCGATAAATCAACTTCATTCATGCTGTCTATAAATAAGTAATGTCCCAGACTGGGAAGAAGCTGGCTCATGTTTTAGTGTTGTGCTTGTTCGAAAAGCCTTGGGAATTGCCATTCTCTTTCATCCATTTCTGGACCAGATTCATTCTGCTTGATCTTCCTAATCCACCTCCACTTCTTTTGTGTTCTTTGTCATGTAAGCTGGCCGACGCTGAAGTCTGACTTCTCAATGCATTTTGGAAGATTTACAGCATTTCATATCGGCCGCTTGAATAAAAATGATTGGTGGACTAGTATATCTCTTCTGTTTGCTGTCTCTGCATAGCAGATAGCCAGCTGTGAAGAGCTGTAGCCTTTTTCCTCTCAAGATGCTAAAACGCCACATAGTACACGTCAGGAATCTTCCTACAGGATGACACTGTCTAGATGAATCTATTCCTATTGCAGAAGGGGACGATAGAGCTGTTATTTTGTGTCAGCCTGCTTCCCCAACATGGCTGCAACACGAGTCGGGGTTGGGCATTTTCCCACCAATTCCACTGGAATCCTCGAACCCGTATGGACAAGGCAGAGGGGAGGGAGTGTCCCTTGCCTCAAGCAAGAAATAAGAGTTCAAGGCGAAGAGCAATCCCTAGAGGTAGTGGAGAGATGTCTGGAAAAGAAACATTGACAAGTGTTTAGATACTGCTTCTCTGATGCTTCCAGAAGTACCCGAAATGGCCTGCTGAAAAAGCTTGTCCCTGCATAGTCAATCACAGACTTCCAAATGTCTTTAACATTGACTTCCATACCATGAGAGCATTGCAGGAGCGTGACTATTTGCCTCCCCTTTTGTGAGATGCCTTCAGTGGGCATTTGAGTTACAGTCCCCAGGTTTTCTGTGCAACCGTGGAATTAAAAAGAATATAATAAAAAGGCTTACAAATACAAAAGCCAAGAATGACTTGACTTTGGCCTTAAGAAAAGCATAAAGTACTGCAAGACTCATTAAATAACGGGAATAATCAACTAATGCAAGCTTTAGATCAGCCATTGAGGGATGACAGGTAGAAATAGGAAAGTCATGTTACCTCTGGCTAGATCGTTAATGAAACCATTGCTAGACCACACTGTCTAGTCCTAGCGACTGCTTGAAAAAGAATTTGGAAAAGAGCTACAAGAATGATATAAGAACAAGAAAATATGCCTTGTAGGAAGACACTAGATAAGCTATTTAGAGCAGAATAAATGATGCTATGAATCCTATCTGGCTTTAAAATCACTAAATGTCTGTGGCCTAAAGACAAAGCAACAAATTCTTCACCACCTCATTAGACCAGGAGCTACACTGAGTGAGATCAGCTGAATCCCGGCCCCGGAGGCCTCTCTGTGCTCCCACTGCGGCGAGCAGACTGGAAATGTTTTTCAGATATTGTAAATATCAGATGGGCAAAAGTATTTGCTCAGCAGAACATAGATCTCATCCATTGATGGGGTGACAGAAAATGGTGAGGTTTACTCAGAGCCTTTCTTTTGAAAAATGTTGGCTATCAGAGGCCTGTACAAGCTAGTGGTAGATGATTACAGGAGCAATTAAAGAACGGCGTTTAGTACAATTTACATCTAGAGTGCGGTATTTAGGCCAATTACAGGGCAAAATAGCACGCTTTTGATTTTTCTTTCAGAAAGAATATAGTTAAGCTGCAGGATAAGTCTGAGGTAGAAAATCAATTTGGCTGTAATCCAATCTTGTTTGTCATGCAGGAGGAAATGGGGGAACATGCCATGAGCAACATGTGACTCAGTTTCCTGGAGATGACCCTCACGTGTGGAAGTGAAGAATGGTCCAGGCTTGAGTCACGGGGCAGTTGCAGACACTGGGTGAGCCAGGGCTCCTGTAGCACCAGCTCTTATCTGCCCTGGGTGTGTTGGCCACGCAATGTTGTAGCATTGCATTCGGTCAAAGCAAAGGGAATCTTTCCAAGGAGGAACGCTACAGGGATAGCCTTCTAGCTAAAGTGGCAAAGAGTTGTTAGAGCTCAGCTGAGTTGATTGTCTTCCTGGCCTGAATGATGGGGACATGTCGTTAGGGTCTTTCTTACTCTTTTATTGACCAGCTTCCTTTGGTGCGTGCCAGACTGTAGCATCACTAGGGCTTTCATTTGCGGATTTCCCGAGTGTTCCCAGCTTCGGCTGCAGCTGTGCAACATCTCCTGTAGACAGGTCCACAACAGCTAAACTAAAGCTCCCCAGACACTGACCCAACCAAAATCAAAGCAGCATGTGAGAGATTAATCCCTGGCAGCCCTATCCCTATTTTCTTCACCTGGATCAGCCAAACAAAGATATTTCTGAACACAAACATGACCCAAAGTAAGATTCACAAATGCACCTGAAGCACTTAGAAGGTGCTACAAAAATGCACTGCCCACATTTACTTTGCTTTCCTGTTGAATATTCAAAGCTTCTATTTCTTAAAGCCTGGGATATGTAGTTTCAGTTCAGTTACTTAGATGCCTGTTATGGGAACCAAAGGGAATTAGACACTTAAATATCTTTGAGATATGCTTCACTTTCAGTCCCTAGTTGAAACATAACAGGGATCCTCACATTTCAGCCATAGAGACCATTATTTAGGTGCTATGCGGTACAAAAAGAAGACAATTTATAAACAAGATTTTTAAAACCGCTCTTCTTCAAACAAACTCCTACAAAAAGACTCCTGTCCTGCCTGGGGTAAGCCCCAGAGAGCAGCAGACATCTGTGAAGAGGAGGGGGATTCCCAGTTCATTGCAAAAGCTTTCACAAAACTACATTCAAGAAAGAAGGAAAATGTTACCCAGCAAGCAAACATATTGTCAGTAACCCCAGGGATATCAGCTGCTGGAGAACACATCACATTCAGTATATCAATAACTTCACAGAAATCACTCTGAAAGGTGCCAGAGGAAGGAACTTGAGGTCCCTGAGACACCCTGGCATTTGCTGCAGTCCACAGACAATGCGTTTGCTCTTGAAGATACAGTCTGGACTTCAGTCATGCCCTGCAAAGATGATTACTCTATCAGAGAGGGAGTAAAACCTCCTGGGGAAATCATGGAGGGGTGCCCCCTTCTGAGGAGTTCAACTTAAACCTCATACCCGTGCTGAGGAAAACACCAAAAAACAAGAAAAAAAACCCCACAAAATAAACTCTTAATTGCAGGTGGACTCTATTCTTTATATGAATGACTTGACAATTATGCTGATAAAGAACACGGAGGAAACTGGGAACAAAAGGTTCTGGCATTGCTGAAAATGTTCTGATTTTATAGGTTGGTCTTGCAGCAGATTTAGGGCATGTTCACAAGGGAGAAGGGGTGTCAGCTTCTTCATATATTGAGAGACCTGAGGAGGAGATTCAGTTCTCACCTCCCTGTGAGCTGCTCCAGTCCTCCCAGGTGACACTGTGGTTCCAGTCCCTCCATCTGAGTATGGAGCGGATCACCCATTATTTGGCCAATAAGGTCTATATTCCTTTGTGAATTTGAATCCTTCCCCTTTCCAAATGTCCTGGGCACGATTAGGCTGCCCCAAGTCAAGGCAAAATATTTCACTCTACAACTGAAAGTTTTGTTCAACTAGAAACTGGAAAAATACATACATATGTGTATTTTATATATAAAATACATGTGTGTGTGTGTATGCACATATGTATATTAAAGACAAAAATATTGCTTAGTTTATTTCTCATTACTAGTAAATAACTTTCCTTAGTATGTGATCTGTATTTAACACCGATCAGAACTAGTTATAGTTTCATGTATAGCTTCACCCGACAAATACATGCAGGAGCAAAGAAGTTTGGTTTGAAGTAGCATTGTGAAACTGGGCACAAGCTGAAGCCAAGAGGTTAAAACAGTATTGCTCCCTCATGAGTGAGGCCTGTATGAACAAGCACCTTTGGAAGTGAAAAGAAAGATGTAAGGCACACATGCAAAGAGCTTTCTATCTAGAAATGAAAAAATTGAAAAGTGTCTACCTCCCTTAGAGCAGTAAGAACCCAAACATTCCATCTAAACTCCACTGCAGCTGACCAAAACCTGCTCTTTTGTCCATCTTCTGATTTTACCCTCTTTCCCAGCTGGAAAAGAAACAGACCTGGGCATTTCTGCTGCCAGCAGGTCAACCAGAATTGCTGTTGTTCTTATACTGGTGGCCATTAGTCTGTGTCAAGTAACGTGCATCTGGTACATATAATCATAGCGAACAGACAAGTGCACAAACTTAATAGTCAGAGCTTGCTGGCAAGGGCAGAAGATGGCCCTTGTGAAAGTTTGAGGCTTGACGCAGACTAATTTGCCCAAAAAAATGAGAAAGCCTTTCCATCCAGGCAGGTGCTACCACCTCTGCTTGCTGTCATGCTCCTGGCATCTCTCTCCAAAGCAGCTGGACCTTAATTTGTTGGCAGGAAGGCACTAGAATAAATAGATGACTTCTCCCATGAGGTATCACATTAGACATTGCCTAAGCTGTTGTGTATATTCTGGCTAGTGGTTTTGCAGTCATTTGGTTCTGCAAGCACTTCACAGGCATGGAAAAATTCCCCGTGATGTGCACATCCACTCTCCTGTACAACAGCTAAGCGCGTCTGAGCTATTGCATCCTAGTTTGGTGTCATACCAGAGACTTACGTGTTGCTTTGCGCTATCAATCACGGATAAGAGATTCTTGGAGGGCAGCAGACAATTTATGTCCCCTTTCTGTCAGTGGAGACCGTGAATGTTGCTGTTGTGTGGCTGAAGGGCTCTTCCAAGGGAAAATTCAGTCCCACAAAGTCACCAGGGCTTTTGCTGCGAGCAAATGAAATATAATGGGGGAAGAGTTTGGCAAAGACTGACCATTGACAGGTGGATCTGGGGCAACCTGCTCAACAAGAATAGCAATAAAAATTGTCATATTGTCCCCAGGAACACGAACTGATCGCTTATTTAAAAACAGAGTTGCCAGCTCAGACCAGTTCACGGTCCACACCCCAGATCCAGCCCCCACAATAACTCCGTCTAGCACCTTGCCTTTCTGCTGTGGCCTTCAAGCAGGACAGCATGTTTCAGAGCTCTGTGTTGAAGCCCATTAGCAAAACCCACAGGCACACAGACCTGCGACAAAGCCCCAGAGGTGACCCAAAATAGTTACTCAAATTCTAGCAAGCAATACCCAGCTAATTTATGATCTAACTAATATTTTAAAAGCAATGTTTTACACATCCTGCACTTGGTTAAAACCACCCAGTGAAAGGAGGAAAACGTCTGCCCCATCACATAGCCTGATGCAACTCAGACTGGAGCCAAATGAGAACCAGGACTGTGCAAGTGTTCAGCCACATTTTATTGCAGTCCCCACTGCACTTGGAGTTAAAGGCCATGCCGTTTCAGTGCTTAATCGATATATCAATATGGCCAGTAAATGGCAAGGAGAGTTTGTATTTATCTTGTTGCTCCAAGGCTGCTCCTAAAGCCAAGTTCACAAGCCCGTAAAGGAGCCTGCATTACCCCGGTGACTGGGAAGGAATTCCCCACTGGCTTCCCATAGGCTTGGCCACTGAGAGAACAGGAAAAGATAGTAAGAGGGTAAGTAAAAGTAAACTGAGATAAAGCCAAAAGCAAGGCCTACAAATCTGGCAGAGCAATCTCAGCTCATAAATACGACCTACCAAGTGGACACGCTGAACAGCCTTTTGCCTGACAGAGGCAGACTGATAAACTCTTAGTATAAAAATACCATGATGTTTTCACAGGCAAAAGCCATTTATTTTGACATCTGTTTTGCCTGCATAAAAGTGTGGTGGAAATTTCAGCACCAATACATTAATCTAGACATCGCTGTTTCGAAAGCCAGTGATTATTTGAATTGTCAGTGTGAGCCATTTGGTCTCTGCTGCATTCAGAGCCAGGAATCCAGAGCCAGCAGTTTGCCTGTTGCTGAAGTTTAGCCAAGACAGTTTTGCTGGGGAGGTAGCTGTAAACTGAGAGAGGTGATGTGGACAGGAAAGGTACCTTCTGATGATGAGAGAGTTTAGAACAATTGACAAGAAGAAAGAAAATACAAAGGTTGATGGGGGAAAAAAAAGGAAAACAAAAAGGAAAAGGAAAAAGGAAAAGGAAAAGGAAAAGGAAAAGGAAAAGGAAAAGGAAAAGGAAAAGGAAAAAGGAATAGGAAAAGGAAAAGAAAAAAGAAAAGGAAAAGAAAAAGGAAAAGAAAAAGAAAAATAAAAAGGAAAAGAGAAAGGAAAAGAAAAAGGAAAAGAAAAAGAAAAAGGAAAAGAAAAAGAAAAAGGAAGAGAAAAAGAAAAAGACAAAGAAAAAGACAAAGAAAAAGAAAAAGGAAAAGAAAAAGGAAAAGAAAAAGAAAAAGACAAAGAAAAAGAAAAAGACAAAGAAAAAGAAAAAGACAAAGAAAAAGAAAAAGAAAAAGAAAAAGAAAAAGAAAAAGAAAAAGAAAAAGAAAAAGAAAAAGAAAAAGAAAAAGAAAAAGAAAAAGAAAAAGAAAAAGAAAAAGAAAAAGAAAAAGAAAAAGAAAAAGGAAAAGGAAAAGGAAAAGAAAGAAAAATAAAAAACCAAAGGAAAAGGAAAAGGAAAAGGAAAAGACAAAGGAAAAGGAAAAGGAAAAGACAAAGACAAAGACAAAGACAAAGACAAAGACAAAGACAAAGAGGAGAAAGAAAGAGAAAGAAAAAGAGAAGAAAGAAAGAGAAAGAGAAAGAGAAAGAGAAAGAGAAAGAGAAAGAGAAAGAGAAAGAGAAAGAGAAAGAGAAAGAGAAAGAGAAAGAGAAAGAGAAAGAGAAAGAGAAAGAGAAAGAAAGAAAAAAGAGAAAGAAAAAGAGATAGAGAAAGAAAAAGAGAAAGAAAAAGAAACAAAGACTGGTGCCATGCAGAAATTCACAGTAGGACCCTTGAGAGGCAGGATGCTATAAGGAGAATCAGAATGTGATGTGCAAGCTGCATAGACTGAGTGTATTTTTCCAAAAGCCCTTGCATTTCTTAGCCCTTGTGTATGTGAAGACTAATGGTGGGACACCACCAGCCTCTTTATTCCCCCTCAGCATTTCCCAGAGGTCACCAAGAGCCAAACTGAACCATGCAAACTATCAATAACTATTCAGTGTGCGGCTCCACAGACCCGCTGCAAAATATCCCCCGTGACTTCATGGACCACAGAGCACAGCTAAGAGTTCAGGAGCTGTTGCAGCATATCCTTCTGGCAAAGCATAGCACACTGGAGGCGGACCGGACCTCTATCTGAACAGCTTATCTCCAAACCATATTAACTACTGGAACAAGACAGCAATTTGTGTCTGCACCAGGGCTTTTTGCCAGTGTAGCTCTGTCAGTCAGATGCTACCAAGAGATGGGCCAGCAAAGCTTCACAGCAGCCTGAGCCTGGACAGAGTAGATTTCAGTGTGACTTCGAAGTTTTTAAAACACTGAATACCTGAGCTGATCTTTTGCAAGCAGGGCCCAGCTCAGTTTGCCTGCGTTCAGGCTTAGCCAGCATGAGAGGCAAAGCTGAACAACTATGTCAGTACTGACATATGGCAAATGTCTCTTCATATTCATCATACACGTTACACCAATTGCACCTCCATGCACCCCATGGCCACATAGTTGCCATATGAGTGTCCTGCTTTGGAGGTGCTCTGCAGACTCCGTACAAACTCAACCGAGGACCGACGGTGCGACTGATGTTCACGTGCAGTCCCAAACACCACCTCGGCCAGCTGAGCGCTGCATGGCTAATGCATCACCGCTGGAAAATTGCCTTCAGCTGGAGGGTACATCTTCCCACAGTCGGTCCTTGAGCAGAGTAAAATCAACACAACAGGTCTGGCTCCTGCACTTCTTGGCATACGGGCAGGCTGAAGGCTGGGCAAGGTTGCAACTGGAAAAAACCTCAGACGTCCCGGCTGCCCCTGGTGAGCTGCGCAGGGCCACCTGTGGCCCCCACTGCTTCTGGGAAGGGCGCTAAGAAAAGCAAGCATATTGTCAGTAGACTTATACAGTTTATACCTCTACTGGGACACTTTCAGATTCCCTACACCACAAAAAGTTGAAAACCAGGGGTCTGGGGAGGTTTTGTTCAAATTAGTTTATTCAAGTCAGGAAGCGGATGGGGGCAACTGGACTGTCTCCTGTCTGCGTTGGTACCCACCTCCCCACCCTGCTAGCTCTTCCCTGGCCTCTTCCACCCATGGACATCCATGCTCAACAGCTAGCCCCATTTTGAGTCCTTCTGGGAGCTGCACTGTGTACAAACACCTCCTGAGCAGAGGAGCAGGAGGAGAGCTCTCGGCCCCTTTCCCATCTCCTCTTTCCCCTGCACATCACAAGGCAGCCCCAGCAGCGGGTGAACGCGGCCCGTCCTGCTCTCATCAGCGACTCTGGCCCTCGCTGAGCCTTTGTACTTTCAGGATGTCAGTTTGGTTCTGTTTATATGCTAGCAAAATTACCGTGTCGCTTTGCAAGCAAGTAAAGCTGCTGAATAATCAGTCTGTCCAGCCACACTGACAGAGACTTCAAGTCTAAGAGATTTCAAACAGGGCATGGTTCACCAGCGCAGAAGCTATTAACTTCTATAAGCTGGTAGGTGTTTTTCTCCTACAAAAGTCTTATCACTTTAAAAAAAATCAGTAAGAACCTGTGTGATGTTTTCAAGCCTCCTCTTTGTCAAAAATAACTGTTAATCTTTCCCAGCCCTCATTAATTGCAAGTTGTTATTGGCCGACGGGCACCAGTCTTAGCCTCCCCCCAGCCATAGCTCTGTGTTCATACCAGCCGTTTGCCATCATGCTTAAAAAAAGTAGTAGTCCATGGGCTGCAAGAATACCATTATTCTGAGTAACTTTCCTGATGAATGTTTAAAGTCTTCCTGTTGACTAATGTGTGGAACTGGATTCCCCCCCTTTTCTTTCCAGTTGAGTAGTAATGATTTAAGCAGATTAACTGGTTAACTAAATGTCATTAACACAGATCTTATCCTTTATACAAAATAACACAGATCACAGGGATCAGCTAATGATGGGGTTCATCCAAAGGCAATGAGAAAACATTTTCATCAATGTCAGTGGGCTCAAAATGTTCAAGTGAATTCTACTAAAGGAGTAAACATGCTAAGTGTGATCAATAAACTCAAGTCATGCTTTCCTTCATTTGCAACAGAATCTGTTCAACATCCCTGCAAATATTAGTGCTCCTCTTCCTCACCATCCTTCAAAGCATCCACCACACAGCCCCATATGTTAAGCACTGCCACCTGTGATTGCATGACACAGGACAGGGCAGGTTGCCCAAGAGGCAGCACACCTCCACTGAGACCCACCAAACATCAACCTCTGCTGAATGCTTCATTGTTTCACAGCCTGGAACAAATAAAATAATTTTAAAAACCCCTCTCAATGATCCGTAGCAAGCCTACCCCAATGCTCACGGCAGGGAAGCAGGAATCCGGTGCTTTCAAGTCCTAGCACCTCATGGGGGTCTGCTGGTGGCTGCAGAGACAGAAGCAAACGGCCACCGACCGGTGGGTCCCTGGTAGCCGCGATGTGTGCAGCTCATCTGTCTGTGAAGAAATAAGAGCTTGGCATAAAGCATTTGCTTCTGTTGTGACTTTAGGTTGCCTTCAATTTGGGTTGAATCTATGTGCTTGGTTTAGGATGCGTATTGCAAGGTAGGTGCTAATGTGTCTAGCACAGGGGTGTATTGGCATTTTAGGATTAAAACACATAAAAATTAGGCCACTGGCTTGTGCATAAACAACATCTCTTGTTTCTCTCTTCCAGTAACTGTGACTGTGGGAGGACAACAACACTTGCTGGGACTTTATGACACTGCAGGGCAGGTAAATTACTGCAAAACATTTACAAGTTTCCTTTCCCATGGTTTGTTTGTTACTACCATATACTGGGGTTTGTCGTTCATGGTGTTTGGGGGGGGGGGTTTACAAATATTAACAATCAGTTGTGAGTTGTAATGGCTGAACAGCTGACCTTCTCCTTTTTGTTTTCTACGTAGAGATTTCGTTCTGGTTCAGCAATAAAACACACACAAATACACTCATCCCTAAGACTGCATTTTGTCTAAGCAAAAAACTAAAGCCTGATTAGGCTGTTCAGCCTCCCATATATCCACCTCCTACTGCAAATATGACATTTCAAATAAAGTCAGTGTTTTCTTACATTTACCACATGGTGGCATTGAAGATACGGAGAAGAATTCCCGTTTCCAAGATCAGAAAACTAATATACTACAGCACCAGCCTATCGGTTACCAGCTATTGACTTTTTAAATGGTAATCCAGCCAGACTGGCACCCATCCCTGCATCGTTATCCCGGGACAAGGGTGTCCATTACAGGGGAGTCTGTACCACATGCTTACTTACATATATAATGCTTTTACTCTTTCCACTGTTCACGGTCTGATACAGTGTGCTTGCACTAAAAGTTTGCCAAAGAGCTCTGGTCTGTGGGCTGATTTTACGCCCTGGAGAGGAGGAGAGGGTATTTCTCACTGCCTTGCTCTGCCAGTAGAAGGGCAGAAAAGGGCACAGGGAGCAAGACATTTTCATGGTGAAAATCCCCTCTGCTACCTCCAAATGCCAGCAACCGGCAGAATAAAGAAAGGACCACCATCCGCCCAGAAATTTTGCAGCAAATCACCTGCCCAGAGGGGAGGGAGCAGGTCCCCGGTCCCTCCCAGCCTGGGAGGGCTGGAACCCACACCCACCAGCTCCTCCGGTCGGAGCTGGCTCTGGAGGCAGCAGCTGAGGAAAGCAGGTCTGGGAGCCTGCTTCAGTCTCTGGGACCCAGCAGCCCTGGATGCAGGGCTTTGCCTTCAGGAGCACTTCTTGGCTGTGCTTTTTTTGGCCTTGCCTGACTGCTATGAAATGCATAAACTATGCAGAAGGATACCCTCCTGTCTGCAGAAGGCCGCTTATTACAGAATATACTTCGCAGCAGTGCGCAGAGAGGTCAAAAACCACATCAGGACAGACACTTCCAGAAAAACCTGCACTTAACAGGACTGGGGCTTTTATGCTTTGGGTTTCGCTTTTTTCATTTTATTCCTATCACGTGTCTGTAGGCAGCAATGGTGGCTTCATAGCTAGCTTGGTGTCACTTACAGGCCACCCAGTCTTTCTATTTACATGGTGCAAACAGATGATCCGAAAGTCAGTCCCAAAATATGACCCAAGTCCTTGTCCCATGTTCAATGCATGTTCAATTTTCTATTCTGTGCTCATGAACACAGAGCTCAGAACATATCTGTCATGATCCGGCAGCACTGCAAACCTTTGCAAGCGAGACTGGAGTTATATTCAGTTCTCCATCAGATTTTACCCGGTGCCTTAATAGTCCTACTTGTTTTGTAGGGCTGACAGTTCCACCTGCCACCCATTTCCTCAGCAACACATCATCTTATTTGTCCTCCTGAGCCAGAAGAAACACTAATCTGTCTCTTCAACAAACTTCACCCCTCCACCCATTCCTCCACAATCATTTTGCCATCTCCTGCTTCAAACTAGCCAGAGCACCACCTGCATCCAAGCACCATTTCTAACTCATCAGCCTCATTTCCCTTTCAGACCTTGGTCCAGAGGGCATGGCCATCTAGTCAAAACTCAGAGCGTGAATCACTTCTTGATGACTGGATCGTATCTCCGTGGAGGCTGAAAGGATGCTGCTTCCCACATGCTCAAGCTATAATGACAGATCATCTGGGCTGTTTCCTCCCTCCTTCTCCTTGCGTTGTGTAGCTTTCCAAAGGCATTGGTGTGAAGTCATAGCCAAAAATAGCACTTGACGTTACGGTGCTATAAAACATATGCTAATGAAATAACAATTGGAAAATGTACTCCTGCAGCAGGACCCTCTGTCAGCCTGAAGGGAGAGCTGGCAGAGACCCCAGATCTGGGATATCTGGTTTTCTGCATCCCTGGCACAAACAGTCCTAGGAGAAAAAAAACCAGGCTGGTTCCCCAGGCTGGACTCAGGTGCGGAGTGCTTAAACAGCCTGACATGACAGGGACCGTACTTGAGATCAGCACGGTAGCAACAATAAAAAAACCAAGTTTTGCTGGACTTTCTGGGCCCGAGCACTGCAAGGCTGCTGGTGGCGAGAGAGCAGGGAGGGAGCAAGTCCAGTTGATGCCTCTCGGCCCCAGAAGACATAGGCACGTAATTCAGCAAGGCCAGGTCTGGGGCTGGCATTTCCATGCCAAACCAGTGGCCAGGCAGTGTAACTGGGAAGCCTTGCACTCCCTAAATAACAGGCAGCAAAATGCAAGCATGAGCCAGGGAAACAAATTAATGATCAGCTACAGCCCAACCCCATGAGGACTCACATCCCCTCCCAAACACCGCTGTCACTAGCTGCCAGCACCTCTGGATATGCCCCGTACCCACGCAAATGTCCAGTCCCTTTTTTACTCTATTTACTTGCTTGACTTCAACAACCTCCTGTCTCTGAATAAGAAATGATCCCCATGTGCCATATCTCATAACGGTCCCTTGCAAGGCTTTATAGCCTTCTCCTAGAGAGCAGGTATGAATAGAGAAGGGTCCTTGTCTGATGTGGTCTGCAGGCTCCTGCCAACCCGCAAAGACAGGGAAATACAGGAGCTCTGATCGACCCTTATCCATGACATTTGTGCTTGTGCTTTAACACGTCCGTGCAAGTTCCTGTGTGCCCTGATAGGAGACGAGACCTCTGCTACGTGATGCGTGGCTGTCCCTCCTTACGGTTTATATAATGCTCTGTGCTGCCAACACAAATCGGGAACGCTACTCCTGAAAAAGGATTTTCTCGGGGATCCGAAGGAGCAAGCAAAATGAAATGAAATGCACACTCCTGTAGTCGTCACCCCCAGGCAGAGCGCTCGTGGCTTTTAGTTTGCAATTTTAATGGTACAGTAAGTTCCAGCCCCTCTAAATATGCACGTCTGGAATATTAAAGCTGGTTATATTTAGCCAATTTCTTTCCAAAAATCCTAAATCACGATTCCTCAAGGGCTTGCTGCCACCACGTGGGTGTTTTGGGAGGCTGATTTGCAGCAATTAAACTGAAAACCCAGCAAATGCCTTTGCCGAGCACCTAGTTGCCCATGTTGACTGTGGCATAATCTCAAAGTCATCAGGTTTGATGTTCTGGGTTAAAATAATGTCCCATAATCAGGCAGGCATCAGGCCAGGCTTCCTTCACCCACAGCATCCACATAAAACTCAGCTGTTTCTATAATGCAATTGCTCCTTTGCTCCCATCATGTTGGCATCCGCTTTGCCTCTAGTATCTCATCTGTGGGAGCTAGGTGTCATCTCCAGAGCCTCGTATAAATCCCCTCCCAATGACTTTGCTTCTTTGTGGCCTGTATCGCTGATGTTCCCACAAACATCTCTGAGTTTTCTTTCCTGCCATTCCTTGAACGTGGAGAATCCACTCTTTCTTGGGCTGATGTATCCAAACACCTCCTCTTGTCATGCAAATCCTTCTTCAGATCAATACTTTCTATGATACTGGAAAGACATAGGTCAGTTGAAAAATGCTCTGGCTTTACCCCAAATATTGTGGCTGTGGGGCTGGAGATGGTAACTGGGAATTTACTCTTCCTGTTGAAGTGGGTTTGGGACAATGAACATTCAGTTAGACAAAACAAAACATTTTGTTTGTGGTTTAGGATGTTTCTTTAAACTTCTTTTTAAAAAGAGACAGTGCTAAATTTGGTCTCATACTTCCTTTCAGAATAAATAATTAAGGTTTTTTGTTTAGAAATGGTTGGAGCAGACTGTTTTTACACAATCCATTAGTATTTTTCAGAAACCAGTGTCGATTCAGAAGTAGTCTGGGTCATCTTATCACTGCATACTCAGTGAACAAAAGACTTCGGAAAGATTTACCAGTCTCAACTCATAATTAAGGCCTCTCATTTGTTGACCCAACCAAAGCAAGACAGAAGCAAGACTGAATTAAGACACCATCTAATCTGGGCACACAGGGATATCGTCCTGCATCAGTTTCTCCTGAAGGACACACAGCAGTTCCATTGCTCCTGCCCCTAATGTGGGTTTTCCCTACCTCGAATAAATGTCCTCAAGTCTGAGCAACAGCACCTGGATATCTTTCTTTTTTTTTTTTTCTTTTCGTTGAATTATTAACTATTTCAGTATCTGTAAAGCAGAACTGCATCAGTTGAAATGTCATAAAATTATAACCAAAAAAGACCATACTGCAGAGATTTGAGGCTTGCCCAGAACGCAGAGACTGTAAACTAAAGACCTAGGTCTCAGTCAGGCTTGACAGCAACATGTATTATCATTTCCCACACTCCAACATTGTGTTCCTTTCCCCTTTTTTAATTCTGGACCCCCCAAAAAAAGTCTTCAGAACACATGTATCCCCTCTAAAAGCATCTGGTTTGTTGTACTGAAATTTTCTAACAGGTTTCTTTGAAAAGTACCAACCAGGCACAGCTACATACGCTCTCTCTATCAGAAAGAGCCAGTCTATCCCTTTAACACAGCTTGCAAAAACTCTGCTCACTCTCAGCACCTCAAGCCTGAAAACAGACCCAAATTCTTCCTTGAAACTCAGCTATCAAAGCCAGCTCACGACATGACACAGCTGCACTTTAATCTGTTTGAAAATTCATCCTCTTCACAACTAGCACAAAGAGAAGACGTCTCTCCTTCCCCAGTCCAGGGCCTGTGGAAACACTAAATCACCCCCAGTGATTTACCCAGCCACTGCAGGCTGGATTTGATCTGCTTTGTGCTTTCAAGACAAGTGTCTCCTGCTGACTGACACATTGCTGTGTACCACACATGACTACGATGGCACCAAATAGCCCAGAGACCCGTATTTGTTGTATATGGTCATGTCTATAACGCCTACTGGGGAACAGAAAGCCTGTAATATTAACAGAAAAGCCCCTAGAGATGTGTGTCATCAGCAAATATTAGCTAGCAGTGACAATCAAATCATACTTCCCAGGATGGTATCACATTGCCGGAGGGCTGAGGCTAGGACACACAGCCTCAAGATCAATTTTTATTACACCACCAGTGACGGCCGCTGTTTAGCGTTACCCTCTACACCAGCATCACCACGGATAACACACACAGCAACAAAATGTGTTAGATCTTTTGGGTGAAGATGCTGACAAAACAGCACGCCTGGCCCATGAGACGTGACTCTGCTGAGCAGCTCCGTAGAGGTTATGAGCGTGCAAGAGCATGGAGGGACAGTGTTGAGCAGGTCATCAAGAGCCAACGTGATGCCCTCATCTGCAGTTATCCCCCACCCCATAACACGCTTGCTGTTTTCCCCCTGGCAGGAGGACTACAACCAGCTGAGACCCCTGTCCTACCCCAACACGGACGTGTTCTTGATCTGCTTCTCGGTGGTGAACCCCGCCTCGTACCACAACGTCCAGGAGGAGTGGGTGCCCGAGCTGAAAGTCTGCATGCCCAACGTGCCTTACGTCCTCATAGGAACACAGGTAACACTCCTCCGGGGCCCTGCCGGCCATCGTGGAGGTCCTCAGAGCGAGGGGACTCCTACTTCACCCCAGGGGTGGCTGGAGGCTGAGCTCTCTGGAAAGGTTTCCTATTTAACTTCTTATGTGAAATGCACCCAGATTTCCCCATTGGAGGAAAACTCAGGGACTGGGAATGAAAACCAGCATGCAGATGTCCCATCATGCCAATCACGATTGGCAAAACTCATCCCATTTTTTATTCAAATGAATATTAATGTGGTCTCAAGGCATAAATACCTATAGGGAGAAAAGATTTCTGACAGGCCTTTAGTGAGGGGAAAAAAAACCATCAAAGTCTGTGGTTAGAAGCAGAAGCTAAACTTCAAACTAAATTTTAAGAATGGGAATAATTAACCAAATTACTTAGAGACATGGGAAGGAAATAGCCTCCCTTCATGCTTTTACATCAACACTGCAATTAGTGACTCACCGTCCTGCTTGTGTTAGAGTGGATGTTAGACTAAATGATAAAACCACTTTATTTTGACCTTAAATCTATGAATCTATCAATCAAATAAAAATGCCTTAAATATGGGTTTGCTTCCAAGACACAGAGTGGCTAGAGACTGTGAGAAGCAGGGATACGTCTGGATAATGTCCAAACACTGGACAGTAACCTAAGTCAAGTTAGAGAAACAGATCAAATTCTGGTCAAAACCAGAATCTTCATGCCATAGGAAAGCCCATTTGTTTAAACACTGGCTTTGTTTTCCCCACTGGAATAATCTAAAACACCCATTTTAAAATAAAAGTATTACCCTTCGGATCACACGCTCTGAAAATGGATGGGTTTGAAATGCCAGAATGCTTCACTTTGATGTTTTCCATGGAAATACAGGATTTTGTTTCAAGTCAATCAGACTGAGCTGCGTCTGCCTGGCCTGTCAGGGCGGTTTTCGGGTGACGCCGTGCGGGGTCGCAGCAGCCTCCCTTCCCGTGTGGCTCAGGCTTCCACTGACACTTTCCAAGATGCATTGGGAGAGCCGTTGAGAACCACATCTTCACTGTACCGCAGCTATCTGAGCTGTGGCCCAATAACCTGCCAGTGAGAACTAATTCATGTTAAACAGGAAAAAAAAAAAAAAAAAAAAAAGGAAAATACTTGTTGAATTCATTTCTGAAGTATCAACTGAGGCGAGGAGGACAGATGCCCTTACACAAGGACATGACTGTGGTTTGTAGAGCTATGAATATCTGTCTCAACAATTACAGCAAGGCAATACTGAGCACGGGGTTTGTGCGTTTTCTACTAGATTGATCTCCGGGATGATCCCAAAACTTTGGCTCGGCTGCTTTACATGAAGGAGAAACCACTCACCTACGAGCACGGAGTGAAGCTAGCAAAGGAGGTAATAGCTTTTTCTGAGGTCCCATGAAATCGATTGATCACAGCTTTCCATTGGGTTTGTTTCGTTCAAGGTGAACTCCTCCGGGGCATGTCGGTTGGTCCCAGCCAGAGATTAAAGCCTCTGTTCAAACAGGCTGGACCCAGACACAGATTGCTGTTCCGCTGCGATACCCAGTTGAGCTCTAAGCAAAGCAGCAAGGTACACAGGGCAGCAGGTGGCAAATGGGCAGCAAAACAGATTTTTCTGCCTACTTTACCTAAGTCAAGTGCTTCTTGTTCAGGCTTCTGCCAGGAGGTACGTGTGGCAAACCCCTCTCTGCAGTCGCCTCCTGCCAAACTCGTCCCTATCCCTTACAAAAGCACAGACAACTTGATTCTCCCTTATCCATTGCACTTCAAGCAGCAGAGAAGGAGCTCCCAAGGTTTCTGTGCTATTGCACCTTTCTCCCGGGAAGGCAAGGGGACAAAAACCCTCCCCAAGCCCTGAAATGCAGCATCTGGACCCCAGCCATTTTCACCTTATATGCTGCAGGTGCTGTTACGGGCCCTGGCCCTCAAAGGCCAGCAAGAGCATCCATTAACAGAATAAGCTGAATAAGCAACAAGGTTGCTGAATAAGCTGAGGCTGTTTTCCCGGGCCACCGCATGTGTTTGTGTCATACCAGCACCCGCAGGAGACTCCCATCTCAAGATGATGCTTCCCGGTTCCCAGAAACCAGCTGGAAGCCCTCCCCCAGGTAGCAGCTCCTTGGCATTTGCAGGAGGCAGGACACAGGGGACAAGAGCCAAGTATATGAAGGGGCTCAGCTAATGACCCAGCATCTCCTTGAAACCTCTCCGTGGCACAGAGGCCAAGCTGCCGGTCCAGCACTTCAAAACGGGCACAGCCTCCCTCTCTCTCCGGAGGGTCCTGCAGGGAATTCCTGCTCCCCGTTAACCCCTGTGGTGAGATGCTGGTGTTGATGCTCATCCCTGCTCCCTCGCTCAGGATGGCCGCCTGAGCTTGTCCCTTAATCCCCTAGGCAGACAGATACAAAGCAGAGCAATGACCTGACCCCCTTTCTAAATGTCGGGGCTTCCCTCTGTGGCTGGACACATATGCACGTAGAAGGATGCTGGAACAGTCTCTCTGTCTCTCCCAACAGTGGGTACTAGCATTTTCTCTCTTCTCTTTCAGATCGGAGCACAGTGCTATCTGGAGTGCTCAGCCCTCACGCAGAAAGGCCTTAAGACTGTCTTCGATGAGGCAATCCTGACCATTTTCCACCCCAAGAAGAAGAAGAAGCGTTGTGCAAAGTGCCACAGCTGCTGCACCCTTGTGTGAAGTCACTTGGAAAGAAAAACGAGATGAGTTCAATGAAACCAAGCAGGTTAGAAAGGCAATGAAGGTCACATGCAACTGAAATGGGGAACATGACCAGAAAGGGGTCCTTCTTACCCAAATATAGGAGCCCTCCGTTCTGTGAAACCTCCAAGCCGTATCACACTAGGCCAACTCACGTCTATGTGCTTTCCTAACCCTCCAGAGCTGTATGCAGCCTCTTCCCCCTACTGCAGGCTGCACTGAGCCAACAGAAACCAGGATGCCTGCTCCTGCTTGACTCTTCACCTTAGGAATAAGGTGAAGGTGGCGTGTGGAAAAACACAGAACTAAAGGTGGTAAAAGAAACAAGAGAAACTCCATTTGTGGCCTTAAGCAAGAATTGATCAAAATTAGGAATCTACAGTACTTAGGAATCGAATCTGAATTGACTGAAAGCACATGGAGATCTGTAGAAATCTAATATGTAAGATATACCCTATAGGTAGGATGTACTTTAAAATTACTTTTCTTTTATAAGACTCACTAGTTCAGGATATACTTTAGTTTGTTCAAAAGACATGGAAGCAAAAGTGGAGTGATTCCAGTTTGTTTTCACTTAATGGTGACACTTCACAACGTCAGTATGTTGCTGCACCCAAGCTATCAAAATGGATCAACATTTACCTCCAGACTCAAGGAATGTTCTTACAACAAAAAAATGCAAATAACTGTATTTTAACAGGGGAATGTTCAGGCTGAGCCATGTTTCCATAAGCTGGGAAAGGAAGAGTTGTAGCATTAATGTACTGAAACAAAGAAATTATGCCACCAAAGAATATTGCCCTAGACATGAAAAAGCAGCGTGGAAAAATCTCTCTTTCAAACTGAGAACAAGAACGAGACACATTGCCATGGCAACTGAAAATTTACCTTATAGATCAGCTGGATTTCTATATCTCACCCAGCAGATGAAAATAGCACAAACCAAAAAGCCAAAGGTCATACTGACTTCAAGTGCTTTAAGGTGATCCAATTGCCTTAAGATTATTTTTTTATGGAGTATCTCACGTAAAAAAAACTCATCCAAGTGGAGTTGTAAACATGTTGATTTATTGTACTCTCCCTCTTTCCATTCATTACTTCTTTCTTTGCTCCCGTTTTTCCATCTTCATTACTGTGAGTGCTGTTAAGTTGCAGCATGGCTGCAGTCCTCAGGAATGAACTTTCACACGAGTCGCAGATGATGGGCTGCAGCCGACAGCACAGAGACGGGAAGTCCAGACCTTAAGGGAAGGGAAGCTCCCTGTTAGCTCTCTTTGCTGTTGAAGAACGCGTGCCTTTTCACTAAAGCCTCTCCAGGGAGCCTGTACTTTTGCACATCACTGCAATACCGACGCTCAGAGGTGAACTCGAAGGGCGTCTTGTTACTTGCATCTGCCTTCGGGTACCCTGGCAATGCCATGAGACCGTCTTGTTATGGATTTCATTCCCCAAGCAGAAAATCACAGTGCCAGCATATATAGATTTCAAGACCTCTGATGTAACTCCTTGCAAAAGCAGTGTCTGCAGTCAGCATTTCCAGAAGTGCTAGGAGTAAGCAGGTAACAGCAGTGCACCCTCCCAGCCCAGGGACACGTGCCCTGTGCCCCCCCGCACCCCACGCCGGGGCACTGCCAGCCCGCTCCTCTCCAGAAGCACTGTAGCGTGGCTGAGTACACACAGGCAACCAGAAAAACTCTCATGAGTAGTGGTGAATCACAGACCCGGCGTTACTGGGAGCGACTGGCGACTTCAGCAGGACCACGGGAACTGGACCGTCGGTGCAGAGAAGGGAACGAGCACGATGCAGTGCCCAGTCCTGCAGCCATCGAGGCTTATGGATCCAAGCTCCTCCTTTAGCACAAATTCTATTTACCGTGGACACCTACCAGATCTGACACCCCAAAACGTTTCCAATTCTCTCTGACAAATGTGGTCGCACTCGAGGCAAATGCCTTGTTACTGTTACCCAGCAGGCTTTCACTCACCATCTCTTTCCCACTGCACGCAAGCATGGATGAAAACAGAGTTGTGCTAAATCAAAGACAGACAAAAGAAAGATTTCCTCACCGCTGGCATTCTTTGTGCATATTTTATATTTGGTTTTATTGTGTCCCAGCCATTTGCTTCAAATGGACTGGCTGATAAAGCACAGCTCAGAGCGAAGGCAGTGCTGAAGCCTGGTGAAGGAGCTCATGTCGTGCCGCAGAGGCTGCGTTGCCGTCCCCGCGCGTGGCAGTGAGTATTCGCACAGCTGGGACACTGGCAATCAGCCGAACTATAACGTGTAAAGAGATATTAGGGGAGTATGAGGAAAACTAGGAGTGGATTAAATAAATAAATATTTAGGTAATGTTTGTTGGCTTACAACATGACTAGAAGTCCACTGAAACAACAACAAAAAAAGCTTTCAACAGATTTCAGAGAAAATTAGAGCTTCGCTGTGCTGCCATTTACTTCAGTGGAAATAAAATAAGATGATTACTTTGTTTTAGCTCATGTAGGTTGCTTTAGAGCACTAGCCTATATACAAGTCTCTGGTTAAAGTAAGTGAAGTCTGTTTTAGCTGAAGCGCAATGCAAACACTCAGGTTGGAGCTGCCAGATATTCTTAGAGCTTCACAAAATACAGAGGAAATAGAAATCCAGACTGACAGCTGAGCTTATCATAAAATAATGAACACACTGGAAAAGTGCAATATAGCATTCCCGGCATGCATCAGAGAAAGCCACAAATAATCAAATGATATTTTTGTGTGCCACCAAGTATCAGGGGTGTCTATTAATACTAATGGGATGGCATAGGATAGGCATATAAAATCAAAAATCAAATAGGAAGTTGTAGCATTAATGTAACTGCAGTGGTTTGAGGAAAATTAACTAAAAAACATACAGTGGTGTAGAAGCTAAAATGCTACTGTCTTAATGTATTAAACTGCAGCACCCTGCACAAATCATTGCATAGCAGTGAAAGCAGATAGAAAAGTGTTAATATGCATACAAAAAAAGCCATTAAGACTAACCAAGGGTTTATTTGCACTTACAAAACCAAGCACATCAAGTTTGTGAGGCAGTAAAATTTCAAGTTTTTCAAGCTGATTGCGACCAAAGTTTGACATCTGGGAGCTGCAAGGGCAGGAGGGTGGTCACAACCCACTGAGAAATGGCCTCTGCACTCCATTTGTTTTTAATTTCTCTTCCAACAAAAATAAATGTTTTTAAAATAGCCATGGTTAACGCAGGTCCCATAAACGTTATTCCTGTGTTAGGTTATGTAGACACACTTATCCATGCAACGTGGCACGCGCTTACTCAAGGATCTGCCCTGTTACACTATTATTTTGGGGAGGCAGGAATAGCACAGGCCAATAGGCTTTAGAAAGGGATTGTAGGCAGATGTAAGGAGACTCATTGAGTATCTGGCAAGTCATACCTAATACCTTTTCTAAAAGCCAACAGATTGTGTGTGAACAGGCAGCAAAGCTTATTTTCAGAAATATCAAAACACCAGACACAGTGCAAGCACAGGCATAAGGCAACAGATATAAACTTCGAGTTATTTTCAAGCACCATTAGTAACAAGAAAAGAAAATCGATAAAGGATTGCCAGGTGAAAGGAGATGGGTTTTCTCACTGTAAGATGAGCTAGAAATCAGACCCTGATTTCACCTTCAAAGGAACACAGTTAGGAGAGTCGTAAAGGCTGTAAACCATCCTAGGAACCTATTTGACAATGTCCTCTTAATGCAACTGGTGTCAAAACCTTTCCTGACAGAGCTGCCTTTGCTAATAGTCTGCTATCATTTCAAAAGCACTCACAACTTACAAGAAATCTGCTAGATCCTGTAAAACCCATCTCCTTTGGCCTCTTCTGAAACCTTAACGTTCTACCAGGAGTTGTTAACCTGAAGCTTCAGGGTTTCAGAGTTCCCAAAGGGTTTTCATGCAAACTCCTGCAAGGACATATTAGAGATATTAGGTATTAGAGAGATATCTCAAGACATTAGAGAGTTGTTATCACATTAAAACAACCTACAGATGCCTCTGCCCTTCAGAGTGCTGCTAAAACACCAGGCCAGTGGAACTGGGGCAATCCTGTGCTATATCACCACTTCCAGCATGACCTGGAGGAGGTCCCAGAAAGACTTCTACAGTTTGTCCTGTACCTTCCAGAACTCAGAAAAGTTGGGGAGAATGCAGAAAAAAGGCTCTAACCCCATGCAGGTCCACCCAGGAGCATTTGTTCAACCGGCTATAAGTCGCATGTACTTAGAACCTCCAGGAGGGGTGGAGAGCAGTTCTCAAGACGAGCTCCCCCTGGTTGTCCTATGTGCCAAATGCTCCCAGACCTTCTTTCTGTGCCCTGTAAATATCTACTGTTACAGTAGTATGTAGCTTATGAAGAACAACCAAGCTCTTGCCTCGCATTGCCTTGAATTAGTCATGTTGTGAATCTTTCCCTTGACTTCCACACGCGCTGGTCCTGACGCAAATCTTCTTCTTGATGGTGGGAACTGCACAATACATTCCGAGTCCAGCATGACAATCAAAGCAATCATTTCAGCAGCTATCATTGATATTTCTCACCTTTTTTCTCTTTCAAAGCACTGCTTCAGTTCAAAATAAACACAGAATTAAATATAGTGCAGCATCTTAATGTGCAATAAAGTTACTCCAAATACCTTTATTAAGGGACCGGATTTTGGCAGTCTTCCTCATACTGAAGAGCATCCTACTTCACGAGGAATTGTCTCCAACTTCCTCATGTCCAGTCCCAGTGATATGCCTCATGCCAATGAGGGAGGCTGAATATGGCCATTGGTGACCTGCCCTTGTAGTTAACGTATACCAAAATATCTTCCAGCTGCTCTAGCAGCCTGTGTCCCCCAAAACGCAGTGATTTCCCATTCCCCACACGCTGTACAAATCATCTGGTGTTCTGTCATGCTCAGCACTGCAATCTGTCTGGTATCTACCATCTCTAAGGAAGCGTGGTAGAGAAGAACCAAGAAAACAGTCAGGAAAGGAGACAAGCCTTGGGCATGCTGCTACACAAACCAAGCAGGATTCCCCCAGAAACAATCACTGCAACGCAACTCTAGGCAAGTGGCTAAAAACCCACCCCAAGGGTGGGAAAATCACTGTAGCAAACAGAGAGCAACAGGGAACAAACATTTCGCTACTGGTGACTGTCTGTTGACAAGATGTATGGGCTTCACTTCCCATCTACAGCAAGCTGTCGAGATCCCATCCAAGATATTGTCCCAAGACTCCAGAGACCCAGTTTGAGAACCCTTTACAGGAGCTTGGAAAAGGTTGCAGAAGTTTTTGCAAACAATTTCTATTGCTGCCTCCCCTTATCACACCCAACCTCATACACAGCAAGTGATACAGTGGCCAATTACACCAATTATATGTCTCTAGCAGATGTATTTTCACCATGCAAGCTGCCATGTCCTTACAAAAACGTCCCTTTAATCCATACATGAAAGATGCCCGTTTGCTTACATAGCTTGCTTACAGTCCGTGACCTTTTCTGTAGCTTTTTTTCCCATGTGGCACAGCAAATACCTCTTGATTCACCATACTGAAACTTCACCTGGATTAAAAATAAATTGCAATGGCATCAATCTGTCTCAAGCCAGGCTTGTTTAAAAGCACATTTGTCTTCTCCAGCAAAAGCAATCAACATATGCTCATGTTGGCCCAGGGACCGTTTGTTCAATAAACAGGTAGACTGCAGGAATCTGGCTGCACGTGCCTTTCTCCCTGTATTTTCCTTTTCCCTGAAGAGGATTTGTAATGTGTTATATCCTACATAAAAAAAAAACAAATCTGGAAATAACAGAACATTTTCTTGGTTCACAAATCTATAGGACTGGAGGAGCATCTGCTGTGACAGGAGGTGAGCATGGAGCAACCTGCGTCAGATAATTTCTAGACACATTTGAGCTCTACGTAAAAATGAAGACAAATCTCTACTATAAACATTTATTTTCCTCTTAGTGAATAAAGATTGTCTGAAAGCAGGAAAAAGCCTCCCACTGATTTCAGTAGTGGCTTGTGATCTCAGCTGTCTTCACCTATCAAAACAAAACACGAGTAGAAATATTTTTGCATCGAAAAGTCGGGACAAAAACACTGATTAGAAGTAATGATCTACACTTCTGCTGTGGGGGAGAGCTGCAAAATCAGGGCCCAGAGCCACAATTACTCAGTTCGATCCTAAAACTTAAATTTCATTTTAAGATGTTAAGGGGACACCCATAACTAGGATGAAAAAAATCTTCAAATTCTGTTTTCTTTGTTTCAGTTAAAGCTTTCAGAAACATGTGAACAAGAATCTATTTTTTCTGGGCAGTTCCAGGAACCCCACCAGAACGGCAAAAAGAGTCAGAACCTCATTGTAAGAGGAAAATGAGCTCACGAACCCATATATCACAGAGCAACAAGCAAACATCATATGAATTGCTGTCAATGGTGAAAAATCTCTTTAACTTTGAAAATATGTTAACAAAACTAACTTTGAGCATGATCCCCACCCCTTTGCAGAATGTGCAGACCGTAATGCAGTGTTTGGCTGCTGCTTCTAACTATAATTGCAGGGTGGGATGTTCAAAGATGCTGTATGTTGGCTTCCTTTCAATTCTCCTGAAGACAATGGAAAATTTCAATGGGGTCCACACATGACTAATGTGGAAAGCATTTGAGAGTCTTTACGTTTCCTCCTTTTCTGCCCTTTATTGTGGCTGACCAAGCTTTGCGCACACAGATAGACTGAGCCAGGTCCAAGAATCTTTTATACCTTTTGGCTGCTGTTTGTGGACTCCCAAAAGAAGTTAAGCATCTGGAGACTTTGCTGATCTGATCTTTAGCTTGAGCTTTGGAGACTGGATTTGTAACTCCTCGTTTCAACCACTACTGAGGCTGAAGATGAAAATGATTACATTAACAGCATAATATTCCAGACAAATGGATATCTTTGCTGAGTTTGACACTGCACTCATTGCTGTCACCTAATTTCATCTCATCCCATTCAGGATGCCAGATTTAATTTTGCATTTGGTTTTGCCAAAGATCAGTTTGAGCTCTCGCTGATATCAACTCTGGTGAATTTTGACTTTGATCAGAGGTTAATGAATTCGGAGTAAACAGTTGTCACCAGTCTACAGTTTCCAGACCTTCCGACACAACAGCTATTTGTACTGATAACATGTAGAAATTTTTGTCTGATGTCTGTCAAAGTAGTTTGGGTGTAAGCCATATCCATAGTATGACTGGCATATCGTCTCTCCCAACACTTTTCCCCAAAAATAGGCAGCTGCTCTAACTGCATTACAGAACTGGCAGGCACTGAACTGCCTTGTTGGTATGGAGTAAATGAGCCCAAACTTTCCCCATAATATTGTAATGTTGTAAATATTAATTCATTAATAAGCAATAACATAAAGCTATGTGAGAGGGGAAAGACATTGGCAAAGTCTTCTTCACTCATGAGCAGAAGTGATCTAAGGTGGTGAGCCCAGGTTGCCAGGTGGCAAATGCTCCAGAGCGAGGCATGGCATGCTGTCCATGTGCCCCAGCAAGCACGGTGCGAGCCTGGCGAGAGGGCTCGGAGGTGCCTCCGTGGAGTCACTCCGGGATACCTGGGGCTCAGCAGCACCTCGAGACTGGGAGGGCTTCAAAGAAGGCTGCAGAGAGGAGCAGGGAGATGGACCTGACCTGTCCTCGAGTGCAAGGATAACTGAATCCAGTTTAACCTGTTATGATGTTGATGCACTTGTCAGATACAAGCATTTCACTGCAAAGAGATTCTCTGCTCCCCTGAGGACACAAAGACGAGAAAATTTCTTTCCTTTCTTTTTGCATAGTACTTCAGCAACAGTTAAAAGTAACAGTGCAAGGAGTTATTCTAATTGAGTTTGTGAAGCAGATGTAATGACCTCAGCGCAAATCAGGACCTAACACATCATCAGTCAGTTCTTAGCAAGTTAAGAAAAAGAGTCATTTACTTTACTCGATGTGAGCAACTGAATTTTTCTCTCTTAAAAGTTGCTGTGTGCAATATCGCTGGAGTATGGGGCTGGTAAAACCAAAGGATGAGTACTAAAACATTATGTCTGACTTTTGAGTGGTGTATCTTTTTTCAAAGATTAACCTGGTCTTCAGAATTCACATCAAAGCAATAAAATTTCAAACCAAGGAAATTCCGTTTTCCAGCAATTATGTTTTGCATAGTTTAAAAATCATGTAAACGGTATTAGTTTCCTATTTACAGCACATGATTCTGTACTTTTTTGCTTATCCTCTTTTAAACATGTAATTATTGTATATTGTAACTGCACATTAATATCGTCTATTGTACATAGTTTATTTTAACAAAATAAACGTATTACTAAGTATTTTGACAGCATCATTTTGAGAAGATGCGGTGCTGTGTTTATGTTCCCAGATGCTAATCCCATATACCTTGCAGGACGTTTCAGGTAGGAAGAACACACACTAACATATAGAGCTGCTTTTGGATGGTCCTGGAACTGCCTGCACCTTCCAGTGCCGCCTGCAGAAAGTCAAACAGGAGGTGACACCGCAAAGGTTTGCTCATCTCAGGCATAGTCCTCTTGGGAAACTGCTGCTTAACCAAATTCTCTGCAGCCTGGAAACATGGGAAGGTGGAGATGTGAGACCTGCAGGTCTGGCTCCCCGCTGGCACTCAGCCTTCGGCTCGCTCTGGTCCCAGGGTATCCCTCAGTGACTGGCCTGGAGACATTTAGTCTCCCTTCTTCCACCAATATTAAGGTGGTTGGTTGGTTGCTCTTTCAGATAGAACTTCTTTTTTTTTTATTTTAATAAGGGGTTCTTGGCATTACTGTCTGTGGTCTCCACTGCGATATCACAGCATCATAAGAGGATTTTTTCCTTCCTTGAGTGAATATTTAAAGTGTTTTGGAGAGAAGACGGCATGCAGCAGCCTAGCAGGCACTGGAGCTCTTGGTAAAGCAGCTAGGAAAAGCGTTAGCCCGAGCACTAGGAGTTTCGAGGGGAGCTTGTTACTCCCTGACAAACCTAACCCACGGATAACAAAACCCTCCAGCAAACCCTTACTGATGGCAAGGAAGATGATGAACTGTGTAACCTTCAGTCCAGCAGACAGGGCAGGGAGAGTCAGGAGGGAAAGTGAAATGCTTGAAGGGCTGAAGAAGTTACATGAGGAAAGACAGCCCTTAAATGCTGGACTGGAGTCAAGAATATTACTGGCTCCAGTCTTCTGGGGATTCAGTGCGGCGATGTGGATGTTGTTTAAGAAAAAAATAAAAACTTAAACTAAAAAAAAAAAGATAGTGCCTTTGTTACCCAGCTTTTCATGACCATTGGTTTCAAGACCAGAAGCAATCCCATTGCCCAGCTAGTCTGGTCTTCAAATTAAGACTATAAATCCTACCATTCCTGAACAACGCCCCTAATACTGATTGGACTAAAGCAAGTTTTGCCACAGAAAGGCGCTTTTTGTGCTCCTGTAGCTTGTGAACCTCAGGAGGCTTAACCAGCCCCTGCCTGGGGCACTCACTTGCAGAGCAAAGACAAAGGGTGGCAAGGTCTATTCCCAGTAAAAAGGCACTGCAGCCCAAATCCCTGGCTGCTATAAATGGATACGTCCCCAGAGGAGCCAGGACAATTCAAGAGGGCACAGCATGTGGCCTGGAATATGTTTGATTTACCTGCCCCTGGAGTAAGCTGGTATTAGTCACCAGACTTTCCATGGCCAGACTTTGTCCGGGAAGAAGCCGCGTGGAGGACCCGCACTTCTGGGGTTAACAACAAGGTGCTGAATGCATCCTCCAGAGCAGAAACTTCCTAAACTGCCGCCTGCTAAAGCTGGGGGGATATAGCCAGGGAAGGGTACCTCTATACAGCCCTGATGCTTTCACATTTCCCTGAGGATCCGCTGCTGGCTACTGTCAGCAGCAGGATATTGGGCGAGACAGCCCTTGCTCCGACCCAGGGCGGCGGTTCCTATGTTTTCATGTGAGTACAATGACAGCAGGAGGGAGCTGCCTGTCCCGTCCCAAAGAGAAATCCAGTCAATGCAGGAAACACGCGTCCGGGAAGGTTTCCTGCCCTCCCTCTCACTGTAACTCAGGTTTGAAGATGGGGTAAAATACACTGATTTCTGACATGGTCAGAATCAGGTCATGACCAGAAATCATGGTCATGATTTCTGACATCAGTCTGACTGGGCACACCAACTACAGCACAGGGGCAAGGGAAGCTGACCTTCAAGACCCAGTGGATTTTTGCAGCCATCATATAACAGGAAAGTATTGTCAAAACCCAAAGCAGTGCAGGACTGTGACTATTGCTGTGCAGGTTAAAAGAGCAACAACAAACCCGAGAAACTGAGTGCTGTGCAGGATACAGATGTGACCCATCACAAGGGACCTTACAGCCTATACACCCCAAAAGACACCGGGAAGAAAAAAAATCAGCTGCATCATCACTCCCAGTGTCCAGAAGGGAAACTGAGGCATGAAGAAATCCACTGATTTGCTTCTGCTCACCTGACATGTTTATGGCAGAGCCGAGAGCCAAGTACAGTCCCCAAATTGTATAATCATGCCTTCTCCATGTCTGCCCCTTCTCCTTTCTGAGCAGGTGGATGCAACCGCCTCCCTTCTTACAGAAAGCCTTTCACTGCAGCAGGTATTTCAAGCTGGGGCTGCAGAGCTGTCAGTGGTTCAACACCGAGGCTTTGCGAAGGAGCTTCTCTCTGGCCACGCTTTGCTCCCTGCTTTGCAAGTACAATTCTCCCAGGGAAGTCAAGTTCCCCTTATACATTCAGAGGAAAATTTCTTTCCCTTGTTTTTAGGTAGCGAACGTCATGCCAGATTAAATGTGCAGTGGCAAATGACACTTTTAAGAGGTCCACATTGCAGTCGGTGAGGGTTTTTGGTGCTGGTGGTCGGTGTCCAGGTGAAGGGAAAAACCAACGTGCTGCAAAAAAGCAGTAGCGGTTTTCATGGGAGAGATAATACATGAGATGTGACAGCCTCTGTGACAAACACTCCTTGCAAACTTGTGCACCAAACAGAAGGGCTGTTTAACTGCTTTGGACAGGTGGGACGGTGAGATTTAAATCTGTGGCTTTAAGGATCATTAAAATGCCCCCAAGGAGATGAGGGTGGCCTGGGAAGGCACTTCTCATGCTCTGAAATGTGTGGGCTACTTTGACCGCCTGCAGATTCTGAGCAGGACATACCATCCCAGCTGCAGCATAAAGGACGTGAAAGCCAAAAGACCTGGTCGCAAGTATCAAAATTGGTGGGAATTCAACAGAATAAAGACCTAGTAGCGTAAGAACTTCCGGGGAAAAGCCTCAGATTTGCAATTACCAGCAGCAGGAATGAAGTTGGCTCCTTGAAACTCACTGTGGTGTGCCCCACTTGTGGGAACCCAGCAGAGCTGGACAAAGAGGGATGTGCACCAGTCAAATGGGTTGGTGGGCTCTGGTGTTGGCTGTACTTTTGTCACCCACAGCAAATCCACAGCACCTCCATTCACTTTTGCTCTCCTCCTTAAAAGACCAACTAGAAGAGTTAGCTTGGTTTCAGTCAATACGTCCTTCCCACCTTCCTCTTCCGCCTCCCAGTCTGGCTGCTACTGCGTCAGTCAAACCCCTCCTTCGCACCCAGCAGTGCTTCCTTCTGAACACTTGCTGAGGTTTCTCCTGTCTCACCATATCTGGGTACAGCCCATATTTCCTGTTGGCTGCAAAGGAAGGAAATTTGCCACTTTCTAACCCTACTTCTAATCCTGAGATGATAGCACAGCCAGACTCCGTGAGAGAAAGCCAGTGAAGGAAATGACTTCACATCAGCATCGAGGAGACGTTTTGCAGGTGTTCACGGCTCTGGCAAAGAGTTTGTAGGAGCTTATACATATTCTACGTGAGAAACCTCGACACATAAATAAAGAGGGACACATTGCTTTAAATTGCTTTCATGCTACAATTTTGGGGTTTATTAAGGACACAAAATAATTTGCAGGTTTCCCATAATAGTTGTGATGCCAGTTAGAACAGTAACAAGATCAGAGGGACTGTGAGATGCAATTTGAAACAAAACACGAGGACTTTTTTAAAGGGCAGTTAACCTCACCATCAGCAGAAAACTGCTCCTGCTGCTGTTTGACACAGCAGTCCGTGCTCAGAATTACAGAAGGCAGAGCGATAAAATTGCCTCCTTCCTACTCAACCACGGTGCAGCTCTCACAATCCCACAGACAAAAAGATGACAACAACTAATAAATTACAGTTTAAATAAAATCTGTCTGAGTGAGGACGGGACACTTGGGGAAGTTCCAGGCATGCATCCCTGGCAATGAAGGTGACTGCATCCAGAAGACAAGACACTTAACTGGGGGGAAGGCAGGTGCAGCAATTCTCGGCAGCAATTCTCTCCTAATGGCTATCTGAGAAGGTGTCTTTGTTTTGTACGCTCCCGTGAGCCCCTCTCACTTGGCAAATCTTCCTGCTTTCACATAATTTCTCATTTTGTTCAGGGGAGAAACGAGGGATGAACACGGATCTGTCCTCCTCCATGTGGGAACCAGAGGACAAAGGTGCGTAGGAGGCTGTGGTCACCGGGGGCTGTCGCAGCAGCTCCCAGGTGTCCCCTAGTTTGTAAATAGTGGGTCTGAGGAGGTGTGAACCATCCTGTGGCACGTCTGCTCTCTTTCCTGTCCTGGGCTTGTCTCACCCACGTTGACCACGTTACTGGCCACTCCACAGCTTTCCTGCAAGCATGTCTGGCTGCCCCCCAGCTCTGGGCGTCCTCGGAGGAACAGGTCTCCGTGGAGCCGAGCAGCAGAGGGAAGTGTGGGAACACCCTCCGGAGTCCCCTCTTTCCCACCACCTCAGCCAGGGGCTCGCTGAAACCAAACCACGATCGTCGTGTTTTGGCTTGGTCCCTCTAACTCTGGAAGTTGTCAGGAGAGACTCCTTGGGGTCTGCAGATTTTACATGAAGTCAGTTCCCCTCCTATCCCTGGACAAAAGCAGATGGGAAGTGTCGTGGTTTAGCCCCAGCCGGCAGCTAAGCACCACGCAGCCGCTCGCTCGCTCCCCCCCGGTGGGATGGGGGAGAGAATTGGAAGAGCAAAAGTAAGAAAACTCGTGGGTTGAGATAAGAAGAGTTTAATGATTGGAACAAAATAATAGTAATAATAATAATGAATTATAATGAGAAGGAAAACAACGAGAGAGAGAGAGGAACAAAACCCAAGGGAGGGAAAGAAGGGGAAAAAATATTAAAAAAATAAAATAAAAAAAAAAAGGATACAACCGCTCACCACCCGCCGCCCAACGCCCAGCCAGTCCCCGAGCAGTGATCGCTGCCCCCCGGCCAAATCCCCCCAGTTTATATACTGGGCATGACATCATATGGTATGGAATGGAATAGCCCTTTGGGCAGTTTGGATCAACTGTCCTGGCTGTGCCCCCTCCCATTTCTTGGGCACCTGGCAGAGCATGGGGAGCTGAAGGGGGGGGGAAGTCCTTCACCAATGTAAACACTGCTTAGTGACAGCCAAAACATCAGCGTGTTATCAACATTATTCTCATACTAAAATCCAAAGCACAGCAGTATACCAGCTACTAGGAAGAAAATGAACTCTATCCCAGCCGAAACCAGGACAGAAGATATGCACCTTTGGTTTTACAGATTTAATGTCTTTCTCTCTTTTTTCAAGAAATTGCCTCTTGTGAGGCAATTTTTTTTTTCAACAGAATAGCTCCAATTAAGCAAATCACTGAAATATGTGCTTAACTGTAAAAGTCCACTGATATTAAGCAAAACACTTAATCATGAGCTTAAGTACTTTGCTGCGTCAGGGCTGAGTATGCATTCACCCTAATTTCAAGGTAGCAATTTGCATACCCGTTTCCATTTCATTGGCCCTACGGCCTTTTCTTTGACTGTTATTCCTGATAGACCTCAGGGTAAGAAGAACTAATGGTGAGGGCAAGGCGGTGGAAGTGTTGGTAATTGCATTTACATTACTGGGAAGGAGCTAAAACCCGGCATGAATGAAGAGGCTGTTAGGGAGGCTGCAATGCCTTTGTGGCCTGTTCCCACCCCCAGTGACTGTTTAGTCCACGTGCACGTTGTGCATGAAGAGAGGTCACACAGTGTGAAAAGCCTGTAAGGAAGGGAAACTGCGTCAATTTTTTTTTTCCCACAGGATTTGCTGTTGTAAGGCTGTGTACTACATTTCTCCAGCAATAATGCTTTGAACAGTATGAGGAGAGGGGATTAAGCCTCTTCTGCCCAGAAAAGTCAATGACTAGGAGCATTACAGAGTGAGATGACATTCTGGACTGACTTACAGCCTCTGTAATGCTGGAGGTACCAGGGTTATGAAGCCAGGGAAGAATCTGGCCCCTCCCTGCCTGGCCTGGGAAAGGAGAGCTCAAGCAGTCTCGCATTCGGTTGTCGCCGTGGAGCAGATGTCGCAGTCGCAGCGGACGGCCACCGGGTAGGTGTAGAAGGGATCCACGTCAGGGGCACACTTGGGCAGCTTCACCGTCATCATCTTGGTCTCGTTGTAGGTGCAAACACGGTGGTAAGACTCAATGTAAGGCGGTTCCAGCACCGGCTTCTGGGGGGGAGAAATGCTGGCCTCAGGCAAGAAGCAAGACAAACATCTGGAGTCCCAGTTTCCTCAAGGGGATTTAGTGTAAATAGGGGAGCCACTGGATCAAGGTGGAAGGGGCCATGGAAATTATTTTTAGGTTACATCCTTCAACACCTGGCTCTTGGAGCCCTGCCATGGAGGGGAGTGGGTGTGTGTGCGTGTTTCTGTTTGTTTAAAGCATAAAGCTCCAATTAAAACTGCTGAAGGAAGACAAAAGCCTATCCAAAAAGCTGGTTTTCAGCAGAATATTAGTGTTTCAACCAAATGAGCATGTTTGCCAAAAACAGCTGCTTTCTTCCAAAAGGATTGATTTTCCATCAGAGAAAATGCTTTCTGCTGGAAGCCCTTCCATGTGCATTAGCTGCCTAAGAGTAGAGGTGCATCCAGGTGCCAAACAGCTGGTTTTTGCTCAGTCAGACCAGTCTTCCCAGTCAGACTGCGCATCCCACGAAGCCCAGCGGATGTACTCGGTGGGGGATGCAGTCAGCACAGCAGCCAGCATAGAAGTCTGCAGCTCCTCATGAGGAAAACAGCTTGGCCGGAGACCTCAGCCATCAGGAGACGATGGGAGCCTGAAGGCCCTGAAACCCACACTCCCACGTGGTATCACGGTGGCATTGCCTATGCTGAAAAAGGAGTTTTTCCTTGACAGGAGCACCCATTTTCCAAGGACTCCAAGAAGGGGCAGCGCAAAGAGAAATGGAAGCCCACTGTAATCCTCTCCCCTGTGCAGATGGGAAGCCGCTTAAGGTAACACAGCCAGGAGGCATTTTAATTCTTTCTTTCTTTCCCTCTGTGCTGTGTAAAGAGCCTGCCCTGGGAACCGATAACAATGGCATGGAAAAGAACAGATGCAACGTTTCAGCAAGAAGATATCCAGACACCCTCCCTCTTAGCAACCCCCTCCCCCCCATCCAAGTACATCATGGTGCTTTCTAGAAGCTGTTGAGCCTACACCAGATGCATTCAGCTTAACTACATCCCAGCGGTATTGCAGTACGGTGAGAGAATCTGCAAGGTGTGTGCTGCCAGAGGAGCTTGGGAGTAGGGGGAACCAGGTAACAAGAGGTCCCCCGAAGGAACCTTATCCCACCGGGGAAGTCTGGCCACCGGTGGCCTTTCTCCTCATCCCACCAAGCAGTGAAAGACGGCAGTCAGAGCTGGCACACAGACCCTGGGTCTTCCTCTGCTCACTTATACAGAGCCTTTGTCTTCATGCGGACAAAATCCCTCTGGAATCACCTGAAGCTTCCGTGAATAAATTAAACTGAGTCTGGCCCCTTGAGCCTTCCGGTGGCAAAGGCGAAGACAGTCAGAAACTTGTTCTCTGAAGTGTGTGTAGATGTACTTATGCTCTTTATTTCTCCCCTGTACCCCCCCAAATCATAACTACTTCATATTTTTACAGGGCTGTGACTTAGAACAGGACCAAATTAGAAACAGACATTATCTCTGGGATTTGCTTTTTGGAACAAAATATATTACCCTTCAATTGGGAGCTCCATCTTAATCCCAAAGGAATTTTTTCCAGTAAAGTAATAAAGGCCTCCTCTCCTTAAGTGGTTAAGCTGTAAGAGGCTTTCAGATTGCATAATACCAGTATTACATAAGTGCTTCATTAATATCATCACCTGATGTGCATCCCCCTTTGAGGCAGCGGAAGGAGGGAGGAAGGAACGTACTGCAAAGAGCTCCGCCGCCCACAGGGGTGCCGAGGGGGTCCTGGAGCGGGACACAGCCCTCGCCTGTTTCGTAGATAGCTGCAAGCCATTTAATGGTTGGTGGGGGGGGGGTTGAGGGCTTTTCTTAGGGGAGGAAAGCACCACCCAGAGATGTGGGTGCCGGCCACCTCAGCCCCGGGCGCAGCCTCACCTCCCAGGTCTCGCAGCGTCCCCAGCACGCGTCCGTCGTCACCCGCAGCCCCTTGCAGCCGGGTTTCTTGGCCAGGAAGGTGAACTCACGCACGGCGCAGCCGATGAAGGTGCGCAGGTCGATGGCGGAGGTCTTGAGTGCACCGCCACCGCCGGCCGGCGGCAGGAGAAGCAGGGCACCCAGGATCGCCCAGCGGAGCGTCATGCTGAGGCAGAAGGGAGAGAAGCGGAGGGCTGGGAGAGCCAGCGCAGCCCAGGAGGCAAGAAGGCAAGTGCACAGGCTCAGCTCCAGAGCTGGGATGCCCCTTCCTCCCCTCAGACACACTGTTCCCCGTCCTCATTCAGCCCAAGACGGGCAGATGTACAAATGAGAGGTTACTTACTCCCAGAAGGGGAAAGTCTTAGTGAAAAGGTCTAACAGAAAGCAGCGGTGTGCAGACTTTCCCTGCAGAGCAGTGGGGTTTGCCTGGAAGGGATAAAGCCACCCACCAGTGGCTCAGACCCACTGAAATCTCCATATTGCAAGTTTACTTTGCAGCAAATGCCTTCCTACCACCCCCGCTGGGTTGCCCTGAGGTTGCACCAGGTTGGGTGGGCCTTTGGTTGCTCTCTCAGTGTGCACACATGTTGTTGGCTGAAGCCCCTGGCAGTACTGGCCCTGGCAGGGTCATTCTGGAAGGGCTTTGTCTGTCTGTCTGTCATCCACACCTACAGGAGGTGGCAGGTTGCCTACTTTGCCGCACAGGGAGGAAGCAGCGTGGCTGCAGCTCCATGCATTCAGCCGGGTTAGGTCTGCAGGTAACACCAGCATTTTGACAAGAGCACTTAATCCTGGTTTTATCCCACTTACCTTTTAGGAGCCAAGAGTCCCTGAGTTTGTGCTATAATCTCTGGAGACAGATCAGCACCTCCCAAAAGCGTTACTGGAGTTGCCATTACCAATACCCCGAGCGCTGGATTTGCACCAGTCCACTCCCAGGGCTGCAGCCAGAGAAGCAAATGCAACTGTTGGTTGTCCCTCCTGCACACGCTGCCCCACCAGCCAGCTCAGACCCAACCAAGGCTGCTAAGCCAGTGAACGGAGCCGGTTAGATGGTGGGAACATGGCCAAGGTGACCAGAGGAGGCTTGAACTCCTCATACCTTCCAAGCAGCCCAGTATCGGCCGAGTCCCTCTGATACTTGCTGCCTTTCTATCTCAAACCATCAGTGAAGAAAGCAACCAGTCTTTCTGGAAAACTTCCTCTGTCAAAAAAAGAGAGCTGGAAAGTAGCTCTAAGCCACAAGACCCATTTTATACCTCACATACTTGCATTGCATTTAAAAATGTCTATCTAGAAACCCCAGACTTGCTATTTAACTTTGAGAAAGTCAGCTACTGCATAGGGGACGCGGACTTGTGTGCATTGGGCTGTGTCCTCAGCTGGATAACATTTAAGTTAAATGAGCTTGGCCTGCCTTTTGCCTGACTGATGTTTGAGTCTCTAGGCTCCTGTTAAACCAAATGCTTCAAATTTGCTAAATCAGAGGTTTAGATCAGCGCATGAAGTTTGCTACAGTGAGCCCTTCATATACGTGGCCATGCATGCACTATAGTCCCATATGTGATTAGATGAGTGTACATTTATATAAAAGCTTCAAGAGAGTTAAAAAAAAAGCTAAAATTCGTTATTTTTAAAAGCAGATATTTGAGAGCAAAAGAGACAAACTTCAGAACAAATTGAACATTTATTTTTTGCCACTTTAGCAAAACTTGCTGCTTTATTCATGAGCCGGAGCCATGACACAGAGCAAACACAGAAGCACACTCACCTAACTTGTTGGAGTCAGATCTCCTTTTGCAGTTTGAAATTGCAGATGGTGTTGCAGGACCTCAGAGTGAGCAGCAGGAGACCTGCACAGCAATCTGTGTCAGCTTTGTGCTCAGTAGATCTCCCCAGCAGCTGCTACTGGGTTGCTTAATTGCTCAAATTTATAGAAAGGGTCTTGTCAATCAAGGCAAGACAGGCAGATCCTTACTTGAACTACCCAAGGCATCAAAGTCATTGACTGTAAAGCAAGCCTCTCCTTTCCAACAGCGATTAGCCTAAAGGGTATTGTTTCATAACATCAGCCCTGAAACAAAAGGAGTATCTTGGTGAGTGAAATAATGAGCGTGCACTGGGGCAAAATGGGTCCTCCTTTCCTAGTGGAATTGCAACACCTTTGCGAGGAGATTGAAGGCTGGCTCTGAAATAAACATTACCCCCCTACTTAACAAGCCCTGAGGAAACACCCTGAAGGGAGACTTTGCAAATATTTGTGTGAACAGAACCCTGTATTTTTGTCAACTGCATAAGACCATTTTTACTTGATTGCTCTGTACAAGCAAGGGCAAGGGTTGGGGGGAGGAGGTGTGAGTTTGCAAGGAAAGCAAATGTTCTCTTGACGAGGCAGCCAGCTGCCACACAGGTAAGCAGCACTGTGCAAAGGAAATTTGGAAATTGTGTCCATTGCCTTTGCCATGCAAACACAAGTTTCGGCTATTCATAGGACAGAAGGAAGCTGAAGAACCTCGGGACGATGAAAAACCTGCCGGTCAGTGAGTTCATACAACATGAGCGGGCGAGAGAAGTGCAGCCATAAGCTCATGCGGCAACCTCGGGAAAGTCCCCTCCTTTCCCTGCCACCAGCTCGCAGCTGGACAGTGATTTCCCAGCGCTGACTGCCCCAATACCCAGGCACATCCAGACAAGGCACAGTAAGTGTCAGTGATTACGGACCCCTCGGCGTGCTGCTGTTAAAAGACAGCCACAGCAATGCAACCCAACCCTGAGAAGAGAAAACACCGAGAAAACCTTGATTTAAATAAACCCCATCCTACGATGTTTTAGAGAAAAACAAAAAAACCAAAACAAAACAGCATCTGTTGATGTCCAGAAAATGCATCTCTTATCAAATATGAAACAGTGATTACTGTGAGTTTGTAAATTTACCTTACAAGTATCAAACGTATACATCCAGTGGGTTGTGTTCAGGCCTTCTGTAGTATGAGCTACGAAAACCAGCAAATAGACATTGAGGAAATGTGATATTGAAGCATTCAGGACCAAACAAGGTGCTCTCCCTTTTTCAGGGTGAATAACCCGTGGCTTGGGGTCCTTGTTTCGCTTCCTAGGTCAATAGCCTACATTGGGTGCAGCAGCAGGGCTCACGTTCATGCGAGCTCCTCCTGGGAACCCACAGAGCACTTGCTGTACTTCACTATTCAGCTTGGAGCAGCCACTGCTTGGCTGTTTTTCTTGCTACTCTGTGGCCCTGCTATTGCCCGGGTCAGTAAATGACACTGGTGACATGCACACAAGCTGGCAGGTAAAAGGCTGGTTATTCACCCTCAAGATTTGCCTTTTCTGTCTAAATTAGGAAACGGTGATTGGAAGAAGTGCAAGAGGGAAGCAATTGTCCACAGTGAAGCAAGCCCCGCAATAACATCTCAGGACATTTTGCGTAACGAAGAGCCACTGTCCTCTCTTTAGAGGTGCCATCGCAGCAGACCTTTACCTACGCTTACAGGATATGCCGGTGTGTACGCCAGCACAACCGAATCAGACCATCATCCAAACTTTTCTCCTCCTTTCCCCTTTTCCCTCCCCGCAGTTACTCCTTAACCACGTACTTCTAATGCAGCGGCACAGGAGGTCTCCATCAGGTCCCAGGCTTTATCAGGCACCCAAAGGCTCTGCCCTGGAGCTTGCGGTGAGAGGAGTAAGCCTTGCACATCGAGACAGCGAGGCACCCAAGTGCGGGGCATCCTCCAGCCATGAGTCTCCAGGCGTGAGTCCCTCCTTCCAGCCTCAGCCTCCAGGCCTTCGCAAACACCCCCTGAAACATATAAAAGCAGCAGGCTTTAAGTGCTATTGCCATATTGCCATCATGACATGGGAAACAATTGCTTCAGCAAATGAATTCACTTAACAGAAAACCAAACCAAACCAAAAAAAAACCCTCAAAACAAAAAAAAAAAGATGTTTTTTCCAAGAGGAAGGGAAGAACAAAGAAGAAAGGAACAGAATTTTTACTAAAAACTTGAAAACTCTCCTGAAGTTGGGAGGAGAGGATGTTTAAGACCTTTCCCAGTATTCTCGCTCATTATTATTCACAGTCTTGCTAGCAGCAAAGGACTCCAGCTTCAAGTGAAGACCTATCAGGTGGGACATTGGAGGAGGAATACCGAATGGAGGTACTGCAATTGTCTCCATAGACGTGATCACCAGACACGTCCTGCACACCTTTTTCTCCCATTGAAACCAATAGGGCAAAGCAGGAGATTCAAAGCCAAATCAGATCAGAGGGAGGTCAAGAGGAACAGCCAAAGTCTTGCCACTGATCTAAAAATATCAGCAGCTTTCCACAAAAAAAACTAAAACTTTTTTGCTGTAATTTTTGCTGACCAAAAATAAAGCTAGGAAAGAAACCTTTAAAGGCTTTTAAAAAAATGTACAGTTTAAAAGTTCCTGACTTGCAGAGAAAGCAGGTAAAAGTGAAAATATCGGTCATAAGTTCCCTTTATTTGATTCTGGAAAAGTGCCAGCAAAAATCAGCCCAAGATTAGAGACAGGTACAGGAAATACATGCCAGATGGCAGAGCAACCAGCTTTGACAGATCCCTCTTCTTCTATGGATTAGAAAAACAGGTGCTGGACTTCGGTTTGTGTAATTCAGTTTGGATTCACTGACTTCAGCTAATCGAGATTCTGTTCTCTCGTCTCCATTTGTACTGAACAACCTTATAAAGTAAAACGTAAGAGAAATTGCAGACTCTCACTTATTTTCTCTTTTGCAAATCCTCTCTATTCATGGGACAGACACTGATTTCTGAAGGATTTGCATCATGTCTCATGAAAAGCATGAGTGCTGGCTTTTTCCCAGGCAGGGTTTTGCTGGCTTATTGTTTTGTGGGGTTTTTTATTTAAGTTAATTAATAAATATACCACCTACACCTACATGTGGCCTTCAGCGTACATCAGAAATTTAAAAGCTGCATATTTTTTCTTTCCCTGGACCTTTTGAATTTATTTGAAATAAAAGGTGACATATAGATACAACTTCTAAAGATGAACATGTGCACGCTTTACCTGCCTGTTCCCTTTTTGAGACATACAGAAGGAGACAGAAACAGATTGACCAGGGGAGCACACCTCATGAGGATTGTGCGTCCACTCATCCATTCAGGCTTGTGGGGCTTTTCCTCGGAATTCTGGACAGGCGGAACACAGACATCGAGTACGGTGTTCAAGGTGTCAGGATTACGAGAACTGGTAACTTACGGCCCTGTCTGCTCCTCAAGTGGATCTCATAGGCTTTGCACTAGAGCTGCCACGGGAGCCTGCGGCAGCCCTCCAGCGTGCGTAACGTCACTGGTTATAAAGTACTTGTGGGCTTAATCCAACCAATTCCCAGCAAATCCTGAGAGGGCTTTGGACTTCTCAGCAAATCCTGAGAGCCCACCTTGGACTCCCAGTGACTCCAGTTGCTCTTGGCAGGACAGCACCATTCCCAGGTGCTTTCCTGGGAGGTTTTGGCAGCAGGGAGGATGCTTTGCTCCTGAACTGGCCCCTTACTTGACCTGCCATTGGCAGAGGTCCCAATATACAGCCCGTGCACTCCAAGAGGCTTTCTGAAACACAACCTCTCTTGTTCAAAAGATCTCTGGGCTCTCAGCCTAAAATATGGGGGACTCCATAGCTGCAAGAGACCTTGGACATGCACAGGCTCCTCACGGACTTCTGGATGGGGCTTCATGCTGTCTTTCCCTATCTCCTCTCCCATGCATGGAAAACAGAGCAATAGCAGGTGCTGTTCACTTCAACACCACATAATACTCCCAAATTAAAATTACCCAAGCAGGTTAACTAACATGAACACCCAGATTCTCAGCCATGCGGGGAATTTTTAATTCCATCCTTGTCCTTCAATAATGAGCTCTTGTGACAGTGTGCTTCCCCAGCCCTCGACCTTTATCTCCTGCAACCCTGCTTAGGTGATAACCACCAGTGGTGATTGTAAATGGATGCATCTGGTCACCATCGGCTCAAAGTGGATTCAGGAGACAGATAACAACACAATAACCTAAGGGTTGGGCTATTAGCCCAAAATAGCCTGTGTTGGGCTATTGTGTTGTGCCTAGGGCTGTTGTGTTGTGCACCCACCCAAGAAACTAAAACCTGTGGTCGGCATGCAAATATGACTATGGGTCAATCATCTTATCCCCCATAAATAGTGAGCAGCCCAAGAGCCCTTTGAGCTCTCCTGCATGGCAGCGGGCTGCACGCCAGGATCTCCCCTTGAGCAGGGACGCCTCTCAAGGTTACTCCTCGAGGTTGAGAGATTCCTTGCCACAACAGATCCTCGGTAAGTGACTAATAGCATGCTAAACTTTGAAATCTTAGCTAAGTGATATAAAGGATTGATTGCACATATATATATATAATCCTTTAGACATAAACCGTTGACCAAGTCTGGGACTAGGACTGGATCTAGCCGCACCTAGACTCCTCTCTGAGAAGGAGTTTAGAAAGCAAGGGGACCCTTTTCCAAACCTCATGACTCAACGGGAGGGTCTCCCTGACAGTTTTGTCTGACCCTGTCCTCTATGCAGTAAATAATCAAGTGCACCTCGCCATCGAATCTTGTTAAAACACTGTCGCATTGAACTTTGTTAACTCCCTATTCTGTATCAATAAACTATATTTTTACTTCTCTCTAATGAGTGAAGTGCACGCTCACTCCATTCGCGACAGCTCTCAACTTCAAACATGCCCTAATGTATTTTTTCTATATTAACCATCTACGAGGATTATTTATATTTCGGTAAGTCTCAAGATATCCCAGGTACTGTGAGCAACCTATCTGTATCCTGACTAACTCACAACTCAGAAAGAGAGAGAAACAAATGGGGGGGGGGGGGGGAGGTGAGAGCTCATACGCAAGCAAAGCAGTACTGACAGCGATTATGTTAGTATTTTGTGTGGCATTTGGAGTAGGTTAAAAAAATTTATCAGCACTATTTTAAAATTAAAAAACCCCACCATGTTTTCCAGTGAAAGTATTCCAAAGTATTGCTTTTCATATTAGGTGCAAACTTCTGATTTCAGATGGAAAACATAGATTTTTTTTTTTTTTTTCCAACCTACCATTACTGGATTTGCCCCAGATTTCTAGATCTTTCTAGCAGAAGTAAAATTTCTCACAAAATTTTGTGGAGGAGTGAATAAAATGTTAAAAACATTTTCATGTCAGCCCAGTTCACCTGCTTCTTGTGGACATCGACGACATTGCTGAGTCTGGGGAAGGAACTGAAAAACAGTTTGTGGAGGTCTTTCTTACAAATGCTCTTCTTGAGATGCCCTGCAAGTAAAGAAATGGAAGAGAGCCTGGAGGGGAGAGGACCTCGGACAGCTGAGGTTCTGTAGGACGGCGAGGAGGACTGTAGATGTCGGCAAGACGTCGGTAGAGTAAGGAACGGGGAGTTAGTGCACTAGAAGGTTGAATTGGATTGGTCATGAGAAAGGAGCTGAGAGGTGCCATCTAATGAGACAGACCAAGGGAAATAACAATGTTGAGTAGCTGTACATAGTAAGTACTGCAGCAAGCCACGCAGGCAGCTGGCAGGCCAAGAAGAAACTGGTAGCCATTCAGGCAAGCAAAGACAGTGACCAGAGACAGGAGATATTTAATGCGCTGCACACAAGAGAGGTCGGGAAGGGTGGCTGTAGGTTCAAAAGTAAGAGAGAAGGAGAAATGGATGAGGAAACGAGGTGGTGTGGGTTTGCTGGCCAAGTTCCCAGGAGTAGGCATCCAAGAGAGGTTAGGATTCAGGTTAGAACGGAGTGAGTTAGAAAACTATCAGGTAGGAGATGAAGCTATGTATGCTAGATGTCATTTGATGAGCTCACTGAAAAAATTAGCACCAGAATCCCGTTTCCCTATACAAGCTAACATTAGATTTTGTCTCAACAAGTTGTTTACTCTTTGCTGGTAGTTTTGAAGGAAAGATAACATTTATGCCCTGAAAACAGCATTACAAACAAGTACGTTAAGATTCTTTAAGCCGTCCTCACAGCTGCTGCATTTTTGCCTTGGTGTGTGACTTTCTGTCATTTGCTAAGTTTCTAAAGAATGTCAAGAATTGGTTTGCAAAGGGACAGACAAAGTAGGTTTAACCTTGAGAGGGCATGCCTGATCTGTAAATTAAAATCAAAGGAAGCGAGTAAAGCTCGTAGAAACGCTCTGACAGAAATACTGCCAACTGTAAGTAGAGAAAGCACAATGCAGCAATCGGGAAATGTATTCTCAGATGGGAATTAGATAAACGTGGACGCTCCCTGCTGCCAATGGGACACCAGTCCTGGCTGAAGGTCTCAGGCACGCAAAGCCACTCCTCCTGCTTTCGAAGACTTTCTGCTCGTTTTGCTTCCCGAGCTTAACGCAACACAAACTGGCACCGGCTGAATGAGCGCTGGGGCGAGAAGAATGAAGTCAGAAAAGAGGATTTGTCGAGGCTGCTGTGGAAGTAAATCATGCCATGCTTAGTACTTAGGGGAATGACCCATCTTACAGAAAAGAGAATTACTTCTTGCTGCTTGTGGGGGTACCTGTGTTACGAACTGCAGAACAGCCCAATGGACAGACCTGCAAAATCTAGCCCAGGAGATCTGAATTGCTGTGAGATAGCACTGCACTGACTGCAGCGATACCATAGCTGCTCCAGCACAGACACTGCCTTACTAGCATCGCTGTTGCAAGGAAACTCTCGGACACTATTGACCTCCTCCTTTTCCATCCATACCTGGAAAAGGAAGTCCAAGGGTGAGGCTTAACAGTAAGAAAAAACGCTAATCCACAGTTTGCTTGAGGCACGTCTAACCTGGTGAGATAACACTATTCTGCTGAAAAGGGCCTGTAGCTATGATGGATTCAATCCAGGAGAGATGTATTGAAGGCCCTACAGCTACTAGAAGAGCTGGAGCTTCTAAAAATTGGTAGTCAGAATCTCTAACATACAGGTATTGCACCCAAACCAAGGTAATTCCAATGAAGATAAATCCGTAGCAGAACTGAAGGTTCAGTTCAGCTTCTTGATCATAACCTGATTTTATATAATATGGGCAAACAGTCTGTATTATAGTTTGGATACATTTACTAAAATTCCTGGTTTACGTGTTTATTATATGTGTGGTACCTCACAAAAATGAATTTCTCAACCCTTAAATTCTGAGCAAAATATTTTGGAAGAAAAACTCAGAAAGAAAACTGTAAAGGCAAACAGGAAGTTCAGAATCTCCATGGTCAAGAAAAGGACAGCTTTCAACAAAATACACCCTGACCCAATGGTGCAAAGATAGCCTCAATTTAAAATAAAAAAAAAAGTGATACAGCAGACCAGTTTGCCTGATATCTGTCCCAGTCTCAGTAGTGCAAAAATTGATTCAGGAGTTATACTCTACAGTGTCAGTAAGTTATACGTTGCAAAGATTAAGAGCTGCTTAAGACACATTTCTCAAAAACTGACTGCTGGGAAGAATTTACCTGGAACATGGACATTCTTGGGGAGTTCCCTGAAGATTTAGGAGTTGTCATATAGACAGTGATATCAGGAAAAAGGAAAACCACATCTCTGGAGTGGATGAGGAGGAGAGTAAAGGCACAACCCCAAGCCCAGGCTGTGGAACTCTCAGTCATGGTCCTTAGGAAAGTAAGGAGACTCCTTTCTTAAGGCTACTGTATCTTTGCTCTGGAAAGATGTATTTGTCAAGCATAGCTCCCAGTAATAAGCAATAAAATACACTAATTAGGGGAAAAGTGGATTGCTCTCCTTTTGCCAATGCCAAATACACTATATGATCAGAGCTTGGAAAAAAAATTTGGGGAAAAAAAAAAAGGGCAAAAACAGGCTCTGAAAACAACAGCCACCATGTAAACTTACAATTTACCATGGCTGACTAGCATGCCCTGAAATAATATAAAAATGGGTCTAATTAATGCAAAACTCATCCTCAATACAGAGATGTGCAAACTTTCCAAGATGTCGTGGTTTAGCCCCAGCCAGCAACTAAGCAGCAGACAGCCGCTCGCTCACTCCCCCCGGTGGGATGGGGGAGAGAATCGGAAGAGCAAAAGTAAGAAAACTTGCGGGTTGAGATAAAGACAGTTTAACAGGGAAAGCAAAAGCCGCGCACACAAGCGAAGCAAAGCAAGGAATTCCTTCACTCCTTCCCATGGGCAGGCAGGTGTTCAGCCATCTCCAGGAAAGCAGGGCTCCATCACACGTAACGGTGACTTGGGAAGACAAACGCCATCACTCCAAACGTCCCCTCCTTCCTTCTTCTTCCCCCAGCTTTATATACTGAGCATGATGCCATATGGTATGGAATAGCCCTGTGGTCAGTTTGGATCAACTATCCTGGCTGTGTCCCCTCCCAGCTTCTTCTGCACCTGGCAGAGCACGGGAAGCTGAAAAGTCCTTGACCAGTGCAGCAACAACTAAAACATCTCTGAATTAGCAACGCTGTTTTCAGCACAAATCCAAACCATAGCCCCATACCAGCCACTATAAAGAAAATTAACTCTATCTCAGCTGAAACCAGGACACAAGAGAACACAGACTTTTGCTTGGCACGAAGTCCTTGAGTAACTCCCTGGTTCCTGCCAAGTTTTGAGCCCTTCTAACATCTACAAGGCAAGGCAATATGTGATTGAGTGTGAAAATAAACAGCACCCTCTATATGACAGCTTCCAAGATTAGCATTCCTCTCTGTTTAACACTTCAGCCTGTCTCAGGAGAAACTCAACCAGGAAAACTGCCTGAGCAACACCTGCAGAACTAGTGCCAAAGGAAGCTACCCAAACAGGCAAAGCAACCATTGATATACACAACCATTGATATGTCGTTACAATGGGGGGGGGGGGAGAACGTTAACGGATCTTAAACCATTTTTAACAAAAAGGACTTTCTCTGTGATCACCGAGACATGACATCCGTGCTCCTGTGGATGTGTGTATCAAAACTGACCCATGGGTTCCCTGATGTCTGGTAGGGGTTGCAACAGTACTGCAGCTCTTGCTCAGGAGGGCAATAACATGGACGTGTATCCACAATACTCATAATACCTGAAAAACACTAAGCATTATCATTCTGTCAAATTTGCTATAAACAGCCAAGAGGGTTGACAGAAATAAAAAGAATTAAGGTAAACAGGCTGATAGACTGATATGCAATATACTTTTTTTTTTTAGACAACCTGGACAGAAATGCTACAAGCAACAGAACAGTAGACATTTACTCTGAGATGATAGTACTGTGTTTCACTTTATATTTTTAAGGATCTGGAATGCAAGCTTTAAACACTGCAGCACTTTACTCTAGCACTTTGTTTTTGCCTTTATCAAACCTGTACTAAATAAGTGACTGTGTGCATTGCGCACTGCTGGTAACGTGCTTCTCAGTTTTCACAGCTGCTTCTGAAAGCACGTATACCTTTACACCGCCCTCAACTGCGGCCACATTTTCTTGCCTGTTAAACTGTTCGGTTATGGTGATGATGCTGATCCCGTTCAGCCCAGTGTAATTCAAGAAGTCAAATCCAAAGGAGTTGGTTAAACATTGATGTGGGTGAGAACTGGGCTCTCTGGTTGCACACCAGGTAATTGCCTGGAGACCTGCTCTGAGTTCATTGCCATGTGAAAAAGATTCTCCAATAAATATAGATGCTATGTAAACTATCTGTGACTGACAATAACCAATTTAACTCAAATCACTTCTGCATTCCATAGCTTTCCTCTAATGATCTTTTGAAAGGATATTTTAGGCTTTTATGACAGACTAGTGGGCAATGACATAGCTCCATTAATCCTCTCCTCTGGGCTCAGAAGTTGAAGATGAAGCTTCTTAATCAAAACTACAGAAGTTCAAAGATATTTTATCTTAATTCATTAATTTCCCTATTGTTCATGTCCAGTGCACTGGAAAAAAGACACCTCGTTTCGACACGCATCACCACCAGTGCTAATGTTCTGTTTCCAACATTGCCTTGGTGATGAGTGAAGTTTACAAATTAGACAAAGCTGGAAATGAAGTCTCCTGAAACAAAGCTACCGTCTCTTCCTGTGAATCCTGTTAGAATAAACTCATAGAACTATTGAACTAATCAAAATCCAGCCAGGAAAACAAATATGACTAGAGTCCCAAACCCCAGAGAGGCACTTGGCCAAACCAAACCTCAGCACAGCATAGACCCAGACAGTAACAGGCAAGAAGTTTCAGCAGCAAACAGAACCAAATCTTCCAGCCTGAACTCTTTTTACCCTCTGGGGACATGTGGATCTCAGTCAACACGTTGAGTCCTCGGACTATTTCCAGTTTATCACCCTGTTCCCACTGATTTTAACAAGCTCCTCGTGGGTGCAGAGTTATCCCATGTCACGGAACCAGCAGGGCTCACAGAGGCACAAGGTCATACAGAAAAATAGGGTCCAGCAAGCCTCTGAGAAACAAACTCTACAACCATACAGAGACAGCTTAGGTGACCACAGGGTTGCCAGTTTGCTGTTGTCTATCTTGGGTCACCAACTTGTCAGCAACTGAAGAATTACCAGGGGAGGAAGACAAGAAGAGTGAGAGATGACGAAGCTCCTCCTTTCACCCATGAGCATCGCTGCCACGGCCACATCACTCTGTAACTGTCTCACTGCAGTCATGCCCGTGTCCTTTCTGCAGGGGTCTCCGTTTCAACTCCACTCTAACACAGCTGGAGAGAGCCAAGCCTGTTCTTTATGAAAGAAGAACATGGAGGCCATGCTGAGAGCGCATATAGCACCCCTTTTTTACAACCATCATAAACCAATCCTGAATATCATCTCTTAGTAACAATCTATCTCAAAACCACTCCTATAAACCAAGCAAACAGCAGGCACACTATTGCACAGCGAATCATTCGTGCTGTCACACATGCCATGACCTGTGAAACGCCAACTCCAGCACAGAACGAACAAATGGCCTGTCCATGGAAGTACATTGATACCTACAGGGCTTTCTGAAACACAGCTCTGCCCCAGAGGGGAACAGCTCTCTGCCATTGGGAACACATCACTCATTATAATTTATAACTTATTTACAAATTCTGACATCACAGTAGTAATCGTTTCATACTTGAGCTGAAAGTTCAGGTCTTCTGCATATGGATTAATCGATACAGATTAACTGAAAGAGTATCACAAATTCAATTTCATGGTGCTATTGCTACACACCTCTGCTTTTCTTCAAGCATGCTTTATATTCAGCAGTCTTTGTAAGCTACGTCTACTTTAATTAGATCAGACAGATAAATCCTGATAAAAACAAAATGCTTTTGTCATTTAAAGACACTTCCAAACCAGAGATTAATTTGTAAAGATCCGACAGTCTAACAAGACAAGTTTCATACTTCACAGGGCTTTATACTGTATTTGATTCTGACAATGTCTGCTATATCCTCTTATGCTCAAAGGTCAAATATGTAAATCATGGCCTAGTAAAATAATTTCTTGCTTTGCTGGCAGCTGGCATGTGGCAAACAGATGCTGAAATCCAGCTGTTTAAATCCTCGATCAGCCATTTAAGTTGAAACCCAGCAGTGAAACGACTAAAAGGTATGTTTGCAGCGTAGTGTGCCAAACTGTACCCCAGGGATTCCCACTCAACTTGAAATACTAAAAGACTCTGAACCCCTTCGATATGTAAAGAATACAACATACAGATGTTGCTTTACAAGGAAAATGCATTACAAATGACTCGCAGATTAAGCTGAAAAGATAATAAAATGTTGGGTTTGACCCTTAAACATAAGGCTAGAAAATTAAAGTTAAGGTTTGCCTCTTTAATTAGGGTCAGTGATGACTGTATGAAGGGATCAGCCGTCTGGCAGGCTCCAGTTGTATGGAACTGAATTTCTGAACCCATTGGCCTTTAGCGTCACCCAACAGCAACACACACTATCGGTTAAATGTTCAAGAGGTCAGCAATGGCCAAACCTCTGCTGACACGGAAAGGGGAAAACTATGCTGGCCTATACTCCATTCAGGAAACCCACCCCACAGAGACTGGCCCCAGGGCCTGAAAAGGCATGGGCATTAGTACAACCCGAGGGCCACAGCCCAACAGTTACCAGTTTTCCTGCTTCGGGTGATATTCTCTGCCTAGCACGGAGAATTGTGGTGGAACTAGCAACGTGTCTCTGAAGAGATCAGTGACAATGACAGCTTCTGTACATCACAGTTTGTCTTTTTCAACTGAGAAAGCACCTCATTATTTTTTTTTAATCCAAGGAGCCACGGTGTTGACAGATTGATTAAAATTGGCTTATCGGTTCTTTTCCCCCATTTTGGGTGTTTGATTGCATGTGCAGGACTGCGTCCATGCAGGGTTTCTGTTTGAGGCAAAGGTTTCCCAAACCTCCTTCTAACACCTAAGAAACAGGCAGTGACTCTAGGCTGAGCAGCAAATACTTTGCCCACTCAGTCTCCCTGCCTGGGCCAAGGGCAACTCTGGAATGAGGAGGATTCTCCATGTCACAGGAATACGGGAACTTCAAACCAAGGTCCAAGGAACCCTGTTTTGGGGTTTGGTCTTGTTATCGCCATCGTCAAGGTGTTTTTATCACTGAAGCCATTGGGCACTGAATCTTCATACGTGGCTAAAGAAGGCTGGTGGCATTTCATCCAGAGATGGTTTTATTCAGAATCTCTCCTTTGCCAAACCTGTTTGGCACATGGGAGTAGGAAATGGCTGGAGGCACTAAATACAGCTCCCCGCTCCTTCTGTTACCCTGTCTTCAGCACTGAAGAGAAGGACCCCAACTTCTCCAAACCCCACACAGAGGCCAGCTTAAAGGAGTCACACACCTATGGAGATAGGGGAAGGACAGGTAACTTTTCAGGGTGCCCTTCCCTCCAAATTCCTACCATATGGCTTTACATTGTATTTGGGCTACTGCTGGGGAGATGTCAGATGCACTAGACTTGCATCAGCGACGTGCTCATCCGTACCTAAGAAATTGCTAGCCTTTGAGACAAAACTATAGTGTCCAACCACCAGCACAGCACGGGCAATCAGAGCAAGAGATCCAGACTCAGTCTTTGACTGACATGGCTATGAGAACCCTATTCTGATACATGGGGATGATTGGCGTAAAGCATTTTCCTGGATGTAGACAGATTTGACATGTTCAAAAATGACTTGTTTCTCTAATTTCTTAAACATCTGATCATCCCTGAAGGCAGATAAATGTTGGAACGGGTTTTGCATGGTCTTCGTTTTCACCTCATTGTAGCACTCCCAATTATAAAACTTTGTTCCAAACCCACATTTTTCCTCACTGTCCCTTCTCCTCTGCAGGTGTGGGTCAGAGCAGTGCACTTTGTGCAAGCTACCTTCTTCCATGGTCTACAAAACGTCAGTCCACGTCCATTACAGGGTGCCAAAACAGAGAGTACTCGCCTTGCTTCTCACCATCACGCTGATGTTTACTGCAGTCTGTACAAAATACCTCTCCTGTATGCATTTGGTATTCTCCAGACAAAGAAAGTGAAGTTACACTGCTTCATTTCCATTTTTTCTCACATCAGAAACTAGGCGAGCGTTTTTTTTCTCAAGACAGCATGCTTTAAGTAAGTAATAATAATGGAGAGTCTCAGAGAAGAAAAGACAGTAACACTGGTCATGAAATGACACCTGCACCAGGAAAGGGTAGTTCTCCGCTCTTGAAAGCAAAAAAATTCCTTTCAATTTCCCCAGTAGCAGAATATCATCTTTGAACAATGCTGCCCTGTTCACAACCAAATTCTTTTGTACGCAGACATTGTGTCTAGACAGCCTTAGAAAAACTGTCTCTACTTAACATCAAGGGGCTGGGTTTTATTGTATGTGCTTAAGTGTTTAACTGTATGCTCACGCACTGTTCACAAATAACGCGGCATAAATTTATTCAGTTTTTCTCTGGAGCTGATGGGTGCATCATTGTAAGACAGGCAGGAAGCAAACCGGGATCACACATTCCCTGTGCAGCTTATATCCATAAGAGCTTTCTAGAGGTCACCCAGCTAACAGACGCACAATAGGAGATGATACGGATAGGATAAATTTACTGCAGGAAGAGGAAATGAGTCCACATCACTCCTGTTAGTACTGACCGCTTTCCCATATAGACACAGCAGATTTGTCCAATCTCCTCGCAGATCTTTATTTTACTTTTGGTGACAGCAAAGGACTTCCATCATTGACTCTGGCAGGACGAGAATTAAGTCCTGCAGTTTACAGGAGAGCTGTACTTAATCTGTCTCATCATGTTTCTCTACTTCGAAGAGGGAAGATCTCCATCATTCAAGCAAGTATGAGTGCACCCAAGGTAAAAATAATAAAATATTCTTTTTTTTTTTAAACTTAGCCATGGATAGAAAAACATGGGGTTTATTTTTGAGATTAAAACAGTTTGTCCCTTCTGCAGAGGGACAAACTCTGTTCCAGAATAACACACGCCATTTTTCTACATATCCTCCCTCCAAGCATCTGATTGATTTTGGGTCATTATGGACTTGCTACGTCCAGGTCTTTCACGTCCTCATGTTAGCAGAGGAGAGGATGTCTTTGTTCCAGAAGAGCCAGGAGAGAGGCACTACTTGACATGCCAGGAGATCCCACAGAAGGGTGGGTAACGAGGGTATGAGCTCTGGAGGGCAGGAGGAGCAGGCTCAGACAAAACCACTGGAGCCTACATGAGCTCCAGCTCAGAGGCGTGTAGTTGGGGGCTGCGGTGGATTTGGCAGGAAGGAGTAAGGGTTGCCTCCTGAGGGAGAGGGAAGAGGGAGAGGACAGGATGAAAGCTGGTCTCTGATAAGAGGAAGAAAAGGAAAACTGAGTGCGAAAGGGCACGTGCCAGGTTGGGGCCAGGAGGGATCAGGAGGTGTCCGGTCACCGAGGTGCTCAGGGAAGTGTGTTGTGGGATGCAAAATCTAAGGACTGGGGAGCCCGGGGGGAGTGGGTGAGGGTTACCCCACGGCCCTCTCTCCCCATGACCTGGGGCAGGGAGGAACCATACCGGTACGGAGCAGGTATGTCCTCCCTGCATCGCTTATGCTCCCATCCCGCTGGCACGGGGATGCCAGAAACCCTTCTCCTCCTCTCACCTGCCCAGTCCTCTTTTTGCAGGCAAAAAGATAACTACCCCAACTCTGCAAAGAGACATTTCCAGACAGTAAGACATTAAAATGTATTAGCATGAACAAACTGATGAGGATAATGGATAGGAATGACAGAACGCGAACACACGGAAAACAATTCATGGTTACAGTAAAGGAAAATACATTTCAAAGCTGTGTTTTGGGGACTTCAACCCCTGCCAAGTCGGAGTGAAGCGCTGTGTCTCCGCAGCACAGACGGAGACAAGCCAGTATGGAAGTCAGGTCACACAGTTTTAACTGACTGCTAGTATTTCCATAGCAAGCTTGAAATCACTGATCCCAAGCCTTACCCGTATTTTGCACATCCTGGCTACTGAAAAAGCTTGTTTTGAGGGAAATGCTTCCCTTTCATCTGTTTTTTCTGTTCTGTTCAATAAAGCACTGAGATATAATACTTATCCCAGTTCTGCCTTGCAACTCTCCTACCATAATGAATAAAGGTTGGTCAAACAGTCATCCCATGAAATCAAGCTTATGCAGAAATGACAGCTTAAGCACTGGAAATTGAGTTGTAATTTATTACTGCAGGATCTGGATTTCATGCTAACACTCCCCGCTGCAATAATGATGCAACCAAAACAGAATATCCTACGTCAGTGACTAATTGAAGCCTGATCAAAAGAAAATAGCAGTATGACATTAAATGGCTTATTTATAGGTTCCGTTTTCCTAGACAATGAATCCAAGCACTTACATTTCATTATTAGATTTCAAATCCCAATAATAGGTTGGATATTGTTCCATTAAGTTATACACCGCATACATTTCATTGCCAACAATTTGAAACTGGTTTGGTAATTTAGAATAGGACAAGAGAAAGCAGTTTAATGATGGTGGATTTAGCAGGATTTAACTCCAGCAGGCAACTAAGCACCACACAGCCACTTGCTCACTCCTCCCCAGCAGAAAAGAAGAAAATTAACTCTATCCCAGCCAAAACCAGCACATAGGGATATAAATTATGCTTGATCAAAAGGGCAGAAAAAAAAAAAGGGATGGGGGGATGTGTCTTAACAGTCTAACTGATTTAGTTAATCTCTTTTCCTAGGCGCTGAATTCATAAACTAAAGGGTAGACTCTGTACATACCTGATACTTGCTGCAAGATAGTGTGCTCCTGCACGTGAATGCTAGGGCACTTTCTTGGTTTGGTCAAGTCTGAAGCACTTGATATAAGCCAGGGGCTGCTGTTGGAATAGCACTTCTCATAATCCAGGCAAGGACCCTAATATCCCTGTATGGCAAAGTTTCCTAAGGAAATAAATTCCGTGTTACCATGCCACGTGCACCTGGCTGCTGGCAGTTCTCCTCTCCTCTCCGCAGCTTCTGTCCCAATTAAGTTCAACCATGTGTCAGAGGAGTCAGAGCCTCAGACTTGGCTCCTGCAAGCCATACCTGCGAAACCGTCCAGGAGAGACACGGGAAGCCAAGCGTCGGCGGTTGTGCTGCTCCTGGAACTGTTTGATCTTGGTTACTAAAGGGCATTTGGAGTGCATAGAATGTTACTAACACACGCTCATTGCAACAAAACCAGATGAAAATTCAGAGAAAAAAGAAGTCGAAAAAGTTGAAGGTTGATGGACTAAAATGCCGTGGGACAAGCAGCCACCTCTGCTCTCCGAAATTCTGACAAAAACCTACAAACCAGCAAGAATTCTTGCATATGCTTGGCCTAAACTGTATGAGAAGAAGAAAGAAAAAGCCTTACACGGCCTGTGAGGATCTGACCTTTGCAGATATTGATCAGAGATACCCCTAAATTAAGGCACTACATCTCTAGGAGCTTTGGGGGATAACTGGACGTTCATTTCCGTGCATAGAGGAGGGCTTGAGGGAGGAGTGCTGAAGGTCGTGCTGTAACGCGGACCTTCTCTAGAAGCACAGCTCTTGAAAGCAGCTCCTTTCTTCTCTCATTTGGCTTCTGTGTTGCACATACTAGAATTTACCATCAGCAGAATTAGCTCTACAGCAAGAGAAAACAGAAATAGGTTGGGTGGGGGAAGAAAAAGGGAAGGGAAAAAAATTATTCCCTAGGTGATCTTACATTAGGGTGTCAAATCAAAGCCCTTCTCTCCTTTATCTTTAGCTGTTCTGTTGCATTTATTGCAGAAACTTCTAAATATTGGAGCAAACTTATAGATTTCAACATTTTCAACATACTTTACCAACAAACTCTGAATAATCAAATAGATAGCAATGGGATTTCAAGCAGGGAAGGGCTCTTTTAATGATTCACATTGGAAATTTTAGGGGCATTTAATAGATTGAAGGTCATTATAGAAATAGAATTACATCTGGAAAAAAGCTTCAACACAGTTTCTGCTAAAGCAGAGTTACACTGTGAAGTCCAGTGAGAACAAGGCTCCACAGGACCTCTCCAAAAAATCCCAGTTCTTTAGCTAACCACAAGGAAAGGCATTTGCTTGGATAAAGCTAAAATACCCACTGGTCTATCGTCACCAATCCCGTCCCCCTTATAACAATTTTGAACAGAACAACAAATTTTGCTTAAATTCAGTCCATTGTAAGCCTTCACGCTTGTGTTTGCAGAGCCTCGTTGCAGGAGGCTGGCATCACTCGCAGCACGAGGAGAAAGGGGGAGGCGTGGGGCACCACGCTACGGTAGGAAATCTTCTTTCCTTTGCATCCCTGAGAGTAATTTTTGTCTGGCCAGAGTGGATGTTTGAAATCTAGTGCATAACCGCTAACCATGACAACTACTGTCTGATGTCATGGACGGCAAAGAGGGATGATATCCCTTCGTGTTTGTGAAATAGCCTGTGGACTAATAAACTAATTAACACTGAATTCCACATTTCCTTGCTCCAGAAATCAAGAGTATGTTTCGCCAAGTTTCAGTTTACTCTGAGATCTGTCAACTGCAGACTTCAGCCTACTGCCTCCAAGATGCCTGAAATGGAAGACTATATAATGCAGATACCCGTCTTGGTTTGAGATAGTCAAGTATACAGCAATTTTCTGCTTATGCACATCACCTACATAGCCAAAGTAGTATCTAGAAAAGCATGGGAGTGATTGCATAGCCATAGGGATGACAGATGAGCATAAGCTGTAGTCCCACCCAGTACATTTTGCAGAATTAATATTAAAAGATACCCAAAATTGAGCTGGAGTGTTTGACCGCTTTGCTTACACAGCTAAACCACGTCCGCTTCACCAGAAGGTGAAGATTCAAAATTGACCCAAGCCTGCTCAATTCAAAAAAGGTTCGCAGGTAACCTCTGCCTTTTGTGGCTGGAGGTCTGCACACATCCTTGTACCAACGCAACGTCTTTCCTTCCTTGCTGTCAGGGCAATTATGCTCGAGCTTCCTTCTGCTTTGGCTGGCAGGTTGGCACACGTGTCCTCAGTGCCCCACTCCGCTAGCCAGATGCTCTAGACACTGCCTCTTGGGTCGCTGCTTTCTCTGTCGGTGAAGCGCAGAGGCTTTGTACGCAAGCAAAACCTTGTCCCAGGCGGTGACACAGTAAGAATTTCAAAAACAAGCTTCAGAAGCTGTATAGAATACCCCTTTCTCATTCTCTTTTTGGAAGACCTTCCCAGATTCAGGGATAATGCAAGACAAGTTCTCAGACATTTTCAAGTGTGCATCAAAGGCATGAGCCACTGTCCAGCAATACAAAATATGTATTTCTTTAAATGTATTGCAAGCTTTCCATCCTTCCCGAGTGATCCCTAACCTCTCACTCTTTCAGTGATTTCAGGGGGGCGGGGGGAAGTACTGAATAGACAAAAGGAAGGGGCAGGGGGGACACGACAACAAACAGAAAAATAGTAAAAGATAAAGTTTCAGTATGACAATTTTTCATGTGATGGAGACTTCCAGAAAAGCCTGCAGTAACTACTCACAGTGGCTTAGTATACTTCCTTTCAAGGTATTTACTAACAAGTTCAGGATATTCGCTTTGGCTTCAGCCTTTAATCTTTAAAACCATAGATAGCTCTGAACTCGTAATGCAGGACCTTGTATCAGTACCTAGTTTAATACCCAAGCTGTTGCTTCACTGTACATTAAAGCAATAATTAAATATAGACTTGGGAACAGCCTTTCCCTGCACACAAAAGCGGTTTTGTAGGCCACAGACTTGTGATCTGGGGGCCAAACTTAATGTAAGATAAACTAGGCGCTCTGCCATTATTTGAGACACCAAAACACTCCTGAGAAGGAAAGACAAAAGATGGAAAATCAGCAAAGCAATTATCATTACAAAATGTAGAAAACTAATTTAAGTTTTTAATTCCAATCCTTTAAAGGTTGTTTTCTAACTCGCAAGTACTGAAGACAAATCCTACCCTGAAGGCCAACTTACTGCATGTTCTCATTTTTTTTTAAAGTTCTTTGGAAAGTACTTGTCTTGCAATAAGAAAGCAAAGAGACACGAGGTTGTTAAGTGATCTGAATATTGTCTTACAAGTATTTAAAGAGATTTGTGATAATGAGCTCTTCTAACAAAGCACACAAGATCCAACTGCTGAAAATTTAATTTGGAAAAAATCAAAATGGAAAGAATTTTTAAGAATGAGGCTACTGAAATAATTCACGTAGGAAACTGATATTTTAAAATCAGATGTTTAATATATCTTGCCTGCAGTTTTATTGCAGCATCCATATCTACTGCACTTCTGCTAAAGCCGTTCACCAGCACCGCCCCTTATCAGGCTCTATCCGTGGTTCTCTCGGGAGGGTGTTTCCCACGTACGTAACCGTCTGAAGCCTTTGTCCTCATTTCCAAACTACAAGGCAGGGTAGCACAAGGACTGAAACACGAGAATGATGCTATAAAAGATCAAGTTCCTCCACCAGCTGCGAAGCGTAAAGCTCAAAGGGTTTATAAAGAACATTGTGTGGCTCTAATGCCTCTTTTCTGTATCCCCTGCTCTTTACCTCCCTGACAGCCATGGTTGTGTGCAGTACGAGGATGCTCATCGCCATGAGAGGACCTTTAAAAAAAAATATACTTAATGAAAACTGAGCGTTTACTATGGTAATTGTGGCAGAAACTTAAATTACCACCTCGCTCTTTTGTTTTGGTTTTGTTGCTTTTTTTTTCTCTCAGACAAGTGTCCTTACATTTAATACATGCGAATGGATATCTGATCACTGGAAGTTCACTGTTGAAAAGGTACATGAAGTTTAGATGGGAGGAGGTGGAAAAAAAAGCCAAGCACCTGGAAAACACTTCATTGCTTCTTTATTTAGATGCACCCACAGTACAGAGCCTCTTGAGCATGTGCAAAAGAGGAAGATTACACATTTATAGCTGGGAGCACCATTGAGTTCGAGTTTCTTTGATACCATTTTTAAGAAAGTAAATTATTTCCAAAGAATGACATTTGAATCCAAGAGCTTAAGACCTGCTTGTACTTTATCCAGCGGTGGAAGGTATTTCTCTTTTATTATTACTTCGGTGTAGAGTAGAAGACATTTTCACAGTCTGGTTGGACCAGTCTATATATTTTCATATGCACCTTTTAATATATATAAAAAATGTTTCATTTTTCCCCCCTACCCACAGATAGTTAGATGCATCTAAGTTTAAAAACAGTAATGGACCAGAGCATTCCTATGGGGAAAAATGAACTTCTGCTGCCCTCTCCTGCTTAAACAATGAAATGCTAAAATATTAAGATCTATGAATCTAATGCTAACCTTGAAACAAAAAGCATGACAGGTCATTCGCTATACTACAATCAAAAATAGGACAACAACAAGAAATGTATCGGTACTATTTATATTTGAAAACTCCTCATTGTTACATGAGGTTACGAATACAACGTATTTACAGTAAGTGATCCAAATAACAAAAGCTTGTATTCAGAGAGGTCATGATAAAAAGTGTATGTTCCTGTGGATGGGAAGCAACACTTGGATAAAAGTTTTCAATCAAAATTAGTTCCATTCTGTTTCAAGATACTGTTTCATAGACTTCAAAACAAAAAACTGGGCTATACAAAATCTGCTGCACATACCAACTAGAAAAACTAATTCGTGGCTCACTCCCGAGCGGCTGAGGGAAGCAGGCGAGCCAAAATAAAAAAGCCACATGTAAATAAAAACATTCTTCAATCTTGCGCATTGTCACCTTTTCTTGTTTTAGGGCAACTGCTTCGGGATGGTATTGTTACACAATTAAGAGAAAGGGCCATCTTTGTTTTCCAAGACAGAACTAAAAGCAAATTATTTCGGTTTTATTTGGGGGGAGAGGAATCTAGTCTTTCTCCCTCCTCACAAAACAATAACGAGGTTTTTAAAAGCTCCTAATATATTTTCCTTTCCATAGAGTGAGAGCGCCTGAGGCTGTACTTACGCACATATAATGTAAGTACAGCTGCTGCATTTCTTACTCAAGTAATTCTTGGCTCTAACACCCTCGATTTTTCCATATGTAGGAGGAGATAAAAAAAATAAATTAAATCCTTTTATTTATGCTAACAAAACCAAGATTAAATTTACTGTAACCCTGCTAGTGAACGCTCCAATGGCATTAGAATACTTTTATTTAAAGCATTCCAACCTTTGGAAGAGAGACAAAAAACACTCAAAAGCAATGAAAGGAAAACAGTAAGGGAGACTGGCAAGATGAAGAAAGCAATGTGTGCTCAATTTAAAGTATATGAGAGGAACTTTGCTTTTACAGTTGTTATATCCCCACGACCTGATGCGATGCCCTAGTATTGAAAATGCAGCTCTTTCCTTTTACCAGAGAGCATTCAATCCTTTCTCCTGAAACCAATATGGTACAGGACACGAGCAACCACCCAACAACTGCTGTAACGAGCAGTTAATAAAAACATTTACACAAATAAAGGTAGTTTCTGAAACTCAAGAAGAAAATGAAAGCATAATTAAATAGACGCACTGATCACACTTGGGCCCATACGCTGCCTTCTTCTTTGCCTACAACTCCAAGTGATACCAATGGGAGCTCTGCAGAGCGGCAGGACATTGCATTTGGATTGCGGCAAACAGTGGATCCCGGGGGTACGGTCGTATCATTGTGGCAAGTGCTTCTTCTCGTACATCGCACAGTGCAACCTAGTGTCCTATCAGCCTTTTAGAGTCAAGTGACTAATATCACATCGTCTCATTCACTTTAACGAACCATTCCTTCTCGGAAGTGATAAATCATCTATAAACTTTAGATACTCCCCACTATCCCCACATCAGAGGTAACAAAATATTGCAACCCATCAGGTTCTCATCAGTTTTGTATGATCAATACTAGAATGTCATGTCAAAACCAAAAGTAGTTATGAACAAACAACACTCACCTAAACTCTAAGTACAGGACAAGGTACTTTTTCTAATTTCACATTGTTGTGGTTTACTCCACTAGGTGGAAAACATTAATAATCTTTTTTCCTCCATTCTATCTCAGCTTTTCACAATTGAACATAGTCTTTAAGCATGAGTTTAAGTCCGCCCTATTGTAAAGCATGATCATTTCACACAGAAATCACACTAGCAAATGTTTTTTGGTAACAGAAATAAAAGACTGTCAAAATCAATGGGCTAAGGGACATGATTTGTTATAAATTTATTTAATCTTCAGTATTTCAGCTTGCACCTTTGCTTCAGCACTTTAAAATAAAATGTTTCAACTATGACAGTAACTGCCTACTTTACATTGCGTCCCAGTCAGTGTTCTTAAAAGAAGCTCATATTAATCCCATTAAACCATGTTGTGTTTGGTGTTGCATATGACTAGTTCCACTTTTTTTTTTTCCCAGAATTAACAGTGTCAAGTTTTTACAAAATCGTTGAGTTTACAACATTTGTGTGCGCAGACCCAGGAGTACAAACTGTGACCTGATAATCCTGAAACAGTCAGTAGTCTAGGAGGGAATTCTTTTTTACCTCTTTTCCGTGCCTGAAAACAAGAAAACTTCAAATCCTACTGTATATTTAAATGGTAGGAAGAAAAATATACAAGCTTGTATTTATACTGTATTTCTATCAATGGCAACAGGTCATAAATTCATGTTTGCAACTATCACAAAGACTCATGAACACCAATTCAGTTTTATACTGTAAATACTGCTGGATTGATGGTTTAGGATTATCAATTCACTGTTGTCATATGTCTATAACAGTTCAAAAGCATCCTGGAGAAAAATCCTGAAACACATACCTTTCGGTATATAATAATGCAACTGCATTAGCTAAATATATACTGTACATAAGTCTTATCAGCATTTTACCTACCAAAGATGTAAGATTCCACTTTCAAATACAAAGCAGATAGCCAATAATGTATACTTATAATACAGCCCTCTTCTTTGTTTTTGTTTGTTTTTTTTTTTTCTTTTGTTTTAAACAATTTGGTCACAATGCACCTTTGATATAAAAGCATTTTAAACTTTATTATTAATACTCAGAACATTAGGATTTCCAGAATTTTTTTCAGTAGCATTTGTAGAACCACTTTTGGTAACAAATACAGTAGTTAGGAATGAGCATCCAGATGAGAATGCAGAAGTATATTATCCAGAATCCTTTCCAGCTAAGACCATAGGGCTGGTACTGTGATGAGTAATAGTACTAGAACCACAAAAACACTATAGTATGTTTCTTAGAGGCTACATCCTCTTTTGCTGGAACACTTTATAAATACATATTAAAAAGTAAGGCAACAACTCCAAACAGCCCAAACTGCTATCTTGACTCAGCTTCCAATTAGATCCATGACCACTGGAGACCAATTTCATGCTTGCACTGTTTAGCGTTTGTCTTTATTCTTTCAATATGGTCCAATAAAAACATACTGTAATAATTTAGCAATTAGTATTTCTACAACAACTCTGGTATGTGTTTCCAATGCCATGTCACCAATACTGGTTAGGTACTGAAGTCCAGGGTGTTACCACTGCCCATTTTTAAAGGATTGTGGACACTAATTTGGATTTGCAATAAATAGGTGCATGAATCCAAAGCTCCCTTTCCTACTATGTTTATCACCTACTTGTTTTTTAACTCCTAATGTTCAAATTAAGGAAGCACCAGAGACAGCCTGGTACTAAAAAAATGCTCACACCAGTAAACAAAACTTTTATTCAGGACCTATGTTTTTCATGGCCCTGATCCGAATGGACATTCAACTTATGAAGATGTGCAAAAGGAAAAAAGTCAAATTACAGTAAAGTTATCCAGAGAAGGAGGATGTTACACAAACTCATAAGGAAATGACAGTCTTTTTTTCTCTTTTACTATAAATACACTTAACAGTTTAGCAGAAAGACAAGCTAAATTTTAAGATTGTTCACATTTGAAAGTTGTATTACACTCTCTGCTAACGATAAATAAGGAACAGGTCCTGACAATGGAATTTGACATCGCAATTTTCATCAACAGATCTTTGAAGACTGGTTTTAAAGAAGGGTTAAAACAATGATTATGTTTGCAAAGTTCTGAGAAGTCCATCTGCTGTCCAAACTTTGGATTAAAGTCCTTATTTTTTTCCTTTACTTAGAGACAGGTATATACAGTGCTGTTGTAATAATGAAACAAATGTGAAATCTACTGTAAAGTTGCACAATACAGAAAACTGTTGCTCCATCTTCTACTACATAAATGTGTGACTCCACAGGTTAATAATGCTGTTTTGTTTTTTTGTTAAGTTGGAATTATTCCATCACGTCTAAGACCTCTCTTTAATTCCAAATCCTCCAGTTTTTTCCACAGTTCTTCACGCTCTTTCTCTTTCTTCTTCTCACTGACAGATGAAATAAAACAAAGAGTTAGCAGTAGAGAAAACTGTAGAATACTTATGTTAAAAAATATAGTTGACATTAATCAGCAGCACTAATTTTATTGAGCACAACTGCAATTTTCCTAACATATATTTAACTTCTGTCAATTTATTTTTCTTGTTTTCTTTTCGTTACCTACATAAATATCACTAAATAAAGCAGTAGGAAAAGAACATAAAACATAAGCTGAACAAAGTGACAGTGTTCATAGACACTAATTTGTAATACAGAAGAAAAGAATGCAGTGGACTTTTATTATGGAACAAATATACCATGATTATAAAAATTAACATTTTGGGACTAACTTGCATTTAATTATTTTCAAATTTATTCATTTAAGCAAGGTATTTTTTAATCTTATAAATAACAGCCACTTTCTAGAACAAGCATTCCCTTATCCTTTTAGAATCACTGTTCTTACTTACATAGACTGGTGGCTTTCATATAGCTTAGGCACCAGCCAAGGGAAATTTCAAGTTACAAGATGTGTCTTTTGTTCAGTGATTTACTTTTTTTTCCTTACCAAATTCCTACAAGAAGATCTATGTAGCATTTGCTTTAACAACAGACTTCAACAGCTGATTTGACAAAATTAAACAGCTAACCTAACATTTGCTTTACTTGCATTATTTGCTTTCTAAATTTCCTATCTCTGCCATAGCTTACTTTGAATAAATCTCCTCGATACTGCAAGGCACAAAATGCTTTCAACTTCTACTAAATCACCCTGTAGGTTCAGATGAAATGGAAATCTAGCAATTCTAGAGATACAGATTCTCTGCCAGTCACATTAGAGAATTTGTGAAAAATATTTCAGCAGATTAGGAGCACTCCTACACATCTTGATTCAGTCAAAATGCCAACATCTGGCTCATTTATTTCAAATTTTAATTTCCCAAGTAAAGAAAAGAGAAAGTAAAGAAAAAAAGAAAAAAAAAAAAAGAGCCCACTGTCACTAGAAAGTATTTAAAATTAAATATAAGAATAAGTGAAATAGCCTGACATTTTCAGGCTACTTACCCATATTTATCTTCTAATCATTATGAAATATATGCCTGCTTACCCAAAAGACTGTTAGAGGATGATCACCTTATCCAACTTACCTATTTGACCTATCATAGTCATTAATATTGAATATATTTCTGCTCAAGCTTTAGGTGGTATCAAAGCTACCCTTTTGAAATGTGGTTTTATTAAGATGCTAAAGATTTTCTGTAAACATTAAGGTAAATATCCCAGTTTACACATTCAGGTATTTACATGTTTTAAAATGATAAGTAGTAAATAAAAATGGTGACATGGTTAGCACCAGCCTTGATAGGAGATACAATGTCAGCAGGTGCAAGAAAAATCCTTTGTGCAGTTCAGCCAATAAACCTCACCCATTATCCAGACACAGGACATACTGCTACAGTGTCTGGTCCTGATAAGAGCAGAGTTCCTCATCTTAAGGGGCAAAGTACAATCACAAATTGATTTAAGTCACTGAGCTCACTGTCATAGATGACCAGTCCTAAGATTCTCTGCCTTTTCTGCTAGAAAACCACGCAGTGTTGTCCCAACTGCACTAGCAGATTGAGCCTTATTTATCAACACCTATCTACAATTCACCTGGCATCTTAGCTCAAATATATATCCAAGTCTCTAAAAGTAAAATACTGTATTAATGAACTAACCTGTTAAGTGTAGATTTTTTGTGTATAAAACTTTGTATTTTACAACAAAAAAGCAGAACAAAAGGACAGCATGACTCCAGTCACACAATTCAAAAAATATGGCCTCCAAGAGACTTTAGAGACTATACTAACCTAACAAGGTCTGACGACATACAGTACCCTTTGCTTTGCTTGGGGGAACCCTGAGTCACAGAAAAAGTATGACTTAAATGAAGTTGCAAACTGTTCAGAGTTCCTGAAGTTTCCTCATTTTTTTCACCTGACGCTTTGGATAAGCTGAAACTTTTGAGAAAATATGCTGCACCGTAATTGGAAAATGAAGATTAAGGAAAACAGGAGAAAAGACAAAAAGCATTTTACTACGGTGGAACTAATGATCGTATGAGTCATGTATCTAATGGATCCTGCGTGCTAAAAGACTCAGAGACAGCAAGACATCTGAATAAGAAATGAAAGGGTCAAGAGATGCCTCTTTGCTTTAAGACTATATCTAGCCTACGAACAGTACTTTGGAAAATCAAATCTTAGGGTTTTCCCTCATGTCACTTTCCAAACCTCAGTTTAACTTTTTTTAAGTCTTTAAACAAAGTGTTATCTTTAAACCCTTGTTTTTCTTTTATTATTGAAGATCTTGATACATTTAATTCTTTTGGAATGCAGAGTCAAAAGGAATTCCATGAGGAATGTGGATTCCCAAGCAACTCAATGGGTACTGTATTTCATAAGCGGTAAAGAACAACCTGTACATGATCTTATCTTATGTCTTGCAAGGAGACGGCTAAAGAGCATGCAAGGGAAAAATGAGGCATTGTGTCTGTTACGTGTGAGATTATGCAATTGCATCTGAGCGTAAGGGAAAAACTAAACAGCAGGCCTTATGCACAGCTGACAAAAAAAGCTTTAAAAAGTTACCGCTGACGATCTGACTTGTAAGTGGCTGTCAGCTCGTCAAACATGGTGCTGTTCATTTCCATAAATGCCTTCAACACGTTGTAGACTAAAGCCACAATGGCCCTGTGAAACATTAAAAAAGAAAAAAGAAAGGAGTCTGTTAGTTTCAGGTGAAATCAAACGTGAAATAAAAGTGTCTTCTCTTACCGCCATTTCTGCAACTAATTCTGCTCTTGCAAGTATGATAATGTAAATTCTTTGATTTCAGTGAAACTACTTTTGATTAACATATTTAAAGGTGAGAATCAGCTTTTATGTCTCTACTGACTACTTAAATGGAGCAAACCAAAACTCTAGGGTAAAAGGTAACAACAGAAAGCTATTACATATAACTACAGACTCTTCCCTCATGCTGTGGAGCAATTCTGAATGAACTCCAGGGATCCAAATCATCAATGCAGGCAGAAGGAATAGAATTTAAACACGAAATGGGAGTGATTCATATTTCCTTATGATTTTTCTATGAAGCTGAATATCCAGTGCATCTATGCAAAATACAAGGCTGTGTTTCAAGAGTGATTTCCCTGTACTCATACATTTCATATTCATTTTCACTTTGGTACAGCAAAAAACCTCTTAAAAAACCCCACAAATCCTTCAGATGATGGAATCAGTGTCTGTGTAAAACTCTGTGTGTGTGTGTATATTAAAAAATGAAATATATATATATATATTAAAAATATATATATATAGTATCTCTCTAACCTCTGCCTACTTTGCTTATAGCTGTTCCTGACCTTACCCAAGAGCCAATACACCACTGCTTATTTGAATTTGAGTTGCTTAATTGCATAAAACATAACAGGCATGATCTGTTCATACAGGAAGAAATTATATATAATAATAATAATAATTTCAAAAAGGTTTCAAAGGGATTCTGTCCCACAAAGGTTCAAAAAAGGTAGAATCAGTTTACTCTTTTATACCATCTGACTGGATAACAACCTAAAATATACTAGAATTTCCAAAGGAAGATGGGTCTGCCAATAGTCTGATTACCTAGAGGTCAAAATTCCTTTCTGGCAGAGTTGAAGAGAAAGAAACAACAAAGCAACTGAAAAGGGAGAAGGGAAAAAAACAAATCTAAAAAACTTTCAAAGAATTTGGAACAGATTATCAATCAAGAGATCCCAGTTCCTGATCCACTACTATGGTTGTCATATTCAGACATGGGGCTGCTTAAGAAACAGCTCTTCAGCCAGGAGGCAGTGAATGGACATTACAGGTGCCAGGAACCTTTGGAGCTAACCTATATAGCAAACTATGTGCCATTTCCCACACACCCCTATCTATCATTTACCTCTTTCACTAGACTTCCATCTTTGTTGCCTGCATTTAAAAATGTTCTTATAAATACAAAAATTCATTAAATACCTTCTTTACTTTAAATGTATCTTAACCTGGCTTGTGTGTCAAAGGTACAAAATTCCTGTGGGTATGAAACACTGGAATATTCTCATTACCAGAAGCATGCCAGTCCATAGTATAAAAGGTTGGGCAGGAGCACGGGCAGGTTAGAGACTGGTAAAGCAGTATACTATGCCATGGAAAGTGTCTTTTTGTGACCAACGTTAGTTACAGAAGCTTTCCAGTAGCATTAGATTCGTCATGTAAGCACACAAACGTGAGGGTTTGGCTAGGTATAGAACAAAAAGACTAATGTTTGAAAAGATGAAATATTTTACAAATACTTTACAGTAAGGTCTTAAAGCAACTGGGACCTGAATGTAGCACAGCTCATTAAAAATACTAGGTTTACTAAACAGTAACCATCTCGACTTAGAAAAACTTTTCAACTAAAGTATAGAATACATGGCATCTAACTGTAATAGTATTTTACATTAAAACACTTTCTACTAGGTCATTCAGTTTAAAAATAAAAATGCCGAATTAACAGGATATCAATATGAAGCAACTGCTCTATTACTGTGTGTAATAGAGAACAGCTGTATTTAAATACATTTACAAAAAACAACCCAACCTAAGAGTATACTGATGTCTATGTGCTTCATAGATGTTTAGAAAAATGCCACTGCCAGAGGTCTACCTGAGGTATCAGTATCATCCATGATGTGGCCACAAAGCTTTTTTAATACCAAGCGATATTCTTCTAGACAATTTACGATCAGGCTTAAGACATTAACCAGTTTATAAAAAACTGTGTAGGAGAAATGCTTGATGAGCAACACTTTTTCTTCAATAACAATGTAACATCTAATTTCTCTTTTTTCCAGCTTGTGAGAAGGTCTATTTTTATCCCATAAGGTACTGATTTTTGTACACATACCAGATAATTAAAAACATTTGGAGACAAGCTCAAGTATACACTAATTTATATTGGCATTAACAGAGTTGCACCTGCTTATGCCAGCTTTGAATTTGGATCTCTCCCATTCAGATGTTCTTCAGCAGACATTCCCTAAGTTTATCAGTGGTACGTCAAATGGTACGATAAAGTGTAACGGCAAAAACTTACGGATTCCAGTGCTCTTTAGAAATCCTATAAAGGCTGGAAAACATGATGGGAAGTATGACATTTGAATTCTCCTCTATCAAACTCATGATGTATTCATTATTCCAATAATACAGCGCTCTTTCGGCCACCTTTGAGTCAAAGGAATAAAATATTAACAGGAATTCAGATACCTATAATTTTGTAATTTTCTGAAGGAAAAACAAATCACAGAGAAATTTCAAAAGGATGAATTAACAGGAATCATTAACTTTGGAATTAAAACTCTACTTCAATCAGTAGCATAACATGCATTAATAGAATTAAGTTTTTATCCTGTAATTCAGACCCCACAGCATCTACTCTCTCTTTCCTCTGAGCAGCATGCTGTGACTCACTGAAGACCAGGTGCAGACACTGCATTAATGCTGCAGCTGTGGAGGGGAAGGGAGAGCAGACAGACTTCCCATCGCCCCTTCCCTCAATCCTGTGACTGCAATCGGAAGGAAGAGAGCAGTGCTGGGATACCAGAGGAAGGAGACAGGGAAAGGCCCAGTAGCTGTGCTGAATAAGGGAGAAGAGATCTTAAGTGTGGGGAAGGTACACTATCTCCCCTTCACATACGATTCAATTTAAATCCTATTCATTCCCTTTCTTCCTGTTACGCAATGTGAAGAAAACAGGCTATGGGTTCTATCACCTCTAACCGGACATCTCCTTACAGAAGGAAGTAAGTAGAAAAACGAGAATGGTGCACAATACTGCGCTAAAAAAGGGAGCAAATACATCCTATGTGGTCTATCAGTCCAAAGGCCATACGGTGAGTACCCGTCACCTACAGTCAGAAGGGCTCAAAGCCTGCTTGGATACAGTTTAAGGCCTTATGTGGCTCAGCACAGCAAGTCTGTGCTGTAACCCCAGACATATCTAACAGGTTATTCACGGAGCTCAGAACTGAACTTCCACTGCAACATACCCTCTTCCATAGAAATCCAGAAGACAAGCATTTTAAACCACATAACATAAAATAATATTTACATTTGGGGGGGTATTATGTTTGAAATTGAGACTCTACGTTCCTATACAAACAATAACCTCTACCACTGACCTGAAAATGAGGGCTAGAGACACACTTGGCAATTTGTTTAAACAAGGGTTCCTGGATTTTGACAAATTGTGATGGTTCGATTACATCCAAGATTTCCTCCAGCTCTCCTAGGAACATGACCTAAAGACAAGGAAGGAAGCATTGAATATAAAAACTCTGATCATCTTGATCAGCAAAATGCTGGTAACTCTCAAATTCTACCACTTCAGGGAGAAATGGAAGCCTCACTAGCTCAGCAAGACTCTCTCTCAAAAAATGTGATCAGTTCTACCTTTAGCAGCTTCTGAATTCAGTCTCTTAAAAGGAGGATGAGCGTGTGCAAATGGTGTATTTAAAGTAGTCCTTTACAACAAAATTCAGAATTGCACCAGTATATCCATGCTGAAAACCTAGCCTCATACAGACAAAGAATTTGGCCAAGGCTTAAACTTTGTTAAATAAAGAGAGTCTCTTAATTTTACCTCATTTTTGAAAGCAATATTCAAAATAACAGTTTTGCTGTGTCACAAAATCTCATTAGGGAAATACAGATTTGCATCAAGAATTTGAAAGAAAAATGCAAATGTCTAACTGCATCTTTTACATGTTTAGTAGGTAAATGCCAGACAATAAAATATCTTTCATCCTCCCTGGACAAGCACTATCCTCACATATAAACAATTCCAAACCTAACAGAGTTTTCCAATCTATCCTTAACTATGCTTATTTTCTCCTTTTCAAAACAAAAAGAAATTCTCTGCAGAAGAACCTGTGCTTATTTTCTGAATAGAAACTATGGTTATCAAACTTCTCTCTTCATAGTCAAAACTGTCCAAAACACCAGAATTCAAGTATGGAAAATCACCTACAAGAATTAATACCAAGATCAACCACAGCATGTGCTATCTACCTTGAAATATCTAAAGATTCCCTGCCTATTATACTGTAGAACAAAATAACTCTTATGTTTTGTTAATACTAGCATACCACTTACCTCTTTCTGACTGCAGGTTTTTGGCCAGAATTTCATTAAACCTCTAATGACCTAAATTAAAAGGAAAAAAAAGTTAGATTTTTTTACTTTTCTCTCAACAGAGTAAGCCGTTTATGCGGGGGGGGGGGGGTGTTATGAAAGAAATATTTACGGGTTCTGTGAGTGAGGGATCTTTCTCCAGAAACTGTACTATGCAATATGCCAGCTGTGAAGAGGTAAAGATTTAAGAAAATGAAGTTAGAATATTTCTATAAAGAAACCACAAAGAAACATTTTTTTAAAAAAGAGAGACTCAAGGCAAGATGCTATACAGCTTTCTCAAATTGCATCCAATTTTAAACTGAGATGCATAGTTTGCACTGTGCAAATCCACTCAAAGTTCAGTTCATAAGAAACAACAGAACAAGTTACAAAAAAATCAGGGTGACAAAGTAGCATATACAATAAAAATCAGAGCAACTTGGAATTCTAAGTACAGTCATATAACAAATGTTTTGAAGCTTCTGTTACTCTCTGAAACTGCATCTTTTTACACATTTTATACAATCGGCAAAATCATGAAAACTCTTGCAAGATGAGCCGACACACCTAAAACCTGGAATAACATATTTGGAAAGCACAGCTTTATCAGCATAAGAAAGACTGCACTATCTGAAAATCAGAGACAAAGGCAACAGGTATCACTTATCAGAGGAAAAATTACTTCATGAAAGCTGAATGTATAAAAAGATATGAGAGCAAAAATGTAGCATTAAGAAATCCATGAGGGAGAATGTTAAAGCTTATGCAAAAACGTAGGTATTAGTATTCAGAAAGTTGCCAGGGTGAAGAAGAGCCGTGACAGCACAAGACTAAGGAAACCCAAACATTCTCTTGGGAGAGGGAATGGGAAAGGCAAACTTGTGAGAATGAGAAAATGGCAGAGAGGAAAACCTAATGAGAGAGTTTAACTACTAAACAAAATCCCCAAAATATTACAGATGTATGTTACGCTTTTAATTATCTAATCAGAACAGAAGCAAGACATTTATCATACAAAGCATATTAAATGAATTAAAAAAAACCTATTGCATTTTTTCCACATTTCAAAACTTCCCCCCCACCTTTTATGTGCTACACAATTAGATCTCCAAAGCAACCTTAAAAAAAAAAAATCATTCTAACTGAGCAGAAAATATTTTTGTAATTTCTACCTGTGCGTGGAAGAGTGATAAACTCCTGACAGTATGTAAAGGGATCAGCACCTTCACCAGAAACTGTTTATGCTCTGCCTTAAGAGGTAAAGCAAAACCATTGATAATACTAGAAATCAGAAGAGAAATATTTGTTAGTGTTATCATCACAGAAAACATTCTTGAGGTCTGAACAAGCACTTTCTAGATTAAAATAATTTAGCAATCAGCACCTGTTTGCAAATAGCAGGCTCATGCCATTTGTAAACAGGTGCTGACTTTTGTCCTGCTTTACGTTAGCAGTGCAGTACATATCTAGGTAGCAATTCAGCTCCGACTTAGGAATAATCATATAAACAACTGCACAAACCTGTTGCCAAACAGAGAAGACCTTGCCTACGTGGTCTGTAAATTCATGTAAGCAAGGTGTTCTTGAGTAATTAACTTACCAGAATTAGATTTACTCAAAATATTCACAGTTAGTGTGCTCAAAAATAAAAAAATTCTGCAGCGTGTAAGGATGAAGTACACAAAATTTCACACACACACACAAAATCAATCCAACACTTTTGGTTGCAACTTGCATCCAATTACATACTCTTGGCAAAGATGTGACAGAGATTTGCACGTGGGCTTAAAGATGAGCATGTGCACACATCTGTTTTCAGAATCAGGGCTTATAGTAATACTTTTTCCGAATCCAACACTATTCTGACATGTCCAGGAGGGAAGTTTGAGATAGATAATAAATAAAGACTAGTTTACCTTCCTAAAATTTCCAACAGTTCAGCTACGCCATTGAAGTGTTCAGTTTCATAAACAAATCTAAAAAAAAATAAAAGTTAAATATAAGCCATATATCAGTTTCCTAAAGTGTTCATAAGCAAAAAGTACCTTCTCCCACAACTTACCGTAGAAAAATATTATTAATCTGTTTTCGGATAAATGCTCTAAGACCCAGAAACTTGCCATAAATTCTGTGCAAGACTGTTTTTAGGTAGTCTCGTTCTCGAGGGTCTTCGCTGTCAAACAGCTCCAACAGCTGTGTTTAAAGGAAAAGAGAACTGAAACAGTAGACATTTGACAAATATGACACACAGACTTCTATATAAAAGTTAAATTCATGAAAGCTCATGCATGTAAGAATGTGATACCTGTGTTACTCAAGGTGTAGAAATACAGTATTAAAAAAAAATCTGTTGTAACCCCAGCACAACATCACAAAACTCAGTTTATTAATTTCCACTTCTGACATAACAAAACTTTGGAAATCTTCAAACAACTAATAAACTTTTGATTAACTGGCTCCAAAATGCTGCCTTCCTTCTCCCCCAAAATAAATAAAATAAATTCTTAGATGCTGTCATATCTACAAAATCAGACGGTTTGCCTCTTACCATCCACCATTCCTTCACTCTGCAGAACTAAAAGATCCTCATTTGCTCTAATATTTTGTTCCCACAACATTGTGTCAAGGTCACATTTTTCTAATTGCTTGTAATTTATACTATGAGCTCTTAAGCCTTCCTAGTGATTGCATGGCCTCGTGTGATTGCATGGCCTCGTATCTTTACGTGTTGCATTAACACGTAAAGTTACACTTTCAAATTCTAAACAAAACCTTTTTAAAGAAAATTTTTTCAAAAGCAAAATGAAGTCTTAAAGAAAACAGATAAGCTTACCTGCAATACAAATTTCTGATCTATGTACTTTTTGGCAATGCTGGGCTGAAATTCTTGGCTTTCCAAAAATCGTATGAAAAACTCATATACAAGCTGCAAAAGGAGAAGGGGGGGGGGAACAAAACCAACCATGGTTTAGTTCATGACTTGATTACTCATTACAGTTTTAGGTATTTCCCTAAATTCTTTTGGTAGAAAATAAAATACTTATTTTTCCACAGAGCAAAAGGTTAAAAAGATGAAAAAGGTTTCTCTCCTTTATCAAATTGCTACTTTAGAGTTAGAATTAATTACATGGGCTTTTAAAGTTAGTTTTGCTTATTTAACTCCAGTCAAACACATTTCATCACCAAGAACAGGCACTGCCATCTTGTAATGCTTATTATCATCTTGTACAGCTTCCTGGAGTAATTGGAAAGCACATTTAAACTGCCCTATGAACTGCTGAAGTCACATCAAATATAGATGTTACAATTCTGAAAGGGTTGGTGAAACAGTTGGAAATATTTAAATTAAATTAGAAACTGCTTAAGACTAGTCTTCTACTACAACTTGAAACACAGAAGGAGAATACAAATCAAAATTTATTCAGAAGTTCCTAACTTACTGTAAAGATTAGCCTCAGGCCTCGAGAAAACCTGCTTACTTTCATGCAACTCCATCTCTGCCTAAACTATTCAGTGGGACGGCAACAGACTTTTCATTTAGTGGAGAAAAAGAAGAGTATAAAAACCAGGCAAAAAGGAAGTGAAGTGAAACAGGGACTGCTGTGGCCTTGTAAGACTGCAACCCTGACCTGTCACTGATCAGATGAGCTACCAGCTAGCAATTCTCTTTGCTGAACCTTTTCAAGAAGAGCAGCCATTGAAAACTTTTTCCCTTCTGACTTCAGTGAGTATGAATATTGATACTGAAAGGAGAAAGGAAGCTAAAAATTACATTTTAAAATAATGTTAAATTTTTCCATGCAAACACCAATATGCTGCAATACTGCTGCTGCTGCTTTATGTCAGTGTTCTTTGACTTCTAAGAGGAAACAATAGGAAATCAAAAAGGGGGAGAGAGGTTTAGAAATAGGACATGGAAAAAGCGACAGCTTACATAACTAATATTAAATCATCAGGAAATCAATTCCATCAACTCCTGACAAACACTTTGGTGCATTTCTTCCTGACAACGGTAAATCATCCACTGGCTAAGAAATTTCATCATTTCCATGTAAACAATGACTTTTAAAACTACAGCACTAGTGCCAACATAAGATAACAGACATGTATGTCTGTGCTGTTTCCAGGCAGGCAGAGCCGTTCAGAGCTGCCCTGAAGCTTTCAAGATTCTTATTTTTGTGAAATTTAAATATAAATGAGGGATGAAACCTACATTTCAACAGATTCTAAATTTGAGAGCACAAAGAGTGAAACAAACTGCTCACAGGCAAGGATTGTGCATGCAACTGTCAAATAAAATCCTCATTTCAAGCTGAGATCAGTCGTGCTCCTTTGCTCACAGAAACTCCCAGACCCCACAAACTGTTACTCAGGCAAACTTCTTCTAAATTTACTAGTGGTGTAAGTCATCGTCCTGAGTAACACAGGCAGGATCTGCATCTATATTTTCTATAAAGCAATTTACTGCATTAGCATCAATGATGCTTTCTCCAAAATTAGTTTATGTTCTTTGTTCAAAATACCTTGTGTTAACACATGAGGTACAGAGGAAGGGATGATACACAGCAGTGAGCGTGCATCCTTCCACAAACACCTGAAAGCAAACCTCAGCCCAGGGAGAGGAAAGAAGACTTAGACAGGGATGTAGATTCTCATTCATTTTTCTGATCAGATGCCAACACCTGAGTACATTTGTATGAAAATCAACTACCCTCAGTAAAGCAAAACTGCTAGCAGTATCATCCCCACAATGCTCTTGCTGAAGTTGCTGAAAAACACTTGTGCATCAGAGCAGTTTGGAAAGCAAATTAATTTTTAAACCAATGAAGGCAAACAGGAATATGAGGGACACCATCAATACAATTTTGAAAGAAAGCTTTAACATTTTGCAAATTTCACAAAGTACTCTCCTGTCTTTGTAGGTACTATATTATAGCCATGAACAATATTAATAATTAATAAATGTTTTTATTACAATATTAATAAATGTTAGTGTCTCAGACTAGTTCTGATTCACAGGTTAAGAAAAAGCTGAGAAAATTATTAGACACGCTAAGCAATGATAAGCATTTCTTCTGAGATAAATGATCAAAAACCTGTAAATGTGGCCATGATGCCTCCAAGGTGGGCTCATCTTCTTCTGGATCAAATTCATTGCTGTCACTAGGTGGGAGAGTTCTGAAGATATTGCAAGATACCTGAAGAGTGAAAGAAACAATAATGAGATCTCTTTTTCAGATAGGTACTAAATTTCAGGACTCCGTATGTCTATACCTACTCTATCTGTCCTCCATCACATAAGCAGTATTTCTTTGCCTGCTGTCTGACTAAGTTCTTTAGCAACAATACAGGTCTAAGGAACCTGTCCCTTTACAAACCTGACACCAGCCTTGGCTTTCCTTTCTCCAGGTCTTTTTGTTTCTTCTTTCCACTGACATCCCAGCATTACCCAGTCTCCCACCATTTCTGTCCACCATGTTCCAGATGAGTCCACCAACATGTCATTCCCAATCCTGCTGGGCATCAATGTGCTGAGAGCCATCAACATGCATTTACAAGGGAAAACATTAATGATATCTGCTTAAGGTCTCGTCTGTCAGCACTTGTTTAGAGTAGCCAGTGCTACTCACACATTATATGCCTGGACACTTCATGCCAAGTCCAGAACTTGGTACTAAATGCAAGCAACAAATAGTATTTGCTCGTCACTTAGCCTACATTTTATTTCATGGTTGGTTCGCTTTGCTTAATCTTATTTAGAGGTATTTTGCTGAGACTGCTTGGCTTTGTGAGGTTCATGCTATCAGCAAAGACTGAACCAGAGTGCTTTCCTGGGTTAATTATAGTGCTGAATGGAGCGTACAGCTTATTATGCAGCAAATCTGATAAACTGCAAACATGCTGTAGGGCCTTTTCTCCACTTTAAAGGTGATGTACCTTCTTTGCACTCTGCTACTGCATTTGACCCATCTCTAAGTTGGTTAATCAAACAGCCGGAAAAAGCAGCATGTTATCTCCTAATCCCGTCTACACACAACCCCTTCATAGCAGTTCAGACAAACTAAGCTATTTAAGAAACAAAACGAGTATGTTTTTCAACATCTTTATTTATTTTTCCAGCGTTTTACTCCTGTAAATGTTTTAAAGCTAGTCTGTAAAGCATATTTTCAATATGTTGGCAACTTAATAACAAAGGGCACTTTAAAGCCAAGAGTTTAAATACAACCCAAATACTGACAAAACCAGATTGAGACAGACAGAGTGAAGTTTTAGAATTTGCAAGACAAACAGAACAGATTCAGGTACTGCATAAACAGAAAGATGAAACAACAAAAACCTGCAGGAAAGCACATGTGGTGCATACCAGCTAGGAACGTTCACTGAACACAAGGGAAAGACAAAAGAAGAATAAGTAAGGCAAACCAGTGAGCACAGGGAAAAAAAAAAAAAAAAAAAAAAAAAAAAAAAAGAGGTCATGCGGGCTTCTGCTTGGACTTTCTTCTTCTTGCCACAAGAGGGTGTATTTCACTACAGTTACAGTAAAACATACTTTTACAGAAGCCTTCACTGTATATGTAAATGACATGTTTTCAAGTCGCATGGCTTTCAACCTTAACAGATACAGCACTTATTATAGCCTGTGCTCATAGATACTTATCTCTCAACTCTACTTGTCCTATGTGCACACCTGCCAAGTGATTACTAGCATTTATTAGGAGATACTATTTTTCTCCCTTCTCCACCCTCTTCCCCTGACTCATTCACTTCTCTCAAGAGCCCCTCCATGAAAAAGAAAGACTTTTCTAGTTTCATGAGAAGTCAAACAACTATTCCAGGAATACACACGTTATAGTCTGTCTTTCCTCAAGGATTCCTGAGCTTCTCCTTCTACTATCCCTGATATGAAAAAGCAGAGAGAGGAGGAAAGTGATAATAATTAGCAGAACAGAGTTGTTTCTGTGTTAGAGCACAGGGCAAAAGAGGGTAGACAGCCCAAAGGATTCCCAAGTAAAAAGGGGGAAAAGTACCTATTGGTGCCTTGGATCCGAACATCTGGGATTCTGCAATACTTACTGAAGCATTTTTGGTTAATGCTTCACATTCAAAAATCCCAGCTTTCTCAGGATTTGGACCAAAACAGGGAACTAGCAAAACCAAAGGCATTCCGCAGCTATTTTTTTTCTGCTTTAAACTTCATTTGAAACAAGAAAGAATTTTTTCTGCAAATTTAACCATACATAAATTAATGAAACTTGTACCAAAAGATCAGGGAAAACATAATTATTCATCAGCTGTTGTGTTTAGAAACTGGAACAAATACTGAATTATGGCACAAGCAAAACCTGCAAGGAAAAGTACATACTTTTGGAATGAAAAGCTAAACTAAGACAAATTCCTTTAAGATTTAAATTGAGTCAAACCAAGCCTCAAGCAGTTGGTGCCACGGCCTTAACAGCATGACAGAAGTATGAAGGGTTCAGCAACAATTAGTTAAGTCCCAGCACTGACACCTGAATCTTGAGCATGTAACAAAACCAGTATGATGTCTGGAGAGTGCTTATTAAAAAAGGCCAGTCTCAAGGCAACTCAAAAGCAGTTTTTTTGCAGAAGAAAATTAAGATGCAGGAGTAAATGCAATGCAAGTTAGAATATGGTCCTAGTATACAGTTTGCTCTCTTTAATCTTCTTTTTTGCATTAGGAGTAAAGATAAGTTATATGGAGCCAAAATGCAGATATTCTCCCAAGAAGAACAGACAGAACAGGTTATCTTTAAGTGATTTCCCCAGGTTATCATAATTTTAAAAGGTAATGTGTGCCATTACAGTTACATTAATCACCACAACACGGCATGATAGCTCATTTACATGCAGTGTCAATTTATAGCATGCTTATCTAAATCAGTAGCCTCTGGGTGGCTAATGTTTATAGGCCTCTAAGGGAGAACTGAAGGCAACAAGTTCTTCCATGCATGAACTGCCCAGCTGTACGTAGAGACTTTGACAGCCACCACACAAAGATGGGAATACACTACATCAAATCTGGAAAGAGTATTTTTTCTCAGATAGGCATAAGGTAGCTATTTAGTATTTATCCCTGGGTCCAAGCATCATGCCAAAATTCCTTCAGCTGGAGAGCCGAATCATTTCTCTTCTGACCTCTGTTGGATCATCAAGCCAAAGGACATCCCTGCCAGCCTGTGTACACAGTCCCTGACGAGTCCTCTCCCGTAGCCAACACAAACGACTATTGATCAATGCTGACTTCCATCTTCCACTGATTGGGAACACCTCCAAGCCCAGATAATATTTTTGTAAAGCAAACCAGAACTCTAATATTCTAGAAAGTTGTATCATGACAGATCTCCCCTGTTATGTCCTCAAAGACATCTGCACGCTGTCCTCCATGACGGTCCCTTTCAGAAGCACACACCAAACTGGGCATAGAAAAGTACATCACTGCTCCCCCACTATGCAGAATTTGAACACCCAAGTGCCAGAAACCAATTTAACAAATCAGTAAAACCTACCCATTGGCACTGAATCTAAAATTTCCAAGATCAAGTTGGAAATGCCGAAATGATAGATTTTCAAATTGGAGATGCTCAGACACCTCTAAGCTCCATGTCAGTGTGTCAGGCACAACTCCAACTAGAAGCAAGACAAAAAGTTTTCCAGGCAACTACAAGTCAAACACGAAGATAGGGAAGGCTGCTCTGATACCCCCACAAAGAAGGAGCTGTGAGTTCTGAACAGATCTGACCACTGGTACCTGGCAATCCAGAGCTACGAAACTATGAATATACACTTAAAAGTAACAAGCTTCAAGAAAGCTCTGATTTTATCATCACATTTATATTTGAAATAACTTTTAGAAAAGAAAGTACTAAGAGGCTTAAGTCTGAAGTCAGGAATAAATGTTTTGAGAAGTCCTCTCTTTGTCCCTCACTGGAGCGCTATAAAAATGACGACGTTGTAACAGAAACACTTCACAAATTCCATTTCAGCTCAGCACTCCTACTCTGTGCTGTTTGAAACAAAGATTTTTATCAGTAATAGTTTTCCTGAATGGAGCCCGAAATGAAAACAAACATAGACGCAGGGAAGCTCAATACATTAGCTATATAAAAAGAGGATAAATTAATACCCGACCAGCTCAGAGGGAACACCTGTTCTTCTATTACCAGTACGTGGAACCATCCAAATAAACCCCCATGTATATATGAAATTGAAACTGAGTAACTCTGCACACACAGTGTGTAAACTACTGTGCATATTAACAACATACAGTAACAATAAAATGTAATTAAGCCATAACATGAAGCCATGCTAACTGGGAGACAACAATGGCCCCTGGGACAGACACTAAACTTGTCCTTCTGAAAAATATCTGCATATGTGGGTTTTTTAATATTGTTTATGGATTTACATATTTTAGAGCCTGAAGTGACTACTGCAGTCACGCAGCTGTAATCTCTCTATACAACCCATTGAATTGTTCCCAAAAGTTTGACTATAGTACATCTTACAAAAAGAAATACCTAATTTTATCTTAAAAGATTATAAATGATTCCACCAGCTCTCTTCTCCTGAAGTTTTACCACTAATTTAACTACCGCACTGCTTCTTCTGATTTCAAGGTTGAATCTGCCTGATTCCCCGTTGTTCGTCATTAAACCACCAGATCTCTTCTACATCTGTATATATATTTGCATATGCAGTATGTATCTATTTATATATAGGTATTTTTGTATAGACATGACACTTCTCAACCTCTGTGCTGCCAAATGGAAAGACAGAGCTTCTGAACCCAGCCAGTTGTTGGTTTCTTTGTTTGTTTTTAATCCTGTGATTATTTTTGCTTCCTTCCTTTGAGCTCCCACCTGTGCACAAGTGTACTGGGCTATGTTTAAAAAGCCAGACCATCTCCCTTTTTTTTCTGCACGTTGCCATTTTAATTTAACAATCACTTGTGTGAACAGTGCACTGTATCAGAAACTCATATTAAGACAGTCATGATACAGTGCTCAGATCCTTTTCTGCACCACTGCTCGCATGAATACAGTCTTTCAGGGCTCAATAGTATACGCCTTCTTTTTGCCCAGCAGCATTACTTTTGACTTGGCTACATTAAAATGAACTATGTTGGACTGCAAACACAGTCAACAATCCAGATCACAGGGTGGGGGAAAAACAGTTCTTCTCATCTTTTCTTGACCTTTAAATCTTTTAAAAATTCAATCAATAACCTGCAAGAATTTAGCTCTAGATCAGGACTCCTAAACTTGTTAGCTTACCAGCACCCACTTCAGCAGTGGAAGCAGCTTCCACCCATACAGATGAGCAAGCAGTAAAACTGAGATCCTCCGGCTACACTGCTGTTGGCAGAGAACTGCAATAGGAGCAAGTCTGTAGAACAAAAGAGCTGGTGCTCAGGTGCAATGTCCACACCACATACGTTTGGAGGGAGGAGTTTCTTTCTAGTGATCTCTTGCATTGAAGCCCATTAGCAGTAGGAGAGCGTTAGGTACGCTCCTAGAGTAGACATTTTATCCAAAAGGAATGGAAACCCTAAAACTTCTCTATGACAAGCATCAAAGTGCAGTGAGAACAAATGGGAGACCCACTTCAAGAGCACACTCGCATCTGAGTCAGAAGTGCTAGCCCAGACCCGTCCCCAGGCAGCACGCCTGGGTACACCTTCTCGCTGCTGGAAACTGCAGCTCTGAAATTCCACTCTAGGTCACCTAGACCTGAACCATAACAGGGTACCCTACCAGCAGTAACCCCGTTCATCGCTATCTCCAGGTAACTACATTTTGAGATGATCCAGTGGAACAGTTATTTATTTAATGTGTGCCCAGCTAATTCTATACAATACAATCTAAAAAAATCATAGCGGTAACTCAAATATCTTGGACAAATTAAAGCAACCAGTACCAGCAGAAAGAGCCCTTCATCTCTAGAGTAGGCATCAGATCAAGTGAAAGCCTGCCAATACATAAACTTGAACTCTAGACAGCATTACAAAACTCATACTGTCTCGGACTCCAAACTGAAGAACAAAACAAAAAATTCAAAACCCAAGAAAACAATCTCCCAGAAGATTCACATTGTGCTTATCTACAGACACAATGCTCAAAAGGTATTTAAGAAGATGACACAGCCAAAATGGGGGGTGGGGGTGTACACGCCTCTAAAAAAAAAAAAAAAAAAAAAAAGAAAAAAAAAGCTGCAGTCGACAAGTAATTCTTAGAACAAAAATGTTTTTCCAGTTTATTTCTTTGCTTTAGACCTAGTCACTGTACTATTATGCAGATAAAGTCTGACGAATGAAAGGCCTATGTAACCAACTGGAGGAATAATGGATACGGGTAAATGTAATTACATACTGTCGGGAAAAATTATTAGGGACAACTACTGCAAGAGGAGCTGCCTCCAACTGATTTTTTGAGAGGAGTAGAGAACATCGGAGCTTCTTCTTTTAATAAGCATTGTGGTTTTTGTACAAACTACGTGTATAAAGAATGTGAATAATAAAAAGCATCTAACAGAGGAATTTGGAAATAATGCATAAAATAAACGACAGTTAGATTCTTTTCTTGCTTCTACAGAATTGACAACCCTCACATTAAAGAAACAAGAACGGAATTTAAAATACAAAGTGATTTTTATCTTTTTTTTTTTTTAAGGTTTTGGTAGCATGCTTGTTCCATCATGGCTACATCTACATGACAATTTTAAATCAAAGTCCATTTTGGGGGATGAAAGGAAACTGCATCTTCCTTTCAGCATTTCAGATGGTTTCAAAACAATCTGTTGAACTTGTACTGATTCAAGTTAAGTTTAATTCCTAATATTTTACAGAATTCCTGAAGTTATATAAAATTCATATTAGAAAAGAGACATTATTTGTCAATTCTTGTATGAGTATTTCATTTGTTTCCCTTAAACTCAAAATGCCATTCAGTATTATGTTTTTAAATCTAATACAAGAACCAACAGGAACATATGCACAGAGTTTTTGCTAAATCAAAAAGGTAAGACTGAATATAGGTACACTTGCATAAAACTCTATCCAAGAACATTTTAACACGGAAAACCCTAAACAGGATGAACATTTAGCAAGCAGGGTGGCATACTTAGTCATAAGCTATAGCTAAAGCTATAGAAAATAAAGAAACTCATAATGCCTATAAAGTCTAACAGCTAGCAAACATCCTAAAAATAGGTTCCTTAACACACTAAAAAATTCATGGCTTAACAAGATATTCTTTAAAAGGTCTGTCACAAACAAACTCCTGATCAGACTCTGCCCTCACATCTGTTGAGACAAACCTGCAGAAAAAGGAATGCAATCCTTCTAGATTTCTGTCAGTAGAAAGAAGGGGGAAAAAAAAAAAAAGAAAAAAAAATCAGAATCTGACCTTTCAAATGCAATTTTTGGTATTTATTTGGGTATTCATTTAACCAAGTTTCCTTCGCTGTGTTGCTCAACACAGCTTCTGAACCACAAGATATTTAATATGAAGTTTCATTTTGGCACTTTTATTTTACTTGATTCGTCATTACAGAAAAGATAGAGATGACAACAGGAAGCCAAAGGCACTTCCGCACTTGAAAGAGAGCAGAACAAAGTAATATTATTCCGTTCTAAAAGGTACATCTCAAAAAAGTTTCATTAGCCATCTCTTATGGGCTGGCAACCATCCACGGATGTTGCATAAACATCAGGGTAAACGTCAGGGGTTGGGTTTACAATTTTTGAAGAAGCAAGTAGGAGAGCTGAAATGTTGCTCACCAACAAAGAGATTCATCCAGATTTCTCAGTTTAACAGCTTGTCAATTCTTCCCATCCCATTTTTTAAATGAAAGAAATCAGTTTCCTCAATCTGTGTCTTAATATCCAGAAAACAAAAAAAGCTCTACTACATATACCCTTTAGGACACCACAGATAATAACAAACATTTATTTCATTCAACTACCATTGTTTAATCTACCAGCAAAATCAGCATCATTAGTTTAAGCCTCCACATTTTGCTCAGACAGGAGCAAATTTTAGATTAAGTGTCCAATTATTGGCTCATAAAGTCTATTACTGGCATTTCCTTCTTAGCAGAGTGTGGTTTAATTGGCAAGGGCCTTTTTTCCTAAGACTAGCCTAATTCTAAAGAATATCATCTGCCCTTCTGAACAACACATCAAACCACAGGGGAAGCGCACTGAGCAATACCCTCCTGAATAAATCTGTCCAGCTTATGGCCATTAACACAAATCCCAACCGCTCTTCCCATCAAATGACATTGATGACAGCGACGAGGCCACTGCAAGCTTGCTTTGGTGGCTATTAGTAAATTCAATTTTATTTTTTTAAATAACCAGTAACATGCCAAACACTTCTGTATATATCAAGCTAAAGAGGGTGGTTTAAAGAAGCAGATATGCACATGGGTTAACAAATAGCCAAGTGATTTCACATTTAGCTATATACAACATCATATCACACGCTCAAGAGAACAAGATGAAAATATGTGATACTACGATTAGGGATTAAGGTTTTAATGGCATGAATTTAGGATGACTGGCAGTAAAAATATCCAGGAACTGTTATGCTGGCTACCACGAATGACTGTTTTTCAAACCCTTACATCATAACACCACCTCATTTTAGAAGTAATTAAAAATCTCAGAGTTTCCGAAGAATTTTACAGGCAACCTTTTTCTATCCCAGTACCTGTAAAGCCAAACTCCTTTTGGGTCACAAACAGAGAACGCTAATATACACATACATTATAAAACTTTAAAACAAAAAAAGGTTCTTCCACAGATATTACTTTTTTGGACATTTTAGATAATTAAGATAAAAAAGCACTTTAGCCATTAATCCTTCGTAATATTAGTAACTTTTTAAAAATCAGCTTCAGACTGGTATGCCTTATTTTCTGCTCTTAAATGATGCCAAAACTCACAAAACAGCTTCCTGCTTTTTCCCCTGTTTACAATACTTCCCTTCACTTCCTAATTACAGTAGCCCAAAAGGCCAAGCAAGAAATATTAATTCCTGGATTCATAAACACTAAACATAACAGGGAGGAGACCTTCCAAAGGGACAAAGAACACTTGTGCTCCATTTTGATCAGTTTTAAGATACTGGTCTTTCAATCAAAACAATTGTGGCAGGCAGCCACCAGGGACACTAATTTGGTCAGGACATAGATACTGCTGTTTTCTTCATTATCATGACAGGTCAGATATTGTCAACGTGACAGCTCCTTTGTGAACACAGTTGGAGACCTAGATGGAAATCCTCAAAAGCAGATAAAGGCAGCAGTTGCACTCACAAAGTCAACTGTGTACAGTTAAGTCTGTCTCAATATACGATTATGAGCACAATTCTCCTTGAAAGACGAACATGCACTTATTGCAAAGAACAAGTTACACCAAACATAATGCTTCAGCACAAAGTGACTAAAGCTGTCTCTTCACCAGGCAGTATGTGCTGAAAACTTATTTTATATCGTATTAGAAGTTCTGCCTTTCCCTCTAGGGCCTGTATAACTGTACTCAAAGTGATGGAGAAGTCTTGCTTTTATAGGCAAAGACCAGGAGGAAAAATGGCATTTTTACCAGATAGCCTACCTGTAAAATACAAAATACCTGCAACGCACAAAAGCCCTGATGATGTGGTTCAGCAGAAACACTGCGTTAGCATTCGTTGGGATGATCAAAGAAATCATTCATGCATTTGCCATGGATTCACTCACATAAATTCAATACCAGAGCTCAGCATCCTGCTCACATGGAATACACCACCAAAGTGTTTTTCCAAGAGCACACGCACCACGAACACTGCTGGTTGCGACAGGCACACTTAGGGGACTCCAGGTTTCCAATAGCTTACACCTTCAAAGCCCAGGTGCCTGTTGCAGGCTAGAGTTTCTTACAAAATTTAAATATTTCAACTTTCTCAGGAAATTCTTTAGGAAAAAACATGTCTAATTTCCTAATTACTTAGGCATTTTTTTATTTGTAAAAAATCCAGGTTTGGGCAGTCAGAGGCCACTGAGTAGCCAGATACAGGACTTGAGAATATTCTCACTCCTCCCCTGCTTAAGTACCCTGACACTGAAGAGAAAACGTAGCTCGAGTTCAGCACTGGAGCCCAAATACAAGGCAGGAGAAAGTAAGATCAAGAAAGGCATGATGCAATAAAAGGATCAGGGGAATACTGGAGAAAAGAAGATAGAACAGTTTTCCATCAAAAATGAGCTAAGCTGAAACTGGAATTCCTGAAGCTCCACTAGCAAATATCTGTGAAATCCACTGGAAAAATTCACACTGTATCTTTACTTCCAGTGACTCCTCCATATCATAGTTACAGACTTATTTAAGAAAATTGTTTAAAACCATACTTTTCTAACTATTTAGGCAATGCATCATTTCCTTAAGATAAAAACAGTTTTGTGAATCAACATAAGTGACTGCAGGGACAGTGGGACTTGCTAGCAAAGGGGTTTTGCATCTCTTCTACAGTTCAAGTTCAGGTTGCTTCATAGATTATGATTTATGATTCAAATTGAACTTTATGAGCAGTTGCAGATCAAATTCTTCTTGTTTTTTGGGGCCCAACCTAAGACAACACTAATTTGCAGAGACTTTATTCTACAAATGTTGCTGCAGTAAACAACTATAACCAAAGTCAATGTGAGAATACAACCTCAACAACAGAAATGCTAAAAAAAAAAAAAAAAAAACAACCAAACAAAAAAAAACAAACAAAAAACCCAAAACAAAACAAACAAAAAAAACCCACAAAAAACCAAACTCCCAGGAGGTGAGTTTGAAGGCATATTCTACACACAGAAAAAGTACCCAATTTTATTGAAGTTATCTGTGCATCAGTGTCCTGTCTATACAAAAGGGTATGATATAATTTGTTCATCACAAGGGGTACAAGTAAGATTAAACTAACATTTGCAAACCCTTTAGGTACTACAGTGCAGCACCAGCAAAAGAATTCAGCAAAGAACTAGTAATTCTGTGTTCAGACCGGTATTTGAGTGGTGCATTAGACCACATGCTGAACAAATAACACAACAGACTGAAAAGCAGTTCATTCAGAAGATTGGTCCAGTACAGAAGGGAGAAGGGGAGGGTGGGGGAGAAGGGGAAGAATCTGATCACAGAATTATAGGCTTTCTGACAATGCATACACACAAAGAAGCCACATTAAGATTTTTCCATACACCCTTAATTCTCGTTTTTTTCTTCACTATTAACTGCTTGATGATTCTGTCACAATTTACAGCTATTTTTAAAATTACAGACAAGCAACACAGCACATATCTGGTGTGTCACAAAAGAAATAAGGAGCATATATAATGCAATGTAAAATCCATTCATGTTTTTCTTCTTACAGCACATTACCAGTGGATTCCATGATCACACAGTACCATTAGGAAACCAACATCACCAAATCTATATTTAACTAATTGCCTTCTCATTTAGATAACAGGTTGTAAGGGTTCCGTATGGTAGTACAGAATAAACATTTTAAAGCAGTGATTGATTTTCCCAATCGCAATGAACGTTCTTCACCATATAGCTAGCATCTGGTACTTTTTCCATTTTTACATTAAAAATACCGTTATTTGACAATTTATACATACAAGGTATGGCTTTATTGTTGAGTAATCTTGCTCACTCTAACAGCAGCTGCTATGAATCCACATAACACAACCAGGAAAATTTCACACTGATCCTGTACAACATTTTTAGCATTTATTATTTAAAAATCATTATCTGTGCATACTTTAAGCTATCTCCGCCTAAACTACACACTTAAGAGCTTGGATAAAGTACAAAGAAAGATAAGAAACTTGCAAAAATTATATCATTATTTATACTGGGGGGAGAGGGAGGGTAGGTGGGGGGAAATGTGAGGGATTCTGATTTTATGGCTGCTGGCTTTCTCCATCAGGAAACAATCCAGGTTTCCTTTCATACATTTTTGACACTATAATAACCATCATCTACTTGACTTTAATTAAGCATATATAAAAATTAATGTTTTTGTCTTTGGAGAATTATCCCCAAGTGATGTCTAGAAGAAAATACAAACCAAAGGCCTCATTTAATCCACCTACTCCAGGGTTCAATTTCGCCCACAATGCGTAACTGGAATGGCAAGTGGATTTAAAGAGACCATGAGAAAGAAGGAACTCACCATTCTAACTACTTCAGGGTAAGTCTGCTCTGTCAAACAGCCTCTGCTTATTGTAATGTAGTCCACCAGTTCATTAAGAGTGGAGCGCTTGTATTCTTTCATTTTAAGGTCTGAAAGCGTGTCCATGAAGTCAAAAATGACACAGCACTGTTGAAGTTTCTTTAGGAACAGTTCAGGCTGCTCTGAAGATGGAACGTCTATGAAACAAGAAAGGAAATCGTTGTGAGTCTGGCATCTTATTATACAAAACAGGATTTCTTTTTGAAGATCAGTTTCAAAGGAAAGCAGCATTCATACAATTTTTGTAAAACAGCTCAGATTAACAAACGAACCCCTTATAGGAACTGTATTACTATTGTGTGTTTGAGATCTCGAACAACATGTTGTAGAAGTAATTTAATCATCACCCGCTATTAAGAAAATGAAGTTCACCAAAAAAGTCCAGGCTGAAGTGGAGAATGCAAACAAACAGCATTCAAGACTTAATTCTACGATACACCACTACTTTCACTGGAGGCTGACATTCACCATCGTTAACTTACACTCCAAAGAAGGATGAAAGAACTGTCAAACAGATCAAGCTTGATTAATTTATATTTCTAAAAACACTGTGTCATTCATAACTCTACATGAATATACATGAACATGTATATGAATACACAGCAAGACTATAATTCTGCAAACAAGTTTTCAGATTCAATCATTACCGCCATGTTGACACTTTCCATCGCAAAATCAATTTTACTGAAACACAGTGAGGATTTTTGGCTGTACTATGAACACATAACATGCATCATGTAGGAACATTCTCACACAAAATAATAGTATGTGCTTGACCAATAAAGTAAGCGGAATGTACTACTTACTACTTTTGCTCTGTTTTCTTAATTCTCAGCAGATAAAAGACTTAATAAAATAAAAAAAGGAATGTCAACTTCTTAGTGGTTTGTTAGTTTACCAAGTACATCGAAAGAGTACACAGAAAGCTTAGTTTATCCGATGTTCACGTACACGAGAGGCTAAGAATAGCAGAAAGTTGCAGAAATGAAATACACATTTTTACGCTGAAAGTATGCCCTCAGACTAGAGGGCACTTCACTTCCTTTGATCTACTACTATTTTTTTTAAAGGCATGAATGCTCTGTCAGCACCAGCATTCAGCGAATGACCTTCCACGCCACAATACAACACGTAACTGAAAAATTTTGCTGATTTCAACTAGAAAAATTTTAATAGTAAAGAACTGATGTTTATTTCTTAGAACTTGGACACGATAGTAAAAAGCCAACCTGAGATGGAACTTCTTATTGTTGACACAAGAGTATGTCAACTTAAGGAATACTTGGTAAACACTGGAAGCTGTTAGTAGGTGTATAGTAGTTTTAAGGACGAAGTACCATGAATCTGTTTTAATTAAAACCTCGTACACAAGAGTTACTAGTTTCAAGTGCAAAAGACCTATGAAATATTAGAGGTCATAATATATAGCTGCAAAGTTTTAAAAAGTACTGATAGAGAGATGCAAGGACCCCAAGACACTTCACATCAACTCTCTGCATTGCTTAAATACTGGAAAGAATAAATACGGATTGCAGTACAAATAAAGATGCTACATGCTTTCTGACCTGACATGGTAAAGCACAATAGTTTATTCAACCTTTTTCTGCTTACAGCACTGCGGTAGTGCCAGGATTCAATAGGTTAACGAACTGCATCCTGCAAAGAACAACCAAGATCTTGGTAAAGTTTAATTGACGATACCAGGCAGCACACACCAATCTCATATTCATTAGGCTTGGGTAAGCTCTACAACAGTGGTGTCCAAAGCAAATTAAGGAGGAAAAGAAGCGGTATGGTTATGACACCATACTTTGTATCATCATAATTATTCACCCCACATTCCCACAGGCTGTATTCATCTGTGGCACAGAAGATGCAAGAAATGTGGTCCTGCAGAACCGCACCAAGAGCAGCTATGTGGGAGAACAGTCCCCCCCAAACACCTCTGGAAAACTTAAGGTCCCAAAACCTGGTCACCCTAAAGCCATTCCACTGGCCAGGTGTCTCACATGAGCTTAGATGCCTGACAGCAGGCAACACTGAAACCTAAGATAAACCAAGGAGTCAGAGAAAGTCATTAGTCTTCACCCATTACAATAAAGATCATTTCTATTAGAAACCTTTCTAATGTTATAGCCTTACAGGAGATAAAGGGCCTGGGGAAGCAAATTACTCGTGAACTGATGTGTTACTGCCTTCTTGATTACCTGCCCTCAATTAATACAAAAAAGGAAAAAAGACATCAGAATTCACTGTTATTAGCAAGCAGACAACAATTAATTGGTTAACAATTTCTTCTAAAAGACAGACTGTAAACTGAAAAAAAAAAAAAGGACATAAAAGTGCAATCAGTTACTTTTCAAGAGTATTATTTTTAATTCTAACGTCCACTCTTTATTATGCTATCTATAATCCACCTTAGAACTTGACAGCATGTAAATGGTATCAATAAAATCTATGACGTTACATGAACATAACGGGGTTTTGGTTGCATTGCTCTACATGGCTTGCACACATTTAGTTTGGCCAACAAGGATATCCTAGTCAAAGAAAAACACAGGCTGAAATCAAATGGGAATCCGTGAAGATACAATTCAGTGCAAGTTATAACCAGACTCAAATGACTCAAGATTACCCTCATTTTAAGGTAGGATCAGTATTAAATAAAAATTAAAAAATGACTAAAGCATTAAAATAACTAATAAAAGTTTGTTTTCTTTTTTCCTCCAGTTAAATATCTGGAGGTGTGGGAACAAAATGAAAAATATAATTAAGTTCTTCTCAAGAAAAACCACTCTAGAACACTACATGAATTTCATGCCAGCATTACTACATCAACAAGCCATGCGAACTATAGGGGCGAACAACAACACCACAACAACCAAAAAACCCACAAACAAACAAACAACAAAAAAATCCCAAGGCCCCACGAAATAAAACCCCAAAACCCAAGTGTTCTCGTCATATCTTCTTTTCTTTATTAAGCAAGTTGCCATTCACACTACAAAATAAAATTGCAAGACGTTTCATGCAATAATATTTTTCACTTCTTGGGAATTCGGGGTGTCTTGGGAACAGGGTAACACCTAACGCCTAGGTTTCTACTTGGAAACAGGAAAAGTATATGAGAGTAAATTTTAGGGGGTCCTAATATGCACAGCACAAGAAAAGGGCAGCAGAAATCAATAAAATCAGTATTCCATGTTCCCAGTCTTCCCACAGAGACCATGCCATTAGTTGGTTTGGGGTGGGTTTTTTTTTGTTTGTGTGCGGTGTTTTTTGGGGTTTTTTGGTGTTTTCCTTAATCCTCTAACGCCTCTTCCACAGCTGTACAAACCTTACCGAAAGATGACTAAGAATGGACTTCCCTGGCCACCCTCCTGCCACTATTCAGAGCAGGGAGCGCACTGGTACTTGGGGTACAGACCTATTGAGCTCCACAGCAGAGCTGAACTCTTTAATGCAATGACTTGAAATGAAACATGCAGTTCCTTACAGATGTTCACAGTTAAGTTGATGAAAAACAGCAAATCATTTTCTTCTCAGCAGACAGATATTCAGAGCTTTCAATGAATTCTGCAACATTTTACTCTTGTGCTAATGCGCAGCCAAACATTTAGGTCCCAAAATTTAATAACCTTCAATATTACCATGTATCTACTTTCAGTTGAACGAACTGAAAATTGAGCAACTGCTCTAATAAATCTGTGTAAATACCTATAATACTTTAATAATCTATAAAATAAAATCAAAATGACATTACTAAGTGGCATGTGCGATTTATGGCACAGGAGAGCATACATTTATTAAAATCAAAATTTAAAGGAAGATAAACTTCCGTCTAGATTACTGTGAGAACCCTCCTCACTTTCAGAAGGTCTTTGCTATGAGTTAATTTTCAGGCTTGTCAGTTTTCTCTGTAGCCATTTAAAACTGTACAGAGCTTTTGAAATACACTGAGTATTCACAGATTCAAAGGAAATTGGCTTAGTGAAAGCAAGTGCTAATACATCTGAACAATGATAATCAAGACAGAATCAGAGCCTTTAACAAAATCAAATGTTTTGTAAAGTTATCAGAAAAATTGACAGAAAGTACTGTAATTTTTTTTTAGATATGGACCAACAATTGTTACTGCAAGGGCTGAAATACTAATTCCAAAATGGCCAAAGCAATTCAGTTTCTCTCTTAACAGTCTTTTTCCAAAATAATCCTAATCCAACCAGCCCATCCCTTCTCATCAGTCATCTCTGCAGTCTCTGCCTCCTGCATCCTTTTATCAAATAAAGACATAAAAATCTGATAGCATACTTTTACTGCAAGTCTCTAACATATATGAAAATATTTATGTTTCTACCACATTCATAAATTATTTTAATTAAAATATAAGTAACTGATTTTGGATCATAGAAAACTAAAACTACGCATGAGACCAACAAAATTGCATCCAGAGAACTGAGCTATGGTTCTCCTCTCAGTGGCAGTGAAAAGCCAAGAAGGGGGAGATACTGAACACCTGGATCAGTTCCCTGATCCACTTCAGCCTGTAGTTTTGCAAGGAAGGGTATAATGCCGGGAAGTGAAGAAGTGAAGATGTGGGGAGGGATTGAGCTGCTTAAACCAGCACAGCAACTGTAAGGAAAAGTCACGGGATTGCAGACGCAAGACCTAGAATTAGCATTAAACAAGACAAATGATGCAGATTACATATAAAATATTAAGCAAAACTAGGACATGCTCACACATGCTACCCTGCACCCACATATGTACTATCAGAACATTTATTAATAATTAAAATCAAAATGCCCTCAGAATTGCTTCTAGTATATACATTACTGTTATTAATTAGCTGGATGATGACGTTTGCATAAAGAACTAGCATCATCTTCTTGTACGTTAGCAAAAGCAAACACCACTACATTAAGCACGAAAAATAAAAACACGTACTAAAACCTAAGTATGTCCAGAATGGGGGACAGAGAGATCAACAGTAACTTCTTTACTCACATTAATTTTAAGAACTTCCTTGTAATTTCCCAACATCTGAGAACTCTGTATGCACTTGCCTCCACCCCCCAAGACTTTCCTATATTATTTCCCTATCAGCTTGATGGTAGAATAATTCCCCAATTTTTCTTCCATTTCCATATCTTCCAGTTATTAAATAAACCTAGCATTATGATTTTTCTAGTTAAGTAAAATCTCCTTGTGCCAAAAATGCTCTAAATAAACAAACAAACCCTTCTGGCTTTGCTGCCACTCACCAAGCCACCAAGTTAAACATAACCAACTACTGAAGCAAGGACCTACCTGCACAAAGTAGACAGTTAGTGGATAAATCTCTTTATGTCTACATCTATCCCCACAGGTCACTATGAAGATTCTATTTTGTAAGAAGTTAACTTTCTAGTCTTTATTCAAATAACACTTGCAAATTTGAATTTGAAAGCCTTTTGGTCATCTTTGAGAAGTTCACTTCAAGAGAAGGTCTAGCCCCACTCAGCTCAAAGCTTTAGCTAACTCAAGGTCCTGTCATGCATATCCCCGGTACATAACAAGCCACATTTCTATAAGCCACTTTTCACAGTAGAATATTGGTCTTAAGATGCCAAGAAGTACAAATGTTTGCCCTCTCTTTCTTACACAAACTTCTTGAGAAAAGTAATCACTATCCTGATTGCATTTATGCATTATGAATGCTTTGTGAAGTCAGTAATCATTCATTTATAACAGGTGCTTTTTTCAAAGCTGTTTTCCCAACCCATTCTCTATACTTAATAATTATACAGGCAGGGCAGCAGTTAGGCATTGTGTTCCAAATATATAAAGTCTAACCAGTACCAACATTATTCACACAGCAATAAATACAGTGGGACAAACTCAAGCTGACTTTCATGAGTGAACACGCACAAAAAGAAAAGCGCAACATTAACATACTGTTTCCAGCACATTCAAAATGCATGATTAGAACTGCAACACAGAATATACTCCACCACTTTTCCTGACAATCAGTGTCTCTTCAGATAATCAATCACAAAATTGAGCATTACTTCCCCCACCATAAATTTCTCCCTGATCAAACTGAGCAAGTTCTCATCAAGTGGGAGTCTCCTGGGTAGTTTCGCAGCGATCCTGGATACTGCAAATCCCTCTATTGCTTGCCAATACTCCCCGATCATTTCACAGAGGTTTTCAACAAACATCATTTACTGGGCCAAGTAGTCTGAAAGCAGCGTAGATCTAGCATTTGATTTGAGTGCCTTGAGTGCATATGGAGTAGCATTACAAGCAACGGGGGATATTCCTTAATAGACATACTCTTAGTTATATATACTGCCAAAATTTTATAGTGTAGATACGCTTTTAAATATATTTTAAATATAAAATAAATCAAAATTCTGCCTTTACTCACACATGTAAAATCTTAGGAGCTTCAGCCCCTTAATAGAACACATGGATGAAAGGCTGCTGTATCTAGTATCTCAGATATCTAGTATCTAGATATCTAGATATCTCAGATATCTAGTATCTAGATATCGAGTATCTCAGTTAATAATAAACAATCAAGGAAATATATGGTGGATAGTCAGAACTCACGAGCAACTAATGGAAGACGAGAATACCAGGGTATTTGGGTACACCAATCGCTGTTCTAGGTCCCACAAAAACAGAGACTCATGAGATACTTGGTATCATATAGTGTCCCTCACGCTAGTACTAATAATCACCACATAGTAGTAACCATGTCTTTTTATAATCAAGCAGCAATGCCTTCCTCCTCAGGTAAGTTGACAACACTTTTCAACCCTTCCTCATTAGTTCTTCAATGAATGGGAAGAGTTTAGACTAGTGGAGTAATCCAAGACAGTCAAAGTTTACCCACAAGTACATTCAAGCCAAAAATGATTGAGGTCAAAGAAGATAGCAGAGAAAGTACGTAAGAGGATTCAAATGACACAAATTTTAGGGAAAAAAACTGATGGGAGAAAAGCAAGTGGATGAGTGTACCAAAAAATTTCAGAAGAAACTGAAGAACGGCAAAGCAACTGTGAAAATTATGAGAAGGTGACAGAGTGGGAAGCCAAAGAAGGCAGAGCAAAAACTTTAAAAGTATTAAAAGACCAAGAGAGAAAGAGAATGAGGTAGAGCATGAGCAGGAGACTTGGAAAAGACAGAGAGGAAAAAAATGTTTGGGGAATAGGTAACACAATGAAAGTAGCAGAATATTTTAAAAGGAAAAAATAGGAGCTCAAAGTGTTTAAGCAAAACAGGAACGAATGAGTTAGTGGTTAGGGGCTAGATTTGATTAAGCAGCTACATATCTGGAGGTTCCTGACACTCTGTGACATCTTTAATATATCCCATTACATTATTTATGGTGAGTTTGCCTAGACATCAAATTAACACTTATTATTTAGCCCCAAGCTGATCACAGGTTTTGTACGTTGCTTTCTCTCCCCCTCCCCCAAATTTTTACTAATATTTCAAAAACAATGATGAGCGATTTATTTTTTTTTTTTAAGGGAAGCAAAAAGGCAGGCAAAAATACGCATACATGTTATTTCAATTTCCTAAATTGAATACGTGGCATAAAATCCCAAAATAAGACAAAAATACTCTGCTGAAACACTGAGAGTTATTGTGGGCAATTTTCCTGGACTGACTCAAGTTTCTTTTATACTGGCTCAGAAAGTTTATGCTAGCTGTTTTAAAGTAGGTTATTACTGAATTGCACTTTCAAAGTACAAGCTAATCTTCATTCAGAAGCATCAAAGTCACTAAGTTTGCTGAACAGTCACCAGAGAGAGCTGCTGTCCCTGTTTGTCCTGCCACTTGAGAATACTGACCTGAGGTAGTGAAGAAATTATCAGGATACCTTTGCCACACACCTTCTGCCTAACCTTCTACCATTAGATATGAAAGACATTAATTGTTACTTTTCAAAGTGTTCTCCAAGGGGAAGGGAAAAGAAAAAACTGGGGATGGATTTTAAATGTTCTTTAAAAAAAAAAAAGGGGGGGGGGGGGGGGGGATGACACACGACCAAAACAGAAACTGTTTGTCTTCTACTTTCTACATTTATATAAACATAAGCATATGTCCACTTTCAGGATTTGTGGTTGGTTGGGGGTTTTTTGTTTGCTGGTTGGTGGTGGTTTGGTTTTTTTTCCTTTTTCTTTTTAGGCACAGACCTGTCAATTTAGCTAGGTGTGTAAAAAAACCAACCCAATACTATGCTGGGAGACAACAGTAAAACCCAGTACAATCAGCTCACACTTTGGAGCTCCCAGAGCTGTGTTAGAACATCCTTAGTCTAAGAATCAAAATATTCACAAACTTAAAGATGTCTGAATTTTAACATCATGCTCCATTACAAACACAAGACTGACTCTACATGAAAAATCTTTGCTGTTTGGGTCTTTTGAGACTCCAGGATTAGTAAGTAAGTATTACTCCTTACACCTTTGTTCAATTCTAGCTGATAATGCCTCCAGTGCTGAATCATCCATTGGTTCCTTTCAGCTGTTACCAGGAGGAGCTGTACACCAGAATTCAAGTCAGGCTTTTCTGTAGACATTTGAATAGCAAAAGCTACAGGTAGAGCAAATGCAAATCCAAAATAAGCTGAACTTGCATACAGCTCCTCTACCCTAAAACACATCACGAAGACCAGAGAAAGGAATACCATGTAAACAAAGACATCTCATTTTCCAAGTGATCTCTCAAATTACAGACGTAGAGCAAAGCCACACAATAGTAACTTAGTGCTCCACTGGGTCACCCTACTGTTGTCTTCCTTTCCTTTAAAATGACTAACAGGTCTTCAGGCTGGTTTTGAGTGTATTTTTAATCGCCTAGCTAGTCTCTAGGAGCCTGCCATCCTGCATCCATTCCTAAATTCTTAGTAGAGCACTGGAATTCCAAATGTCAATAGAGACACAAGTCTTGGCTCATTATTTCAACTTTGTCACGCTATGCTCATTTCACTTTTACCTTGTACTTTGTTTCTGTTAATTTTAGAGAGAATGATGGATTACACTGCAACTTCATCTTGCTACATCGTGTGCAATTTTTTTTTGTTGTTTTGTAAATTAATGGCAAATATCAGAAAATGGCAAGGCTAGCAATTTATAATGAACATCTCGCAGTTTCCAGGTTCCTTGGATGGCAAAAAATCTAAAACCCAGAAAAAAAAAACGTTTACAAGTTCCAGGCTACTAAGAAACACCTTTGCAAAAAAACCACGATGGCCTGCTGACCTAAGACAGAAGAATCCTTAAGAGGATTACTGTCTTCCTTTTGATAAGATTCTTATCAGATCACAATTTTTTTCTGCATGACATGAGAAGCTTTTGCTCTATAATGATCATTAAATACAAGAACACAAACATGTCACAGCAATCTTACAGTTACCTTCCATTCTAATTGCAGTCACAAGACAGTTCAGGATTTGCATTGGAATTTGTTTGTTTGGCGCATTAAGTACATAATGAAATCATGATAAAATTATATAGCTGTACATGCTTCCTGTAAGAGTGCAAAAGTTATACCTTGCTTAGTAAGTGCTCTGAAACTGCCATCCGTCCAAATAAAAATATGCAATATTCATTTTGTTCAAACTACAGAGTTGTTCTCTAAAATTTATTCAGAAACACTTAGACACTTGCAAAAAAAACTGAACCAAGAGCACAGGAAACCCAAAACATAACTCTCATCTAAATGGGCTCAGAACAAGTGCCAGGATTGCTGCTCTGCTTGATACTGACCCACTAATTTATCCCAGAAGTCACAGGAGTACTTCATTCTCCAGTGAAAGACATAATTAAGTGAGAGCTATTCTACATATGCAACCCACTGTCTAGGAGCTCCGGCTTATATTTAAAAATATTTACATTTATTAACTTAAATAATATACATACATATAAAATATAAATTCTATAAATCCTATTTAAACATTTAGAAGAGTTTAACTGAACCCTGAAAACATAACTTCCATTCCCTTCTCATTTGGTAGTATAAATTTAGTCAAGAACATATTCTACTCTATGCTAATTTACCACAATAGTCTCCCAGTATTTTCCAGTAATGCACTACGCAATCTGACTGTCCATCATGTGTTTGCTCTCTCATTCTCTCCGTAGAGGGAGCAATGTGTAATGGAGTAAGTATTTTATGGAACTGCACACATGCAAGATGCTATGTCTGTAAGAAAAAGACAAGATTTAACAAACATACCCCAAAGGTATGATGAAGATGAGGAAACGAACGGGGAGTTCATTCTACAGTCCCCAAATGAACGCCCCAGAAAGCTCAACATCTTACACGTGTCCTCCTTACTGCAGAAGCTCCAGCACGACAGAACATACTTATTGGCTTTGGCCTTCATTATTCATTTAGTCTTCTAAATACTAGTTGCAGCCCACTGAGATCCTCTGAGATCAGAATCAACACCTCAAACTGGATTCAATGGTATGCCAAAAACAAGCCGGGGTTGCAGGGAGAGACGCATCTGCAGTGGTGTGTCCCTTAGGAACACCAGCCACAGCACTCGCTGCTGTTTCCTGAGCACAAGAACATAACCCCCACTACATCCCGGCTTAGCCACGAGAAAACACAGGAAAACCTGAAAGTACATCCTGGTCTGCACACTGGGATGACATCTCCTTGCCAACTGAGAAACTACAAAGCATTACTCAAAGATGCTACGTGAGGACTTTGCATCCACAAGCTATCCACATGGTTTATTTGTCAAGAAAGGAGGTTACCACATCATTCCCTCCTTCAAGATATTTTCCTTGCATAAGGCCTTCTAGTTTCTTAGGGTCAACCAGCTGCCCTGAGATACGGTCATCTGTAAGGCTCAGACTATGTTATTCAATACCTTATGACAATAACTCAAATTAGTCAAGCTGTTAGTTTAAGGGAACACCCTTTCTCATATTGCCAAGCCCAGTAGATCTGGCTAAATGACAGAAAATAAATAAATAAATCTACTTTACTTTATTTTGCTTTTGCAATTACTGTAGAGCTCTCCCGCATTCCCTCGTGCACAGACATATATCCCCATCTAGACCATTTCTACAGCAACCTCTTGATCTTCAGATTATTCAGGATCTGGAACAATTCACCAACAGAGAGGTAAAACATGACATTTATATAATACTCCCCTATAACCTGTGAAGTTAGTCTGTGTTATGCTGGATATTTTATGTTATTTGTATTATCATGACATACGCCTATGTAAAAATACCAGCTATTCTGTTAAAAATAGGATCTTCTCCATCACAGAATGGCACATCTAAAGTTATCAGTTTTAAAACAAAGTAAATGACACACTCATTTACTAATAATTATCATTCACATTTAGAGTTCACTGCTCTGTTATATCTAAATTGGGTATTTTTGCTAAAACTTGTAAATCTGACTGATGTAGTGTATTAGGCCACTTTTCTCTCTTTTAAACAGCAACTTTTTTTGCTGCTTGAATCCTAAATGGGGTAGACATTTTATCCCCCCAACACAAGGTTCCAGAGAGCAAAGACCTCATTTCTGAATATTTGTAATTGTCTAAAGAACAACCCTTATCATAGCCTTGCATTACCGTAATTTGTTTTGGCGTTTTTTCATATAATCTTTACCTCTGACCTCTTCCAAAAATGCTGAATAAATAAATGCAGTTTTCTTTTGGCAGAATATATTTACCTGCATGCGTGTATATCAATCATAGGGTTTTTTGTCCCTCAGAAATGCCATCTGCTACTGCACAGACAAATCTATCTGATGGTCACTGGGCCTTGGCACCTGAAGTGAATTTCACTAGAGATTATTTAACCCCTCTGCAATATGACTATCACTCTACCACAGTATATTACCTTTAAAAATAAATATTTGACCCATTACAAATAAAGAGTTTTGTATTAAGTTCTTAAGATTCATAAACAAGTTTGAGAAAACTGAAAACTACACAGACAAGGTTATGTCATGCAACTAATGTAACCAACGGTATCGCTCTGCTGCGCATCAAGTCATTTTGTAAAACTTTATTAGTTTAGACTGTTACAAATATTAACCAGACATAACAGTTTAGGCATTAACTATAATTAAAACCTTTCCTCTGTGGTTACCAAACAATACTTTTCATCGTCAATTGCTACCCCCTCTACTTCTTCCAAAATACTCATTAGCTAAGGTGCTTCTCTATTGAAGATGATAAACTGAAATTAGATTACCAACAATATTTATCCTCAGCCATATGTGGTCGCAAACTTCATCTTCAGTTGGCATCCTGGCCAAACTGAAGTCAATGGGAGTGTTACGTTGGTTCATTAGAATTGCGATTACACCTTTGCTCTAATTGGCAGAAAGCTCATTGCTTACTAATCAAGAAAAGGAAGAGCAATCTCACCAGTTACGTATTCCACGAAAAATTAATGGAGAAAAACTCAGCAGGAAAAGTGTGTATTTTGCAGGTTTATACACACACAGGTAAGTCTGAGAGCTCCTCTTTATAAGTGAGGTGATCCAAATATACTATTGGTGAATTAGCATAACTTTTACAAGGCATTTTTATACACTTTTGCAGGTACAGATCATTGATCAAGAAAGCATGCAGAGTACAGCAAACATGCTTTGTATCTGACCATGTGAATATACTCTCTCATACATTCTCTAGCTTGCCCATACTTTTTAGGAAGCAGCAGGCTCAATACTAGACCACTAGCAAGAATTCTTAACTTACACACATCCTTTGTGTATTTAAAGATAGGACTTCAGGTGCATCCTTTCTTGCCTTCTTTATTTTTCATGAAATATCAAATTCACTAATACATTATTAAATGACAAGTAGAGCATGCCATTTACAATAAAAATGCATATTTTAAGTAATTATCTCCACTGGACTGAAGTTTATCAAGAGAAGGCAGACAGCATTCTACATTCTCTTTACATTCAGACCGTATCAGCAGGCACATATACAGATGGCCCTTTCCCAATCCAATAGCTAACGTGCAGTCAAAGTAGGTCAGTGAAGAACAAAAGAGTTTTAAACTATACTAATCCAGTGGCTTCAGTATCTTACAGAAATGAAAGAGAAGGACCGTCGAAACCGTTGTGGTCACAGGACAAAGCTATAACTGTAAAGGCTAGAAAGCGAAATACAATCCCATGCCATCAAGTTCCCCTCTTGGTACCTCGCGTATTACTCAATTATTTGGTCTCAGGGACTCCGGCCGTAGTCAACTAAACGCCTTCAAGCAAAACTACTGAAGCAGCACTTCCCTGTGCCTTACTCCTTCCTCTGACAGAGGCATTGAAGTATCAATCCCTAACATTAAGACCTAACAATCTAGCAAGCTTTACACCCACCCCCCTGGTTCCTGTCGTTTTCAAAGGATGTTACAGCTTGTTTCATTTTAATATCAATGCTAGCATTATCTCTCTTGTCAGAAGGGAGTGAAGAACCCAGCTCAGGCATTCCTTCGGCAGCAGAGGCCCTTCAGTTTGAGAGTCCAGTTTGGTATTCTTGCCATTTCTCTGGGCTGCTCCTACCTTTGCCTGTTCATAGAGTTTCCCACAGTCATGCCTGCAATACTCCTTTCTGAAGCTTGCCTCTTAGTCTTGCTTCTCTCAGTCTGCAGCTGAAGACCTTCTCCAAAACAGCCCCCAGCTTCTCCAAATGCCATCTATTTTTACCTAGGCGCTGCCATCTCATTCCGGATGCTGCTAATTGGCCCCTTAGTCACAACTGGAAAAGTAACCTAGTTGAGTAACTCTTTCTGAGCTGCTGCACTGAGGAATCTCTATGCCTCATACTTGCATTAATTCAAATGAGGAAGCTTCCAGTAAATTTGTTCCCATGCAAGATGAAGCCCAGAGTTTAATATCAATTAACCAGATTTTAGCCTCTAAGATTCTAGAGCAACTTCATTCACACACTTTTTTTAAAGTAATGACTTTCCCACACAAGAGTTTTTATGCATTTAAAGTTCTAAATCCTGTAAGGAAGCGCCACATAAAACAGGAGATAAACTGTAGCACTAGAGATCAACTGTACTCTACCTATTCACCAGTCTTCCATCCCACCCCGCCTTACCTAGACCAATCTGTAAATTTGAAAGGATCTACTCAAAAATAAAATGACAGAAAACCCATGTAAAGTTGGACTTTTAAAGAGTGAAACAAGCTATGACAACACATATATATAAGCAACCCATTCAGAAACAGGTGTTCTTCCACACAGACTTGTTTCTTACATACATGACATAAAACAGCTGGCTTCACAGCTACAAAATGATGTTTCAGACAACTCTTAATCACTTTGCTAATGAAAAGTTAAGTTGAAGCATCTTGGAATTTCCTCTCAACTGTTCTGCTTCTGCATAGTTATCAACCAAATTGGTACAAACAGGGAAAACAGATCATGAGGCAGACAGACTATTAGGCAGCTTCTACTAGGAAAACACTGGGAAAAGTAAATAACTAAATGATCTAAATTCATTCTAAATTACTTTACAGTCATTGTAATACTTTGTTGTTCCACTAGAAAGGCAAACTTAAATGCTGAGTATTTAAAAGCCATTACTTCAGAAATATAGAACATAAATGAGAAAATTACCATTTTATTAAGAGAACTTGACTCATTTTTACTAATGAAGACTGCAATCTTTTAATACTAATATAATTAATCCCTTCTAGAAATTCTGAGGTTACCACAGACGAACACAGCATGCATTTTTGACAACATGAATGCAACTATCAGATATCCTGAACATCATCTGTAAAAACTAAAAGCAGAGCTTTTCAACAGATTAGTAATCCTGGATTCAGTTAAATACTGGCAGGATTAATACTATTTCTTAGGACAAAAAAAAAGATCCTGTTCCACCCCTTAAAGACTGCATAGGCTGCCAAGAGTAAAGGGAAGGGCCTTCAGCTGTGGATAATTAAGAAACAGCCATTTAAAAAAAATGGGATGTTTTGGAGAACACAGCATCCGGTAAAACGGTGGAGTACTTTTTCCATGTGGACCCAAGAGAACGTGAAATCATTTATTCTGCAAATGAGAAACTGAATGCTTCTATGATGGTTTGTTTTGCTGAGAAAGGAACTTCTTTTCACTTGAAATGAAGGCAAAAAGGATCTGCTTTAAACGTGATTCTGCCAAAAAGGATGAACACGTACAGCAGACTGCAAAATCCTTGCCCTGCAAACCACTACCACCAGCCCTGCACATCCCTACTTCCCACTCTCACACTAGTTTTGTTTGGTTGGGGTTATTTTTGTTTTTAAAGGAACAGTTCCATATGGCTATGTACAACTTTGGTCCCGACTGAGCACACAAGTAATACAGCAAGAACTCAAGTTAATTATATTATAGAAAAGGCATGCACATCTACTTGGGTTCAAATGTATGGTGCCTCAAAACCAATAAGGAATCCTTGCTTTCCATGACAGCGCCGTGAGGGACGTTCAGTACCTGGAAGGAGTGAGGAGTGAGCAGAGGGAGAGCAAGCCCCTGTAGGACAAGCAGAACCCATCACAGGAGCACCAGGCAACCTGGGCCCCAGAACTCAGCTCAAGAGCATCCGTCTCACTCTTTCTCCAACTCCCAAACCTCATGCTTGTTGATCCAAAATGCTGGAAAAATGTAGGGGAGTTTCTAGCTGTGGACACAACTGTGATGGGACAGGACATGGTTATTCCCAGTTACATACTCACATTCTCCATGTGATGTTCAGGCATAGCCAAAGTAGTTTTTGCACAGACCAAGGCCTGATGGTTGTTGACCATTTTACAGGAGGCTCCTCTCCTCCGATCTCTGAAGTAGATGTGGCAGGCGGGTGAGTCAGACTCAGAGCTATCATAACCCATGACAAGCCTAGAGACTCCAGGGGTCTCTGGTGGTTCTCAGCTCCAATCAGTCCAAATGCCCTGGGCTGGGCTCAGCCGCAGGAGAGGACACCGCTGACTTTCCATGGCATGCATCCAGCAGGCACACTTCCCTCCCAGCTTGGACTCAGCTGGTCCCTACTGCTTATGGGGCTTTTCTGCCATTTCAGTGTCATCTCCTGCGCTCAACCAGGCCTACCAGAGATGGATGAGCTCTCCCGAGTTGTTTATCCTCACCCAGATAATGTGCGAAGAGCAGCCCAGTTTCTCCTCTCTCACTGCACACAGCCTTACCTGGACACACAGGTTTCCTTGGCCTAATGCAAGGTTTCGATCAGGATACAGCAAGGCAGAGGAAATTTAAAAAGGCTGCTTGTGCAATGAAGAAGAAAATGGCAGGTTCTTCTGCTCTGGGCACTACTCCTTCCACTGCAAGAGAATCCTTCCTTGAGGCATTGGCACCACCTTAGGGCCACTCAAGGCCCTAAGTATTTACCCCCAGCCCTCCCTTCAATAGCTCAGATCACCTGAAAAAAAATCAATTTACTTGAAAATTCAACCAGCTTGTAGACAGATGCAAGTTTAATCAAAAATAGTGATGCATGAAGTACTTGTAAGGCAAACAAAACTGTATTATTGTACAATAATGTACTTCACTTGTTCAGGAATAAAATTTTATTATGATTTCTCCACATCCTCACTATCTCCAAGTAATAGCATACTAAGTAATCCTTGAATTTTCTTCTTTTTCCAACATTACGAAGCGCTCAAGAGTTAAAAAAGTTGAGGGAAAAGTGGTTTAGATATTAGAGCAAGCTCAGATACCGCAAACAGTCTGCCTGCAGTAGCACTTCCCTCCTCTCTCACTTGCAGAATACATTAGCTCAAGGAGAGCTCTCTCCATTCCTCTGTACTGGAGCCGGTTCTGGTACCAGGGAGCTCTAATTCCCCTCCACTGCACCGCACCTGATACGGCCCAGCCCCTCTTATACAACAGGTCTGTCCAGTTCCTCTCTGCTTCCTGACTCTCTGACTGAGCAACAACTTCCCTCGGTTTTCCCCCTTCCCTGATCATCCCACCTTTTCTTGTCCCTACTTCGCAAGCTGCCATTGACCCTTTACTTTTGGGTAGGTCTAAGATAACAATCACGGGCCATTTCAGGTTTCTGGGCTTCCTGCACTTTAAAAAAAAAAAAAAAAGGGGGAAGTTTTTTTTCTTAATGTAAGTAATGAGCTCATTGAAATCTGGAAGAAGAAGAATTTTAGAACTATTTGATGACCAGAAGAAATGTCTGAATTATAATAATTTAAACACCTAATGTTTTCTGAATGTCTGAGGGGTAGAATCTGCAGGCTAACAGGAGGCATACAAAATTCCTGCTGGACTGGTATTTTGAAATTAAGCTTCTTTCTTATTATGCATAATAAACAGTGCTGGTGCTCTTTCTTAAACCAAACAGAAAGACTTTTTTTTTTTTCCCCTATAGAAATATTTAAGAACACATGACTAGTACAAAAGCTTCTGGATTTATAACTTTCACATAAAAACTTGGAAAACTGGAATTCTAACTTGCCTTTAAAAGTCAATTTTACCTTTATTCTGCACAAAATTCTCTACCTCCAACTGGAGGAGAACCAACTCAGGCCCTGGCATGTTCAATGAGAACTTCAAAACTTGTCTTAACTTCAGCAAAAAGTTGTGCAAAAAATAAAATATACTGCAATCTCTCTTTTGAATTCAAATACAAATACAGTCCCTCTTAATATCCTTCAACACAGAGATCAGCCCTTGCCTTGTTAATGTTACCACATAACACGCTAGCCAGAGTAACAGAGACATTAACACAATCTCCCTTTGCACGCCTACCCTTCAAATAGTGAACCTGATTCAGCAATCCTTAATCAGGCAAGGTGCTAATATAATCAAATTAGACTTCTTTCTGACTAACACGAAAACCGGTCTTAATTCTGAAATGCAGGAAAAACTGTTACAACGTGGAGACTGGTCGTACGCTTCCTCAGATTTTAGGGCTCTCAAGGCTAGAAGAATTCTGAATATAGGATCGCGTTATAAGTCGATCTAATTTCCACTCACTGTCTCATCATAAAGCTCACCATACATCTGTAAATACAAGCCAAATAAAAGTATCATTTTAAAAAATAAGGATCAGCTTTTCTCTAAGTTCACTGCTTTGCTACAGCATGCATAGACAGATTATTTTTAAATGACACCTGTCAATGAAAGTTTACAGCTGGCTAAAGAAAGCCACCTCAAGTCACAAACCAAACCAAGCCAAAAAGCATCCTACTCAAAACTTAGAACCTAAAACATGAACAATTAGAAAAAGCAAACAACAAACAACAACAAAAAACCCACCAAAAACCCCAGCACCTTATCCTTTGATTATGCATGAAAATTTCACAATGAGTAGCCACTCAAAATACTATCTCAGGAAATCCATCTTTTAAGTGCAAAAGAAACTATAATAAAAAATTAAAATTTCTTATTTTTTCAGACCTCCACGACTTGAAGAATCTTACCTTCATATCATCCACTAGATGAATATTGCTTCTTCCCATCAACGTAGCACTCTAAAGAACATACCTCCTTTTAACGCGCGTGCTTACTGAAGTTATGTTTAAAAGTCCAACACTAGCCTGTAGCCTAACTCGCTTGTCTAACGAGTGAATTATATTCATAACTGGATGGTGATTAACACTAAACAACCCAACACTCACACAAACAGCACAGCAAATCATTCTTTTCAAACTGCCAATCGTTGAGGTCAAAACATTCATGCTTTTAAGTCAAATTACAATCAACTTCCTCCCCACCCATTCTATTATTTGTTATTCATGCATTGACAAGAGCATGGAAACTGCTTCACAAAAAATCATGGGTATCTTGGGAGAACCTACACTACTTAAAGATGAAACACCATTTATAAACCAAGAAAGGGAAAGGGCTTCTTGAATTAAAAAAAAAAAAAAACCAACAACAACAACAACAAACAAAAACCCCAACCAACCAAAACCCAACCAAATTGATTTTCCCCTTTCATTTGGTTTAGATACTTCCTTTTATCCTCTCATCATTTTATCTGTCACAGTGCCCCCCAACTACAACCACCTTCAGTATCGAGTCAAGCTATCGCCTTCTACTCCAAAATTCTAAAAAAAGTTATCCAGACAAAGATAGCAATGCTTTGAATCACAAGCAATTCACAAGGTTCGGTGCTAGCCTCTGAGAAAATCAGATTTTAAATTAGATTGTAAAATTGTAATTGTTAACAAAAAAATTAAGGAAAACAAAAAAAATACTGGTTTTCTATTTTATTTGCATTCAGATTCATTCTATAGCCCCTCTTTATCTTTCTGACCTATGTTAATGTCCAGGAAACTGTTTGCTTATAAATCAAGTATTTTCTAACAAAATGTTAGCAACCTTCTTGAAATACTACTTTTGACAGCAGCAAGAGCATACAAAAGATAACATCACTAAAGACTTGCAAGAGATTAAGTTTTTCGTGGCAGAAACTTCAAGTAATACTGCTGACACATGTTTCTGAACCCGAGAGCGCTCTCGGTTTCTGCTTACCCACCCTGGATCTCAAAAGCAGCCGTGACGTAGGAGCGACAGCCATCGTCCGGCGCGGAAGGCAGCTCCCCGGCTGTTTACTGTCTCTAACTTCACTCCAGTTTTCGTGGGTAAACACGTTGGCCAGTCCTTTCATTATCTGCATAATCCCAGCCTCTTTGATTACTGGACTCTAATACCAGTGCCCGAGTGAGCTTTCATTCCTGAATTATGGCCACACAGAACACGGCCGGGGGAGTGCCAAACAAGATGATTAAGCAGCAAAATATGACAAGGCATGAATTATATTATTCATATTCCTATCTATCATTAGCCGCAGAAATGAGGGTTTTGTGCAGCCAATAGCAACTATGCATAAAGAAAGCTCCTCCACTTTGACACACTTTCAAAATAAGAGCAACTATTTATTTTGAGTAATTTTATTCTTTGGTTGCTTTGACACTGAACTGTATTTCAACATTTATAAATTACTTCCTTTTTCAAACTCTACCTTGAAACAATGTTGGAGGAAACTCTTATTTTAAAAAAGCAGGCTTGAATTACAATCCTTTATTTTCAAAGAACGAGAGCATAATCATTTTTCAACAAGATACGCTGAACAGTTTTCATTTTAGCAATTCACTGCCTGTATTTAATTATATATCCAATCTCCACAAATTTTTGATTCATCAGTATATTGTTTCATTTCCCCAAATTTATTTTAAAAAAAAATAATAATCAAAAAGTGAGTTTTAAGGAGTTTGTATAAAACAGCTATGAAACCTCCTTTTTTTTTTTTTAAATCACATCATCGGCATCTCTGAGGTTTCACTCGTTTCTGTAAGGGCAGCCATTCCCTTCTACCTTCATTGATCTGCTTGACTATTTTCAACATGTCTGTTTGGAAACAGGAAGGCAAATGCCTAAGAAGGGCAAAAGTTAGTGTAAGGACATGTAACACATCACAATAAACTACTACATGTTACACCACAAAATTAGTGGAAAAAACATACCAAAGGTCCACACAGATGAAATTTTTAGCTCTGTAAAATATCACTTCACAGTACTGGGAGAAGCGGTTCAATATTCCCTAAGATTTTGACCCAAGGAAGGGAATACCAAGTGAGCATACAAGGCATTTGCCACTGAACTGTCTTCAGTTGACAACGAAGATCACAAATGCATGTGGTACCAGCGTTCTCCCCAGCAGCAAAGAAAGAGGGGAGAAAGGGCCTGCAAAGATAGTTGTGCTCAGGGCAGGCAGAAGGAAGTCAGGAAACAGAAGAGCTTAAGCAGGATCGCAGTTTAAAATTATTTTAAATCTACAGCCCTACTTTAACCTGGTGAGGCTTGCTAAAAGGTGCTAATGAGAAGAAACGGATCTGGTGAAGCAACAAAATGAACTATGGATTTCAGTAAAAAAAAATTTTAAAAACACAGCACACTACTCTTAGGAATAAAAATTAATTTTGCATAATGAAATAATGAATTATAATGAATTTTTAAAAACAGAATAATTAATTTTAAAGTTTTATTACTTTAAAAAAAAAAATCTGATTCAGAAGGAAGGGACTTCACGCTCAAGATGAACCAATGAAGCAACAGTGCTCCACTCTGGATCATACCTGAATTTCACTAGGCTGCATCATTACCTTTCATCAAGACTTTTTAAAATGTTTGTGATAGTCTGTGATTTTTTAAAAGAAAAACAAAAATAATTCAATCAAATTTGTTTCTATTAAATTCAGATTAGAGCAATCTTTCAGTTACTTAGCTGTAATAAAAGCAGTGAATCTTAAAGATTTTGTATAATGTCACATTTAATTTTTATCTCTTGTTTTTCTCAAACCAAACAAGAATAACATTTTTAAAGACTGTCATTTTTATGCTGTATTACTTGCAAGATATTAATTTAAAAGAACCCTGAGAAATTAAAAGATTCAGATTAAAAGCATCCATTAATTTTCAATGCCCAATTTGAGACATCCTGATTTTTCTGAATGTTTACTTAGCACTGTGTAGTATTCGGGACGAGTTCCCACCAGGTTCACTTGCATTTTGAGTCATCATCCATTCTGTAAATCACAACCCAGTGTCTCAGGCTGAGCAGCAAAAAGAGCAAGCAGTTCTGAACAACTAGCAGAGAATCTATCACCCAAGACACACAAAGCAGACAAAACAACAAAGTCCAGTTCCTCCAAGGAAATGCTCAACTAGTCTAACTCATTAAAGCCTCGCTTTTCTTCCCAAATCCCTTACTGCCTTTCCTTCAAAGCTTCCGAAATGGCTGGGGTCTTACAACTGCAGATTTAGAAAAATGCAAGCTGGAAGGGGCTACCAGAGCAGATGGTCTCACCTAAATGAAACAGTCCCTAAGATTTGCTAATGAAGCAACCCTCCATGAATTAAGACTGGTAACTTGTGTTCAACTGAAATATAACTTTTCTAAAAGTCATGACTCTTGCCTTGGAAGCATACAAACAGAGCATCTAACATCACTTTAAACAGTTCCTGCCAGCACATATTTTTCCTCATTATTAAAAACGCATGCCTAATTTCTGGCTTTAGCCAACAGCATTACTTCTTCTTGTATTTGACCAGTATTTTCTTCCCGTAAGACACTACAACCATATCTGCTCTCAAGCTTTTTTATAAACTATTGAAACAGGTTTTTTTTTTTTTAAATTGCATTGCATAAGGCATTTTCTCTGGGTCTTCAATCATTTAATGGGTCTACATCTCTCTCATTCTCCTATAGCTTCTTCAAGTACACCAAATCCCAGACCCCATGATGCATCCCAGTATTGATCTTACCAGTGCCACAAAAAGAAGTTACACTGATGCCCCTGTCACACCTAAGAGGAAACAAATCATCCTCATCTGCTCTGTGAGGATGACACATGCACACTCTAGTTAATAACAGATGCTAAAATGCCTGATCATTCTTAATTATGATAACCCTATCTAGCTGTTACACACAAAATAACCTTCCACCATCTCAGAACTCTGCCAAATTTGGGCTGGTATTCACGGACAAAGCAAAAGGCTGATCCAGGGCACAAAACCCACACCTGACAAACAGCAAGGGACTACTAGAGAAGTTCTAAAGCAAACATTTCCCATGGGCAAAAGTGCACTCTTTAAGAAATAAATGTTTATAAATTCTACAAGAAAAATTGAAAAATCTATGAAACTGTGTGTACAGAAATTTTAGCCACGTTACTGTATAGTGTAGTAACAAACAAAATAGTAAGCAAACAACAAGGAACATATTTATGAAAATTGAAAATCCCTTTCTATCAGAAGCAGAACTAGTAACCGAGATAGACCAACACAGACTCTGTGAAAAACCTCTTGCTATTTCTTTGCCTCACTTTAAAAGAGAAAAGTATTTTTTCTTTCAGATAATTTTGCAGAAATCTCCTAGGTTTTAGTTAAATTTGCCTACAATGAAACGATCATTTCTGGAATAACTAGGCCATGGAAAACTGCATTTTCCATTTAGATTCAATAAAGAGATTCTTGTTCATTTGAATATTATTTTGTGGCTCTATGTGAATAAGTATGGGTGGGACATGCTGAAATATTTTTTCTTCCCCAGTTTCTACAGCACCTGCTAGAAGCTTTAGGCACACAAAATTAAACCTACTCGAAAGGTACAAAACATTAATCACCTCTTTTGACTTTTTTCCAGGTTAAGTATCAAATGTGTTCTACTGGAAACGCTTATACCCACACGTGTGCAAATCTCAGCTTCTGAAGCATAAATATCGCCATTGATGTTAAGTATTTAATGACCCAGCACACAGATCCTGTAATCAACTCTCCCCATGGAACAGGTCATAAAGGGAACCACACTTAGAAATTAATTAGAAGTTCATACTCCCTGCTTAAATTAACTACCCTGGTCCTGAGCAATGGCTTCCTTAGGCCTTTTCTCTGTGTTTAGTCACACAGCACAACGGCTTCACACAACTTTTTTATCTCCCCTCTCCACCCACCAAAAGGAAAAACAAACCAAAAATGCTGGGGTAGCTCATTTCATGAGTCCCACACAGCATCTCACAGGTCAGAAGTGATATGGCTAAAGAGCATTTACACTCCAGCTCCACAACAAGGTGAGAAACCAGGGCAGCTCCCAGGACTATCCAATCTGCAGAGGAGGCCAGCGAAGGAATGAGGAAGGTGCAGAAGAAGAAAGCTTCCCTTCTCGTACACGCAGCTCTGCATGCACCCAGCAGAAATCCAAGCCCAGTCCCACCACCTCGCTTCTGGCCTCCTCATGGTGCTCTCAAAGGCTGCATAAACCCTTTAGGTAAATTTTCAGAGTGTTATAGCTTAGAAAAACATTAACAGCAGCAGATACACTGAGCTTTCTGAAAACTTCCGAAGGCAACACTCCACGGCTTTCAGCTTAACTTACATAATCAGAAACAGTATTACTCCCTTTGAAAATGAAAGCCAAAATGTTGCATAAACTGACATAATTTACCAAAAAATTGTAAGACAGGTGGGAAGAGAAAGAAGGACTTCAGTTGGATTTTTTTCCCCTTCACATCAACACTAGCAAAATATTTGTAGCTGAACACTATTTTTTTTTTTATTCAACACAAACAACAAATTACATCCAGACAATAACTACATTCTTAAACCAAAACTCCTCTGTCATATTTTTCCCAGCAATTCTTCCAGTCATTAAATGGTTTTTAGGCAAACCTACTAAACAGCTGCTTAATATTTTCAAGTAGTTTTGGTCCAGGTAGCATCTGCCAACCTCTTAGCTACATTTAGTATCCTCCCACATCTGAAGCCTAACAGACTTCTCTATTGAGACTTAAATCAGCAGCCTCTTTGTCTCCATGCAACTGCTCTTTTACTGAAAACGGTATGGCAGCACAGAAAGCACAATATGAATTTAAGCAGCGAAGCTGGTAGAAAACTTCTCGTTGTCTAAAAGGAAAAAATGCAAATTCCCACTTATTTCCTCACTGGAGAAAATAACATGAAGTTCTATCAGCAGTGGAAGTCAGTTCTGCAGGCCCTCCCTCCTTGCAGCCACGTGGATGCTATCGCAATGGCATATGCAGGTGCAGTAATAGATATTTTTGCATTCATATTCACTTGCTGCCCTGTTAGCCAGTTCCCATCCCTCCCCAGAGAATGGATTAGATGGAATCATTTTTAAGGGCAAGTAACAAAAAAGGGCCATGCTGCTTTACATGGTATCTTTTTTTTTCTATAAAGGAAATCTCTACTCATGTAAATAAGCTTCCCTGCAATTTACATCTCCTCGAAGGAGTCTCAGAAGTTTTACAAATGCAGAATGCTGAAATTCCACACTAAGTTTTTCCTTCTGTTTAGTATTGTAAGAATGCGGGGGTTTCGGTGTTATGCATGTTCCTAGCCATTTGTAAGAATAACAAACATTAGGACTGACGTGCCAGGTTTACTTAACATTGCTGATCTTCATCTTCTTCTAAAATACGAAACCAGGAATATTTGTGTTTAACACCAACTACTTTAAAAAAAGAATAAGTAGAAGTACTGGTGGTGTTTGAACCCAGGCCTGCTATGTAGTGTGGCTTCATCAACAAAAACCTGTGCTGTGCCAGTTTGCCATTTAAACCCAGGCCTGCTATGTAGTGTGGCTTCATCAACAAAAACCTGTGCTGTGCCAGTTTGCCATTTAACATGATCACTATCCCCACCCCCCAAACCCAAAGACCTTGTAAAATCAGATTATTTGTCACTAGGCAAAATGAGTAATCCATCGTCCCCTGACAAATGGTACCTAATACCTTAGTATTAGGCAAACACAGAAACCTGACCTTTGATAACTTGTTTTATTCAACCATCTTCAATTGCTGTCAGTTACCAAAACATACAAAAGCAACAGCAACGTTTGGGAAAAAAAAAACTTAACTCTATTTGCATCTAACACTTCCATACTCACCTAACAAAATACTCTACCTGAAATTTACACACAAAAATAGTGGTTTTAAATAAAGTTTGTTTGGGGTTAATTAAAAAAATCTTCTGAAATTTTGATAGCTGATTGTTGATGACTGGTCTTCCCTTATTCTCCTACCTGAAAAATACATAGTTTACCAAGTCCATCAAAATAGACACCCTCCAAGAGCACCAATAATTTTGTTGAAGAGTCACATTTTGCCTATTAATCCATGTAGGCTACAGGCAATTTTTTCAAGTTTTTCTCCTCCATTATTCTAATGAAGTCATCACCACAGAAGCTCCCTGTTCAATCCTTAACAAAACCAGCACAGCAAATTGTCAAAAACACTACTAACCAATACCAGGACGCACTCATTCTTCCAAGAACAGAAATCCAAACACGGTGCACATGCACACACACCCCCCTCCTTGAACCCATGGCTAAATTTGTTCCAGGTTAATGCATCCACTCGATCTCAAGTGGTCAGTGCTAAGAGACATGCACTCTGGTTTCTATCTTAGTCATGCACAGAAAGGTAAATATTTTTAAGTTTGACTTGACACAATAACCATAAAGAATCAAAAGAAGATAAATCAATTCCTTTCCCTTAACACTGTAGGAGATGTTTAAGATTAGCCAGGTGGTAAATTCCACCTTTAATTTTATAATATTTCCAGATATGAAATACTGTAAAATTTCTTTGTTACTTATTATTTTTTCATTCCATAGGAATGAAAATATGAGTAGTATTTAATTTTCTTAACTAGTCATTTCTTCTACCTGGTATTTGCCAAAGCCTATCAATACTGACCTCAGAAATGGATTTAATCTTCCCAAACTTTATACCCTTAAATTCTACCTATCATACTATATTCTTCCCTATTTCAAAGATGTAGTTCTGTAGGAGATAAAGTGGATTAAAGACATATTGAGGATTATAGATTATGCAGTTAGAACAAACACAGGCAAGTATTTCAAATAGCTGACCCTACAGAAAGGAATCACATTCTGTTCTCAAGATGATATACAAAAATAGAAAGCACATTCCATTAGGAAAATATTTACTTAATAATTTATCATTTAAGAACTACTACTGTACAAATTAAAGTACAAAGACAGTGTATTGAAATCAATGTGAAGATATATATGCAATGATTATAATACAGCTTAAATTTCGATTGTGATTGGATTTACAAAGTTTACTCCATTCCACCATGAATCACGCTTCTGTTTTCCCCGAAAGTCCTACATTTAAAACTGATTCCAATTCTTTTGGATAGGACAGGCAGAGAAGCACAGTGCTGCTGAAAAGGCTCCAAATAAAAGGATAAAAATCTCAAAGTATCCAACTGGAAAGAAATGCCAGTGAGATATAAGAATCAATTTAGTCCAGACATTAATAACTTCCTTAATAATCTATATTATTAAAATACCATATAGATAACATCTTCTGAGGATATTAAATAGGCAACTTTGAGTAGCAGTAAAGTCAGAAATAATACAAAGGAACCTTAGCAAACTCCTTACATGGCCAGAAAATAAAGTGAAATTCAGTTTGGAAAAACACCAACTAATACACCTGGGAAAAATAATCCCAAATACAGATATTCAATATGGACAAGAAACCTGGGAAACAACAATGCAGAAAAACTGCACTAACCACAAATGCAGCATGAGCTCAGAAGAAGGGGAGGCACTGTCTGCCTAGCCACTGAATCTAGGAACAGGGGGGAAGGCTGAATTACTTCCCTTTCACCCATCTGACCCCCCTCCCAAAATGAAGAACACATGGGTGGGCACTCTATTCAACTACCTTTGCTGCAGCTCCAGACACAAGATAGGTCCTTTTGCTTGAGACATTTAAAACTACATGGGCAAAAATATTGTTAAGTACTGAATGCTTTATCTAAAAAGACCAACTGTAATGAAAGAACAGTCTGTCTTTTATTATCATATATTATGTATTGCCATAGAGCTTTTCCATTATATTTGAAATATCAGGGTTTTTTAATCCAGAAGTGTAATACTTATCCAAAAACAAATAAACATGAAAATATGTTCATTTCCAAACCATTTGGTTTTTACTGACCATGAAGTTTTGGCACATTTCACCACAAGTGAAATAACTTTGAAGATGTTGGCTCTCAAATGAATTTTTGCTGTGGTGCAATGCCTGTTCATGCTAGGATCAACTGTGCAAAACAAGGGGAGACCAATGATGCACTCATGTCAAATGAGGTCACCTCGGAATCTATTCTGAAGGGCATGTCAATCCTCCTCTCTGCAAAATCCTTGATGAAGAAAGTTTCTGCAACACGAATGACTGTTCCTTACCAAGCAGGAAGTAAAAGAAACTGGCCTAGAGATACTTCAAAACCTGCCTCTAGCCAGTTACTTCTGTTTCTAGATATTATGGCATTCCTTAATTAGGAGAATATCCTGAAAACTTAAGAAAAATACTTTCACATTGCTAATACAAATTAGAATCTCTCCATTCCCTTACAGTCTCAGAACCAGCTCAGAAGCATATACAGAAATTCTAACAGTGATTTGGGGTTTGTGGGGTTTATATTTTCTTTTGTAGAAGGGCTGCTTTGAGGTGGGGATGTCCCCCTCAAGTATGTTAGTTGGAAGAATCTGTCCCACTTGAGATTTAGAGATACCTGAACCAAACCTTAAACTTGGCCCTTCTTGCCCAAGAAGCAAGGTGCTCCAAATGCTGTTTGTTGAACTTGACTGTGCGCATTATGGATGTGGTAGTTTAGGGACAACATGACACTGAAAGAACAGGAAGGGGAACAGACTTGTCCTGGGAAATTCAACACATTTCTCCCGCCTTTGGAATTTCTTACTGTTAGAAGGAGACAAAATACTGAGCTCACTGATTCTGTGGTTGTCTTTTTCTTAAAAGACTGCATCTTTCTTATTTATTACTTGGGGCATTTATTTGTTTTTCCTGAAATTAAGGAAGAGTGAGAAATTTCACTCCATGACCTGAAATTTCACAGTTAATGGAAGGATGGCATAAACATAACCTCAAGCATTTTGTTCCTTTCTCCTTCCTTGCCAGGGCTCCTTTTGACTCATCACAATGAAGCGTCTATTTTTCCAGGAGCCTTTTCACTGCTTAGCTTATGCTAACCCACAGTATAGATCCCATTTGCTCATTTCTCTAATACTAAGGGACTTGCTGCAGTTCTTTTTACCTGTGGCTAACAAGATTTAATCTGGCAGCTCAGCTGATATTCTAAAGCAATTTACAGCAACGGACACTTTTTTTGAGTTTATGGCACCCAAAATACAGGCTAACAACCACCTTGATACACTGTCTCTTCCTCAAAGTGCATCTAAAAAGCCCTGCATCCCAACCCTCCCCCACATACCTAACAGGTCTGCTCCTGTACCTTTGCCATCCAACATACCCTGAGACGATTGCACCGCTTTTCCAAGAGCCAAACCCGGTGCCAGAACTTTCACCACACTCTCCGTTACTTAAGACGGACAATTCTGGAGCTACTCTTCTCAGAACGACTAACAACCACTTCTCTCCATCATCCTTTCTAGTCCTAAAAAGAGAAACTAGAGTGGCTTTTAATCTTGAGTAAAATAAGTCTCGATTTTGCCAAAAGCAGATACAGATTTCTCCTAAGATCCTCTATTAGAGGCAAATCACAGTGGTGGCTATTTTCTCTCTCTCTCTTTGCCTTGCCTTTCCACCCTTTTTGCACTTTTTAAAGATGAGTAGAAATTTCAGCCACTGCAGTTTCTTAGCATTGGTGGGGAAGGAGGTTCCATTTCTGCCAATAATAAGCAGGAGGGGGGAAAAAGGAAAAAAAAAAAATCAAGAGAGTGCATGGAGGAGAAAGGACAAAGAAAATTATTGCATGAATAACAGAAAGGGAAGACTGTCTTGCAGTAAGGTCTGATTACTGCAACACAGGCAGGATGGAGCTGGCATGCTCTTCACAGGGTGGATCTCCATCCTGACAGGTCTAGTCTTGTCTCCAGAAGTGCAGACAAACAACCATTGTAACACACTGATGGAGCTTAAGAAGATGAACAGACAATTTTTTTTCTTTATAAATATAGCCGATTTTATTGAGATTTTCAATAATCTGTGCAACCCACTCCACCTGGAGTGCTTGTTTTTACATGTATGAGCGACTTTTATCACCCTCTTGTGGAAAAATAAGTGAATTGTATCCATCAGAGGTTATAGGAAGAAGTAGAAAGTGGGAGTAAGGAAGGCAGTGATAAAGAACGAGCAAAGAAGATGAAAGAAGTAGGGGCTGGGTGGAATAAAGGGACAGTGAAGGAGAACAAAGGTGACTAGTAACACAGTACCACCTCAACTTCTTCAAAAAGCTATCCCAAAAATGTTATTTGAAAACACCAAAGATAACAAGCTGCTAAATTTATTCTTCCTTGGTAACACTGATGATATTCAACGAGTAAGTTATGTTCTCTACAGTGATTCAAGTACTATCTCAGCTGCAATCACCATCTTTTACACGTTTGTTTCCACATACAGGGAAAAATACATTCTCTATAAACACACAAGGTTAACTGTTCAAAGTTTAAGTCAGAAAACACTTACTAGATACTTTTTTATTTAAAAACAGTCTGCATATAACATCTATGCCCTGCTGTTGGCATGTGAAAGTGGAGAGCACATGAGCTAAACTTGCAAAGAAAACTAATGGAAGTTTATGCACTCACATTACATCCTACTGGGTAACATAAAAGAAAAATCAGAGTATTTAATTCCTCTAAAATCTGGAATCACCCCTTCCTCAGTTTCTGACCAATACCAATTTGTAACATGAGACATTTAACTTGCAGTAGTCTTCCTTTACAACATTATCCATATGACAAGATATTCAAAACCTTGAAAGCAACAAACAAATTTATTGCCACCTGCATTTTAAAACTTGAAAATCCAAGTTTGGTACAAGCACACAAAAAATAGAAGCCAAGAAATTCACAATAATGTTAAATTAAACTCATGACACTGCAAAGAGGCACAGAAACCCCAAACAACAAAAGGCCAGCTCAGATTAGGTAGATATCACAAGCATGGTGAAAAAATAAAGAGATCTCACACAATGTATCCCTAAAACTTCCTGAAAGTCTTCCAGGAATCCTACAGAAAACTACAGACCACATCCAACACAAACCACAGTTACTTCTTCTTAATGACACTAAACATTTTTTCTGATGCTCCTCAAAAAGAGTTCCAAACCCATTAAAAATAACAATTCTAATGACAGATCTTCTTAACCTTATGATAAAAAAATACCTAAAGAAATGCTTCCCTCCTATTACACAAACTACATTTATACCTAGCCACTATTCACAATGAAAAGCATAAAATGCAAGTTACATTTATTTCATTGTTTTAATCAAAATCTGACAGTAAAGTACTTCTCCAGACAACATACAATTTCGGCTTAACCTTATTCTTCATGAAGATATCTGATTTTTCTGAATAAAAATTACTGTATCCAAGTACTTAACCATTATCTCCAACTGGGGGGTAAGGTCCTAAAATTAATACTTTTCCCAGTAGGTACACACAGTTATCTGCATTTATTCATCATCCCTGAGATACCACTGATTATTTACTTTAGCTTCTGCAAAATACCCATCAAGTAAGGAATGCTAAGTCTGCAATTGCCATTTTGCAGCAGATACATCTTTTTAAATTCATAAAAATCTTTAAAAAAACCACCTAATTATGCACAAACTTTTATAATCAGAATAACAAACTGCTTGCCTCCACCTGTCTTATAACTTGGTCGGTTCTGAAGTCCAACATTAAGTTATTAGAACAAGCTCTTCAGATCAGGGAACCCAAGAAGCTACTGTTACAGAAGAGCTAGCAGTATGTCCAATGATGTTCAACAGACTTTACAGCAATCTACTCTTCTATTTTTTCTTTTAGGAAGCTACCCAGAAAGGATTCCTTTCACTTTCTCACCTTCTGCCCATTTAACCAGGTACCTCAACTCTGTTATATTGTGTTCCCTCTCTGCCCCAGACTCTCGCAGATGCGAGGGGAAGGACCATGCACTTTACATGCAAGGGAAATACCACAGTTAAGAACCTGTCATACAGATCGGAAAGGAAAAAATAGTGGTAAAAATTAATAAAGGGCATAAATGCAAAATAATTATCCTTTTTTATAAAAATGTATTAACAAAAATGCCATAAAATGTTAAAGTGTTTTAAAATAAAATTATTGTATTACATACTTTGTTTTCAAGCAATACAACTTAATATAACTGTTAGTATCAGACATACTGTGACTTGAAAAAAACTTTATACAGGAGATCGCAAAAATACATTCTTATATTAAACAAATTTAAGAATATATACATTGTCAAAATTATACACGTCACTATCGATTAGAAAAACCTACTGGTGAATAACCTTCCATTATTGTAAATCATTATTACTCCTGATCAAAACTGATTCCCCTGTAGGTTGACTTCAAGACTTTGTTCAAAACAAGACAATTTTTTCAATCAAGTGCAACAACTAAGGGCACAAAAGTGTTTTACACCTGTTCTTTGGACAGCTGCCTTACCTTTTGAAAACACTTGATAAAGATCCTCTGAATGTAGCTGCAGCTTTTTTTTTTTTACTTTTTTTTTTTTTTTTAAGGAGAAAACCACATGCACAGAAGCTATGAACCCTACATAAAAGTTCACCACCATTTCAGTTCTGCTGAATTAACTGTTTGAGAGGACACAGGATCAAGCACATCACTAAAATTAGGAGGTGAAATGTTTTTAACGATCTGGTTTACATTGTGGTCCCACAGACACTGGTCTCAGCACAGATGAGAGGCAGCGCACTGTGGTGTATGCTTGGGAACTTCTCGAAGAAGCTTTGCCACCAGAAAAAACCCTCATGCAACTGCACCTGCAACAAAGACTGATGCTTATAACCAGCGAGGTTTCACACTAAGATAAGCCCTGCCATATCGTTCTGAAAGAAGACTCTAGTATTTTTCTAACAGATTTTCCTTAACCTTTTATGAAGTAATGTGTGCCCATTTGCTGATATTTGTGAATTAGACATTTACCAAGATCACACGGGCCCACCACTAATCCGTAAGTGCCCAACCCTACTAAAACTCACTGAACTCTGTGAGTCCTCTCGACTGTTACTTCCTAAGGATTTTTGCCTGATTGAGCCAAAGAAACAGTAACAACTTGAATGAAAAACACGGTAGGTGAAAGGAAGTTACCCTGAATCTAAAAATAGTTTTCTGTCCTCTTCCCACTCCCCAGAAAGCATAAATGAAAGTGCTCTTTTCTCAAGAAGGCAGTAGCTTACAACAGATGAACGTGAAGGGACTGCTTCCTTACTATGAAGCTGGACCAATGAACAGTAGTAGTACCCCATTCTAAGTACTGAATTTTAAAAACAAAATAGAAAATTAAAAAAGCTCAAAACCTAAACTTTATATATGACATTAAATATATATACAACTTATTCATATGCACATAGATTATACACATTTAATATACACAAACACAGATTTTTATAAATACACACATTAATTCCAGAGATACAGAAAACGTACCTTTCACAACAGTAAAGCTCCATACCGTAATCAATTATAAAGGCAGCACTATACTTCAACAATCATGTATACTATATAGAAGTAATTGCATGGCTATACCTGAACTTATATTTGTCAAAGGTACTTTGGGAAAGGAATATAAAGGAGGTACTTATTACAGAAACAGGAGGTTCTATTACAGACTCATAGGGTTACACTTGGACACAGAAAAGAAAATTGTAATATCATTAGAGAAATAAATAACACTGGGAAACATATTATAGAGACATACTGTACAAATACAGACTGAAAACAAAAGTTTCTGACGATGGTAAAGTCTAAAGGTTCCTGCAGAAAATTATCAAGATTTTAGACTCAATCTTGTGAAGAGTACAGAAATACATTTCACACAGTGAGTACAAGTTACTTCACTTTAAAAATAAGTAAAAAAAAAAAAGAAAAGAAAAAAGAAAAGGAAGAGGTGGGAATGATCATCACTCAACACTTCCAGAAGGTAGACTGAGAAATTCCAGAAGTAAAACAATTACACTGAAGGCTTCAGGTTAAAAAGCAAAACAAAACAAAACAAACCCCCCCAACAAACAAAAATCTACCACCACCATGGCGATAGGAAAATTGCCAGACCTAAAGAGACTTAGAAATAAATAAAGACAACTGAACGGAAACACTAGAAGATCAGGCTAAGCTGACAGAATTGCTCACCAACTGCAGTTTCACTAATACACTGTTAAGATAGGGAGCTATTCTTTCACTGTGATCTTAACTTCAAGGCAGCATTTCTAGACATGCCCATTCTCTACACGTGTAGCTCTACAAAACTACATTCCAAATGTGGGAGACAATAACAAGCAGAGAAAAATTCAAAAAGACAGAATGTAATTAGTATATGGCCCTTTCTAAACACTACCAAACAAATACCTTTTAGAAACAACCAGAAACCTTTAAGATTATTGGAAAGAATTATTCTACAACCACCAGATATTGAAAAAATTAAAAAGAAAGTTAAGTATATATTCAAAAAACAACTGCCAAGAGCATGAGAGAAAGTGAAGAAATTAATTACGTATGACAAGAACCTCATGCATCTTAAGAAAAAATAATAAATAGGCTAAGTCATTCTCCCTTTCGGGATTGTGGCCCTAGTCCCAAATCTTACACAGAGATGGCCCATTATGTCCAGATTTATTTCAACCAGAGTGGGCACAAAATTCCTAAAAGTAGTTCCAGGATTGATGCTTGATTCACCATTGATTATGTACAGCACAAATCAAGTTCCAGCGTTTCTTCCACACAATGAATTAGGAGTCCTGGGATCTATTTCCAGTTATGGAAATAAAGCAAAATTTTACTTTGAAAAGTAATAATCACTATAAGCCTAAATTCCTGTTTATAAATTAAGAGAAAGTGTTTAGCTTAGGTATATTATTAACAGTTTATTGATATCTGTAAAGCATTCCAAATTTCACAAATGGAGAGTAGCATAGAAAAGGCAAGCAGCCAACCCCCATGGAAGTCAACAGAAAATAGAAGCTATATCTTTATTTTTCTACAACTCAAATCGTAACTATTTCCCATATGTACAGTTCTGAGGGCAGTATCCATAAGTCTGAAAAAGCCAGACTTTTTTTATGATAAAGGAGATTTTAAAAAAATCAAAAGTAACTGTACTTGAAAAAGAAGGTGCGCATTTTGCAGTTCTCGGTTAGTCAAGAGTCTTGTGGAGCTGGTAGGATTTTTTACTATTTAGGAAATTCAGCATTTGACCTATAGATAGGATTTGTAAGAAAAGCTTATAATAAAATCTCAACTATAGGGAAATAATATAATGATCAAAAGCAAACAGCAAATGAAAAGAGATTTTCCCTTTTTGACTATGCAATGCTCTTTTGTTGCCACTACAGCAATCTTCAATGCCATGGAAACTATCTGATAAATGTATTAGAAGCTAAATAAATTTCTTAATATTGAGGTAGCAAAGCAATTGGTATTGTTGACAGAGAACTTCTGTTCTGAGTGCCTATTTTAAGGAAGAAAAATTATCTAAAAATAAAATTCATACTTTGAGATCTTTTCAACAAAAATATACAATAGTTTTAGAAAACCTGAAAGTAAACTACACTAATTATATTAGAACATTGGAAAATGTGGGAGGATGATAGGAAAAAATAGGCACACCTTGAAATTAAAAAACTGGGATACCTTGATTTAAAATTTAAAAACAGTCTTACTTTTGGATGGTTTGCTTTACCTAACTTATGTATTTTTAACGAAGGCGAGGGGGATGGGAAGAATACTGTGAATTACATGCAAGTTTTCTGTCCGATTTCTCGAGATGCTAAACGTGTATTCATAAGGCATATGATCTTTTTAGTCATCTGTATGTACGTCTTCATCCTCTGGACACTCCCCTACCATTACACATACTGGCAGAAACACAAATGAACTCCCCCTTCCCCTTTTACAGGTAATACTGAAAGTGCTCTGTTTCCACATGTCCAGTACTACAATATACTTTTTTCCAACCAACTGCTTTCTAACATTGCACTCCTACCGATCGACCTCTAGACACTTCTAAGTAAAAAGAGTATCTATACAAAATGAAAGTAAAATAACCCTCCAATAAATAATACACCTATCCAATGCACACACAATACTATCTCCCTCTACAGAACAAGCATGATTTGAGGCATGCCACGAACTTGGTTAACAAACCTGGGCTGGGTTTGACTAAGACACAGAAGTGGAAGTTCTCATTCCCAGAAAAGGGCCCTTCACCAGGACTGCTCTGCCACAAACCAGTTACCTAGGGGACCTGCCAGCCCTGATGATACCAATAGACTCTTTAAAAGTAAAGCCAAAATCAAAAGCCATAACGCACTGCAAGATACACCAAGCAAGAACATGCAAATATTTAAAAATGCATGTGAGACTGAAACATATATAAGAGTACGTATATTGAAAATGCAGGACAACTGTATCACAACTCCCACATGCACTTCTTGTCCCATTCCTCTACACTTGAAACAAAGGACAAAAGTCTGGTTTTAAATTGTTATATTGGATGTTAGTCATATTAAAAAAGATAATTCCAAATTAGATTTAGTCACAACGCAATAAATAAAAATATAATTAAATTAGCAGAAAAGTTAAGTCTTTACTGTAGGCAAACAGAGCAGCTTTTTGGCTTGTGGCTTTTGACTACACTCAGCCCAACAGACCCTCAGAAGGCACATCTTTTTTTCTAAATACATTAAATGTTTGTTTACAAAAAGATACAATAGACACAATTCTGTTAATTAAAAAAACAAAACAAAAAAAAAACCCCAACAGTAACAACTTAATTTCTCTATACTTTTTTTTCTAGAATAAGCAATACTGAAAATGCCAGTTCTTCTTATTACATTTCCTAAATAGCAGGTTATCCTTCAGATTTGCACATAGCACCAAAACATACTGTCTCTTCTATTTTTCTTTCCTGAAACATTTTTATTACCAAATGAACAACAACAACAACGCTGACTTATCTGTTTTTGCAATACAGGCATGTATGTTCACAGAAGGCAACAGACTGCATTAAAACACTACCAAAACAAGCCATTTCACTATATATGACTCTGCCCCTAGGGAAAGGAATGAGAGCAGATAAGATGTGACAGATGTGTAGTCACGTCACTTAATACACTACTGGAAGGTGCTCAAATCATTATGGTGACAGGCATAGTATAAAAACTTGCAAAGAAGGGACTAAGCATTTATCTAGTTTTCTGCATACATGATTCTTGTAATCGAAGAAGATACTGAAGTCCATAAAAGTGCTGTTTGAGAGAAGGCAGCCTGCAAATGTCAATATCCAATACAGTTATTAAAAAAAAAAGGGGGGGGGGGGGAGCATAGCACGTTATGTTTTTGCCAGCAAAACCCCTCCATCATGAATATGAAATACATCGAAGGTTGAATTCTAAGTCTGTCCTCTAAAAATCTCCTGTGCTGAAATATTTCTGAGGAGGTTTAATTAAACTTGAAATTTATCCAAAACAAGAAGTTTATTTAAATTTAGCAACTGTAAATCTCCAAACTGATTTCATTTTTCTGAGACTTTCAAAAGCTATTTTGCTGAAATCTCTTCTCTGTTTTACTTTGAAAGACCCAAACAATGGGGATAAAATTGGAAATCACATGGTTGGTTACTGGACTGAAGTAATAGGACCAGTCACTTGTTTGAAGATAAGTGTAAACCTGAGTTTAAAAAATAAGGACTTTCAGGCAATTGGCCAAGAAAAGTATGAAAAATGCAGGAGAAAACTGTTTCCTCACTTCTTTCAGGTTCAATAATCCTCAATGTTACAAATATGAATGTAGGTCAAGAATATTTCCAAACAGTAGCATGATTTTTAACTGCTAGTGTCCCTTCAGCAGGGACCAATACCACTGCTGTTTCAGATAGACTGTTAGGCCCAAATCCTGCAAATTAATCTGCACAGGTAGATCCCTGTGCCTCTGGGAATCCGCATTAAGTCAAAGAGGGAAAACTAACTCACAGGATCAGATTCTTAATTTGAAGCTGGACCACTGTAACTCATTATGACACTAATCATAAATGTCTCACCAACACTCTGCTCCTCATCCGTTTGTTTTATCTTATTATAGTTTTATATCTCAATCCACAGGACTAGCTACAGTAGTCAAATTAAGCACCTGCACATGCCTATGTTTCTGCAAGACCAGGTCCTCAGACAAAGGCACATTTTTCTTATACTTGTACATATGCCTAGTTTATTCCCTAAATGGGACTACACAATAGAATGAAATAATTGTAACATCAATATCTTCATTTATACAAATACAAATCTCAATGTTTTCCAGTAACCTAGCCATTTAAGCCAAAGGATAAACTCCATTCACCTTCTGAAGCGTAGCAACTAGTATTTTCAAAGGAAATGACCTGCGTATCAAAAATGACCTGCAAAAGTATAAAACTGGGCTTTAAAATTATTTTAAAGGAGCATTTGCTTCTTTACCATACCGTCACAAAACAATGAGAAAAATACATAAAATAATACTCATTGCAGACTACAAAGTCAAATCCACTGGCACCAACAGACCCTAAATTGAGAAACGCTGAAGTGGGGGGAGCATTCTGGCACAGCATCACTCCAGGCCTCCTGCTCTTCCACTCTCCTCTATGCTTCCAGGTCGGTCACTGTCAGGCACAATGCCGTGGGGCTAGATGGACCTTTCTTTTGACCCAGTATGGCCCTTTGTGCATTCTTACAGGTATCCCACAGAAAGAAGCCCCAAATATTTTAATGACAACTCCACTAGAACTAATCGTAGAATCCTATTTTTAATTAAATTAAAAGACACACATTAAGGTGTGAGTTTTTTGTGGGGGTTGGGTTGGGTTTCTTTTTTTTGGTAACTTCTCTCTTCTTATGAAGAAGTGGGGTTAAGAACTAAACCAAAGTGCAATTACACATTTATTACATATTTCAATACTCTGATTAACAAATTTGTCAAACAGGTAGAGGAGGGAATGTGGGAAATATACTTGCCCACAAAGCAAAAATGGGACAGACAAAATATTAAACCTATTAATCTTGCTATTTTCCACAATTATCAGCACCAACCATGCTTATTTTTTATTTTCACTACTTATAGCAGACAAGAAGAATAGCAACGAAAAAAACCTCAAAACTAAATAAACCATTTGAGAATTCAGTGTAAAAGAAACACTTCTGAAGGCAACTCCCCCTTCCTCACCAGACAGACATAATTCTGAGAGGTGCTTTTTGGGCCCTGGATTTGTACTGAAATTCAGTGACAACTGGGATTTAGGGGAAGCATTCAAGATATTACAGAGATATTGGCATCCTTTCAAGAGTAGTATGCTGGATCATAATTTTCTTTCCAAAATTAGAGGTTAAATCTGCCAGCAGAAACTCAACCAGAGCTGGGATACGCAGGCTCTCAAAACAGTAGTGTCTTGCCTAAGACCTGACTGGCAGCATCTTTCTTCTTGAGAAGCTGCAGCTCATGGGACCTCTCGATTTCAAAACCCAGCAGAAGCCAGGAGCTGGGAGCTACCCATTCACAAACGGTATGAGAGGGGGTCCCATCTCCCCACTAACACCTTGCTGTAGGGCATTCAAAATAAGCCTGTGGGCTGCATTTGGCACTACTGTCGCAGGTTGCAGACCCACACATCAAGGAAAGATACTAAAAACCAGTTTCCCTCTGCTCACAAGTCAATTTACCCTTACCAGAATTATTGTTCATTTATGTCAACTGTTGAGGATTCACAAACTAAAAACTCACACATAGCCTGAGTGCCTTGAAAATTCAAGTCACGGTACGGGTTAACATTAGCATTTAAAACTTTCAAAAGTATTGCAAACAATTACCACACCCTCAAGTCACAGATAAAATATTTTGTAGAGCTTAAATACATACATTTCTGGCATGAAACATTTCTCATTGCTGGCAAAATTTCCCTGCAATTTCTGGCAATAGAATACTTTGGGTTTAGAAGCTGGCTGTAGAGTAAAATTGTTTTATTTATTAAAAATCATTCTTGATCTTACCTTTTAGCAGAGGCAGGGGAGTTAACTCGATAGGCTTGCCCTGAGACCTAAACTGGGAGGAGCTTTGTGACCTCTTCTGTCTGGCTTTTCTGACGGACTTCCGAGAAAATCCGTCTACTTTATCCACTGATGGAGGAGTAGTTGGTGCTGAGGACATATCCCTACTGAAGGAAAACAAATGTTATAAACATATTCCAAATTGATAAAATGGGTAAAGATTAACCTAAATTTTCCAAAAATCTTCTTTCTGCACCACTCTCCTGCTAACTACTCAGCCAGGTAGACTGTTAAGAGAGCTAACCCACCAATATACGTACAAATTGTACGGAATAAACTTAATGGAACAGTGTAATAATTCTTCTCACTCGCTTTTTTTATCTGTCTCCCATTTGCCAAAAATCCTGCAACAGGAAAAATTCAGACCTAATGCTGACATCATTACATCAACAGAACTTCATACACCTGTCGACTTGACATAGGATTGTAGCCTTAAACTATATATTCTTTGGGACAAAGTAATTTCAACTCATTCTGCAAAGGACCACGCACGCTAAAGAACAGGTACACAAAAAGGTACAAATGGTTTTTTGGCATTAAAGTCATCAATATGCACAGCAGAAAAAAAATAGGACAGAAGAAAAATTCAGTTTATTTGCCACACCTACGTACAAGATTTTATAGAAATTTAAGAAAGTATAGCAAAAAGTACTGCTATGCTTCACAATTTCACTAACACTGACAAATTTTACCTATTACTTCTTTATTCTCCATTTTAGAAATACTCAGTTATTTTCTTGTGAGTCTCTTTACACATAGTTATTCCACGTTCTGGCATTTCTGTAAGAATAGCAGTGTGGTAGCCATAACCTTTCTAAGGGCATAAGCCAGACAAGGTTTGCAGGGAGAGGCAGAGTGCCAAAAAAGGTTTCTGCAAGCAAAAGTTTGTTTGTTTCCCAACTCTATCAGCTGGTCTAAGAAATAAGCATTGCTTCTTCCTATAAAGCTTGCCTTGGTAGTACTCCTCTAGCTGATTCCATACTACTAAGAAATACCAAAAGGAAACATTCAAACAGTGAATTAATCCATCCAGCTACTGTATTTACCACTCTTGTCCTGTCTGTTAAAAAGGCCCATCACATCTTGGTGAAATACATGAGTAATACTTAAGGGAAACGAGATAGGAGGAATTTAGGCCTACCTATTTCAAGCAGCTCTGTGTACAGTTAACTTCACCAGCATGTGCACCTCTACAGAAATCAACAGAACTATCTGCATTAATAACACGATCATTAACAAGAGCAGCTCTGTTAATTTCAGTAAGGCTACACTCTCGTGCAAAGTTAAGCATCGGCATAAGCATTTGCAGGATCAGGGTCTTAGAACGCGTCCTTGGAAAGCATTACTCATCCTCAATGTCTGTTGACTTCAATTACCAAAGTGACTCGTATGCTAAAAGAAGTTGATTCCACAATATAGAGAACACTTTTGAGTACTTATTTTATTAAAATATTTGGTTATTCATACGCTTCATAAATTATTAAATCCATTGAAACAGACATTATTTGGGTTTGTCTTTTATAACAAAAGCTGCAGAAAGTATGATTTATTACAACAGTGTAAACAAGTTCCAAAAGATAAGAACTATTTAATGCAAAATTACATATAGGTGCACTAAATCTACCAAAAATGGAAGTATAAACTCCATAGCTTCTTCGAGGAAGCATGTGCAGCACCCAGAAGCTGAACTATGCAGCTGACATTACAATCATGAAAAAACCTTATTCCATCATTTTGATTCTCCTGAGGTATTCTTTCACTACCAACTTATGCTTTCTAAATATAATACACTATCAGCAACATGAACCTGTACCTTAAACTGGTCTTGTTTATCATCTGGGGGGAGGGGGGGGAATGCCACCATCACCAGGGCATTCAGGCCCCAGCCAAGATTAATAAATAAAAAAGTCAGATAAACTGGAATAGAATGGCCTGTACTTTAGCAACCCACTTCTAAGATTTCAACAGTCCGCCAAAAACTATACAAACACAAAGTTACCTGTTACATAAACCAAATTCTGGAAATATCAGTAAAAATATACTCTTAAAACCTGAATTGGTTGGCCCTATTTCATCTCATCAAAAAGATTCACCTCCTCATCACGTGCATCATTAAAGTGTAACCATTTCTGCAAAATGTTTGCACGCTCTCTCAAAATTAAATTACCACAAAAAATTAATAATCATGGACAGGGACTAAAGTAGATCACTTAAACTGCAGGATCATTGTGTCAGCAAGAAGCTTTACTGACACTTCTCTGCTGTAAATTTAGTAACAGTTTCCCTAACCTGCTTTATAAATTATTAAAATCTAATTCTAATTCAACAAGACTACATCCAGCCTAACAACCTTACAGTAAACACTGATCTTTTTTTCATCTCTCCAAATGAACACTGGCTCCCCTGAATACACTATCGCAGCGAAACACACTGTTTCAGCGAACAGTGGGGGGAAAAAAAAGCCCGAGATTATTTATTGTGTGCGAGTGGGAAAGCTGCAAACCCAGCCACTGCTTCTTGTTTCCTTCAGCAGGGGATCCTATTTTATTCCCGAAGTATTTTGGTAAATACGAAGCCACGCACATCGATCTGCTGGTCCCCGGGGGGAAGGGGGGTGTAATGCACGGAGAGGCGAGTGGACGTGAAAATACCGACGGATACCACCGGGGAAGGGAGCCAGAGGCTCGCTCCGCGCCCGGGGAAGCAGAGGTGTAATTAGCTGCCTCCCGCCTGCTGCTATCGGCTGTCATTTCCAGAAGGGAGCCGCGGAGCACCGCAGCTGGAACATGTCCTCCCCGCAGCTCCCCGCGCCTCCTCACCGCCGCCCGGCCCCCCCGCCTCGGCCCGCCCGCGCCTCCTCCCCGCACTGCCGCCGCCTCGCCGCTCCCCCGCGGGCCGGCGCGGAGGGATGGAGTTACCTTGACCCTCCTGGTAGAGAAGCCGGAGACGGGAGGGAGGCGGCGGCGGCGTGAGCCGGGCTTGGCGGAGCGCGGCCGATGCCTGGCGGCGGCGGCCCGAGTGTGGTACGCGCCGGGCTCGGTCCCTGCCGCGGCGGCGGCGGCGGCGCAGGAGCCTGTAGGCCTCGGCGGCGTTGGCGGCCTCCCCAGCGCAGGGCGGCGTTGGCGGCGGGTTCAGGAGCGGGCGGCTGCTCGGGCTCCGCTCAGTCCCATGCACTCGGCGCGGCCCCCTGCCTGCGATGGCTGCTGCCTCACTCACATTCCCGGCGGAGCCCTGCGGAGGGGCCCTGAGGAGGCGGGGGGGGGGGGGGGCGCGGGGGGAGCCGAGTGCGGGCCGAGCCGAGGGGGAGCGGCGGGCGCGGTGCGGGCGGCCGGGGGGGGCAGGCCGGGCGGGCGGCGCGGCGGTGCTGCGAGGGGAGGGAAGGCCTCTTCCGCCAGCGGCTGGCTCAGGTGAGAGGGGGGGTCCCGGTGGGCGTCGGGGTCGCGCTCCGGCTCGCTCCTATTGTCACTCTCAGCGGGCTCCGGCCATGGCACTCACTCACACACACTCACTCACTCACAACCGAGCGTGCTGCCACCGCCCCCCGGCCCGCGGCCCGCCCCCCGCGCCCGCCCACTGGAGCCTGCCGCCGGGACGCGCCGCCTCATTGGCGCCCGCCGCCGCCGCCGGGACAGCCGGGAAAGGGGAGCGCTGCCGGGGGAGGAGGCGGTGCCGGCCGGGGCGGCGCGCAGCGGCATCGGCGGCGGCGAGCGGCTCGTCATCGCCATCGCCCTTCTCGTCCCTCTGCGGGCCGGGGGGGAGGCGGACGAGCGCCCGCCGCCGCCGGAGCGAGGCCCGTCGGCTGAGGTAAAAAACCCGGCAATGCTGAGGTAAAACCCTGATGGTGCTGAGGTAGAGTCCCCGGCCCGCCGCACCGGGCCCTCTCTAGGGGGGCACGGAGCCCCCTTCCTGGGGAGAGCTGTGGGCGGGAGGGGCCTCCTTCCGGCCCGCCGTGGGGCTCTGGGGCCGGCCTGGCTGTGCGAGAGGCCGCGGGGCCGCCGGAGGGACCGAACCGCTTCAGGCACGGCCCGCAGTTTCCTTATTTTGCTCCGTAATGAGAGCCGGGAAGCAGTGGCTTACTTCTCGGCGACAGGGTTCCTGCAGCCCTGCACCCCTTACCCTTGGGTTTCTTTAGCCAGTGTATGATTGTTGTCTGAGTATTTTAAAGTGTATTTCTATGTATAGCGGCCAGCACGACGAGTGCTTGTAAATAGTATTGTTAAATATCATAAATCCCTTGCTTAAATGTATTTACCTGATGGCTTGGTGTTTGGTGGTTGGGGTTTTTTTTCCCAAAATACAACTAATGTTGTTAATATGATCATTATGTTTGAAAATACTATCCACTGTCTCCCCTGTATTTCTGACAGAAAAAAAAAAAAAATTGACTCATATGAGCAGCAGTCCTCCTGTGTTGATATGTCCAAAATCCTCTGAGGTACAGTAATTTTTTTTAGGAAATGAGCTCAAGGGCAGTTTGAGAGCTGGTTGCTTTGATGGGTCAGTCACGTCCCCCCTGTTTGTGCAGGTAGTGAGTGCCTGAACCCTCTGAACATTACTAATCCTACAAAGGATACCTAGTTTTTGTCCCACTCAGCTTATCCTCCGGGTATGTGAGTACCAGTGTTGGCATAATGGAGGAGGTGGGACTGTGGCAGACTCAGAGTGATCTAAGCTGTTGTGAAACTACTTTCAAAATTGTTAATTTTCAGCCAGGTAACTTCCTTGGTCCAGCTCACATTGAGGAACCTGGAACACTAGTTAAAATAAAAGCTCTCTGCTACTGAAGTATAACTGTAATGGACGTGAACAGTTTTGCCTCTCGTCCTGCCTCTTGCATATCTTAAGAAATATGTCTCCCCTAAATTTTTCTGCCTATAGACTAAACAATTCCACTTCATTTCAATTCTTCTTTGTGTGTCATAGTTTTAAACCTCTCAAGATGCTTATTTCCTCTCCCTGTGTTGTCTCAAAATCATTCACATGTTTTTTGAACTGCAGCACCCAAGACTGGACACAGTACTACAATTAAGACCTCAACAACGCCAGCATCTGCTGTCATGCCTGTCACAGACTACATTCCTGTTTACACATGCCAATACAAATACTTTTGAGTCAGTATGATCTATTCACAATTTTGCTGACCTGTTTTACCCCCATATCCATTTCTGCTGACCTACCAAGCCAGTTATTTCTCCCTCAAGTAGATAGTAATGCTACCTGAGAAATTATTTACTGCAACAGCCCTAATGCTATCCCTTCATTTTTATTGCTGGACAGATGGACAATCAAGCAGTCAAGACATCTTTTAAAATAAAATTCCACATGATTTTAAGTCAGAAGACTGTAGAATTTGTCATCCTTTGTAAATCAATTGCAAAAATAAAACTTAAGTAAGATCGAACTGTGCCACAGTTACAGAATGGTTGTGTAACTCTATATTTAGAATAGAGATTTCTACATATTTGTAAATATTTAAAACTTTAAATTCACTTAAACCAAACCAACTAAAATAATCTAAATGCAAGCAAGGGTTGATAACAAAGAATGTAGGTCAGGGGCGTTTTATACCAATATAAGGTAGAATTTGGCAAAACCAGTGCAACTTCATGTTGCCCCTATCAGTGAGGGACAGAACCTGCAGGTGCACATGTTTTGCTTTGTTATATGTACTGAATTCTGTTAGTTGTGTTTGTCAGTGACATACTTTAATTCTCAGATTTATTCACTATCCTGCGTGCTGCTTTTGATATGGCCTGAACAGTGCAATGAGCAGCTTATGAAGTTATTGATAGCAGACTCTGCAAAAGGGAAATTCTAGCACAGGCTGATGGCTAGATTGGCTTTTTAGGTGAAGCTGAGCGTGTCATTTTACATGGTTGTACTTTGGTCTTCCCAGTATGAAATAAAATCCATCTTTGTAAAACACTAAAAGTCTAAAACTGAAGCATGTGATGTGGGTATTTATTAAAATAACTGCCATAGAAGGGATAAAAATCAAGACGGCTGTCCAAGTCCACTGTCCTGTCCTGGAGTTTTTTAATTTTCATTCTGTTTTTGTATAATAGCTATAGAATTAGCTCTTCAGTATAGCTGAATAAGTTGGTAAATAATGCATTCAGCTAGTTTTTCTTATAAGAAAAATGGTATCATCATGTGATACGTGCTGTCTGTTTTGATTGTGTAAAGCATTTTTACGATGTGTTTTTTATCAGGTGATGTTTGCATGGTAACAATTTGAGAAAAATACAGGCTTTATCAGTGAACAAACAGAAATCTCACCTTTTCTTTATCACTTGGCCAGCAGAGTTTAGAGAGTTGTCTTCCGTTTTATTTCCAGGCTGCTTTCTTTTTTCTACTTTGGTCTGTAAAGTCTCCATCTGTAAGGAGATTTAAGACCACAACATGAGAGATGAATGTAGAACTGCTAATATTTCAAAGGGGCACTGTTACTTGTCCTTCTAGTCTCTATTTAGTCTGTATTTTGTAAAAATTGATACTTTAAAAATGATTACATGAATCCCAAGCAGAGATGGAGAAGAAATAAGTACTATAGGTGTTTTATAGATGTGTATTTGTTTATATATGTGTTTGTATAAATATCTATAATATCAATTTGCAAGAATAAAAATTAACTGTCATCAGATAAAGTTCACATAACCAGCATCTCACATGCAAGTGTGTAGGCATATATATAAAAATATGCATGCATTCAATACCTGCAACCCTTCCTGAAGATCTACAAGCAATAATAAGTTCTTTTGATCAGTATTTCTCCACTGCTATCAAAGGCACAAGACAAGCCTCTCCTTTGTAAAAGTTATACTGCCTTCCTGTCCTACAAAAGGGATTTCCAAAAATAATTTAGAAAGGAATTTTCAGGGCCAGCTCCTCACCAGTTAGGCACTGTCCTTTTTAGCACCCAAACAGTCAGAACAGCAGTCGAGAGTCCTCCAAAACAGAGATTTTGTGCCAGTGACTCAGATTTGTGCTGCTTCACCTTTTTTTGTGTGACTGAAGTTCCACTATAGACCATCTGTTATGGCCACCCAGGCAGGAATACGGAGCTCACATCCACATTGGCATTCTGCTCTTTATGTAGCAGCTTATCAAACAGGATTGCTACGTAGATAGCACTGTGGAAGTCCTGCTCCATTGAGTGATGAACATAAATGGATCTAGCTGGAGCTTGTAAATGTTTCGTGTTGCACATCTGACATGTATTTGTCTACAGTAAGGGTCACATAATGTTCCATAAAGGATCTCCTATGTGTCAAAAGGAGCATTATCAGGGGTACCATGGGATTAGTTCAGATAGATAGTCCCTGTTCCAATACTAGTAAGCAAGAAAAGACTTGATCTCCCCAGAGAACTAATTATTCAGACCAGCAGGAAAAAGACCAGAAAGAGAAAGCGTTATGGAGGAAGCAGCAGTGCTGTTTGAAGAGGCAAATCAGCATGCAAACAAGGCTTTTCTGATACATCTTTTAACAAAAATGAACACAGTGGAATACCACATCAAAGTAACTGTCCTGCTCCATCAATTTGATTGAAACAGCACAATCTGAGATTTTTTTGTTTACTTTTGAATCAAATTCATGTGTAACGAAAAAACAGTCTATTTAGTCTGTTTACCCTGCAGCTGACTTCTGAGTCATGTTTTACACTTTGGGGAGGAATGGCCAACTTTGGGGCAACATTTATAATCGCAGTACCAAGTTTCTGTAATAATAAGCAAGTGCTCATGACGTTTTACCTACCACTCCTCCTTGTATCAGCTATGCGATAACACTTTCAGTGCCCTCAGGAGCTGAATTCCTGATGCATGTGTGGGGTAAGGATTTTAGGGTCATAGACACAACTACCCGAATGGGAACTAATTCTTCCTCTCTGTTTATAGACACTGCGTCATTTGAAGTCTGTTTCTGTAGTCAACATGGCAAGATAGATAAGTAGGAGCTTGCTCGCCTCTGCAGCTGGCTAGCTGCCTCCTCCTAGCACAACACTGCTTTCACTTATTCCCCAATTCACTTTTTTGTTCTTATTTTGTTCCCCTCCCCCAGCATCTTAACTTGCCTTCAGGGCCCAGGCGCTGCTTTAAGCCTAGTTTTCTGAATTTTTTGTTAACTTTCCTTCGCTGCCTGTTTACCCGTGCCTTCTTTGGGCTTTGCGGTGTGTTCCTCAGCCAACCTCCTCTCTCCAACTGTCACTCCCCAACTGCCTCTGAAGGTTCCAGCACTCCCCCCCTTCTCTCCTGGGGCTGCCTCTGCCGCCTGAAACTACGCCTGGAAACAGAGGCACGCGTATTATGCGGTCCCCTGTGCCGCTGGGGTATGGCTGAATCCGAAGTGAAACGAGGTCTGCTTCCGTTTCTTTGCTTTGTGATCAAGTCTCCTCTGTTCAGTTCTCTCTGCATTTAATGCATTATAAGCCAGTGTATACGCTGTTATGATCTCCCAGGATAAAGCCATCCCTTCAGAAGAGCACCCTTTACTGTGGCCCAACTTCCTACCTCATCACACCCCAAAACGAACAAATAAAATGAGTAAAGTACCAGTGTGTGGTTAAGGTGTCCAGGAGTGCTCTAAGTGTATGAACTGCTGCTCTCATAGCGCTTCCCACATCCCCAGGGAAGTACCTACCAGCTCCCTCCCAACCTTGGTGCATCTCTCATGGTTATAGCAGCAGTTGACAAAACACTTGAGATTTTCCCCAAGTACAGAGACCCTGAGGACAGAGTAGGCTGAGGTAGAGATACCTTGTTCTCTTTGATATAAAAGAGAGCAATCAAGTATTCGTCTTGTATTTTTTTCAACTTGGTTTATCTTCATCTCATGGTACAGCTTTAACCTATTAGATACTTTTAAATTTAAAGTTTTCAAATTATGGCAAATGAAAGTGTTCTTCTGTAGTCTGTCACTCAGCTCAGCATTGTAGGGAATGCTTAACATCAGGGGGAGTCTTAAAGCACTTAAATAAGTTTAAAATGTAAATCCTAATGGGTTCCAAAGCTTGTGGTACAAAGCTGGGCAGAGGAAAGGCTGTACAGGTGCCAAGGGCACTTCCACAGAGCTTTTGAACAACTTGTTAAGAGACATCAGGAACAAAGCCACTTGGAAAGAAGTGGCTGAGTGTTAGTCACAGGTCTAAACACAAATCCTCCTGGGAGTCTGCTGCATGAGCAGGAGTGCCCTCGTGCTGAGCAAAACAAAGTAGTCCCCTCTACATCCACCATAAGCGGGGGTTAGCCATAAGCAGTAGGGGCACAAGCCAGTCAGCGCTGCTGTCTGTTCCCTGGCTGGCGGATACAGCAGTAGAGACATTCTCGTAGGGAAGCACTGGAAAGGAACTTGTATGAATACTGCTGAAATAGGAAGGACAGGAAAAGAAAGGTTGTAAGAGCATTTTCTAAAATCTTCCCAGATCCGCTGTCAGGGTTAAACAAATAGGATAATTTCACCACTGAGAAAATTATGAATAAGAAGGCTTGTAGTTCTTTCATGACCCTGTACAGGAATTACAGATACCCTACAAATGAGCAGTAAGAAAGGACTTCACATGAGACAGGAACCGGACTTGAAATTCAAAAGCTATGAATCCTAGAAAAAGACAGAAATGGATTAGATTTAGACAGAAAATAGCAAAGAACCACCTAAACAGTCTCCTCACTAAGCAGACCACACAAAAATAGATAACGGAAACAAGAACAAAAATGGTGTTCTGTGCAAGTGGTGGAAGTTTAAAAACTTAGCTGACGAGATGAGACTGTCTCACTTCAAAGGAGCACATTGATAGAACTGATTTTTAGGAAACACTGAGAAAGAATGGCATTAAAGCCTCTCCAGTACTTGGTGACAATAAGAGATGAGAATGCTAAGGTTAGGAAAGGAATAGCAAATAAAACAGGAAACATCATTATACCATTGCACAAATCCATCATGCATCCTTCCTTATCTTTAATTCCATGTAATTTGGTATAGACTGTATTTAGACAAGAGAATATAGAGAAAGCCAAGAAATAAGATGGCTTAGTACAATTCCCACACAAGGGGAGGATTAATACATTGGGGATCTTGCGCTCAGAAGAAAAAACTTCAGGCTGAATTTGATAGAGGTCTGTCAAGATCCTTGATGGAATGGAAATGGGTGACATTTTTCAAAACTGCTTTGTATTACTTGTTCTTGTGTTATCTGGCAAGATGGAATATTACAAGCTTTCACGTCCTGTTATAGAGGCAAAAGGTATAAACGGGTTCAAATAAAACTTTTAAAAACCAGATGCCCAAGGGCACCAAGGAAATTAAATTGTCCTGGTACTTTAACAGGCTACCGTAATTGCAACATACATTACACATACAACACATTAATGAGTTTAGAAGCTTATTTGCCACTAAATAAAAATGCACTACTATCAACTTTAAAAATCTGTTCTATAGAGAAGTCTAGACAGCAGATTTAGGGTAAGATAACTCAGTAAATATAGAAGAATTTGAGCCAATATAAAATCTGTGATATGTTATGATAAGATTTGGCATATTATCGAGTGGCTTCTTTGACATGCTATCCAGTCCCCACACTTACAGAATTTTCAACATTACCCAGTGTCCGGTGGGTCCTGGAAGAATTTATAGCAAGAATCTTTAGCCAAGACGTGAATGAGAGAAGATCAAAAATAGAGTTGAGATTTTCCTTTTTAAGATGCAAGGAGGAGTTAAAACCATGATTTGCTAAGGCACCAAGTGGCACCAGCAGACACCTCTGGAAAATTCATCTTAAGCTATATTTAGTACGTTCAAAGAAATTGTGGCTCCCACTTGAGCCATTTCAGCTCAAATACAGATAAAAAATAATCAGATCACATAGACTGTTCGCTCATCTTGAATTAATAAATATTTAATGGAATTGTGCACTTCTGAGTCATGTTTAGTTCTAATATGTGTCTTTCTAGGTGAGCTCCTACCTCTCAGGAGATTCATCTCTAACTGCAATTCTATAGGTGTGCAGCTGTCCTTCATGTGTTGAAGTCCATCAAAAATACACTCAACAATGAAATTCTAATATTGAGAGCTTTTAGTACACAAATGGCTAACGAGACCCCTTCAAACAAGCTCTTCCCTGCAAGTTTGTTGTAGAATAATTCCGGTGTCTTGCAGTTACTGGGTTCTAATGATGGGCTGTTGGGACAGTTTTCTGAGTCCTGTAATCTTTGTAGAGCTTAGTTCTCGAAATTTTATCACCATCTTGTAGCTTGAGTGTGAGATACTCTGGGGCAACGCTGTTCAATGCCCGCCTGAGTACAATTTTAAAATGGGATTTTTTTCTTTTCACTGATTTATACCTAGGTCAAATTCATATCATGATCTTGGGTTCCTTTCTTGAAAACTCACTGCTGCTTCGTTTAGGACCTTAACATATCACTGAAGCCACATCCTGGAATATATGAAAATAAATGTTCTCCATCTTTACATAAAACATCCTTAGTTACTGAATTTTCTTCCAAAGTACACTATTTTTGATCCAGAATTTCATTCCTTGACATTCACACTGTTCTGATCGCATCAAATGTAATTCCACACCCATTGAAACCTACCTCAGGCCTTTTCCTAAGGTGATCCAGCTGGTTTTCTTTGGGATGTTACAGGAGGCTACACACTACCATTCTAATACACAACAGTGACTATGCTTTAGAGATTTTTTTGTCATAATTCCTGGTAGCATTGCACTTAGCAAACTGTTTTGATACATATATGTAAGCAATTTAACTTGCCTCCTGTTCCCCACTACAACTGACTGCTTTACTTTTAACAAGTTGACAGAATTATAACAAATATGCATGCCAAAGCTTTCATATGGTACCATTGCCTATCATCCCATTCAAATTGTTTCTTCAAGAAAATTACCACCTAGTGTTGGTCCTGCTGGTGATCCTCTACAGGGTATTTCAACCAGAATGCCATGTATGCAGAATTCTTTATTTTATTTTAGTTGCAAAAATATTTGCCATCTGAAATGCTATCTGCTTATTCAAGCCATTAGACAGAAATATAAGTAAGGTAGTCTGCTTTCAGCTGAGATTTACAAAAATACTCATTACCTCCTGGGAAAAAGAATGGTAAAAGACATTTGCACAAAAAAGTAGGGCATCTATTGCTGCTACATGTTTAATTTTATTTGATTTACTATACTTAACTTTTTCCTTTGTTGGCAAAAACAACCTTAGCTGTTGCTAATGCTGTTTGCCAGCATCTCCATCTGCATCTTTGGTTACTTCTTGGATTCGTTCTCTTAGCATTTGCAGAATTCTGCTTGCATCCTCTGAACTCTCATGGGAATTTTTCCCCTTTGGTGGTTAACATTCACAGTAGCGTGAAGTTATTCACATTGTGTATGACATTTTCCTGCAATTGAAGACACCTGAGCCCAGTTCCCTCTCAAATGTCTTACGTGGTCTTGGTGATCACTGTCAATGGTAAGGGAATGCCTTTGTCTCTAATTTAGAGGTCTTGGATTCACACTGTACACACCCATGTTTCAGTTTTGTCAGTAATGCCAAATCCCCTTTTGGAGAGTTTATCTAAACTAATCTCAGCTCGTAATTTTGCCATGTAGGTTTATTTTGAAACTGGACCCTTCCTTATCTCACCTTTTGTAGATTATTTCTTTTGGGGATGGTTTCCGTAAAGCACCTCAGAAAGCAGTCAATTTAGTCTCAGAGTTAGTGCCGAATTTCTGTCTGGCCTGTTTTCTGCTGACCTTTACTTAAATGATTATGTATATTCGTGTGTGCATGTATATTTGTAATGCTTTCTATCTCGCTCAAGTTCAATTTTACTACATAAAACAAGATTTTCTCTTGAGCTTAATGTCCCAGTTGTTTTATTAGCATTGTAACAAGTCTGCTCATACAAGGCACATCCACTGCACATCTGACTAAAAGTAAACATCCTGTGTTTCTCAGCCTTCTGTAAACCCCAACAGATGGCTGCTACTTTTACAAACCGTGCTGAATAGGATGGCTCACATTTCCCATGCAACAGACTTATTTCTGGAATCCAAACTCAGTATACTTCTTGCAGGTGGGAACATTGATCTAGCCACAAAGCAGTTTAGCCCAAATCAGACCTACCTGGTGACCTTTCATAGCTCAGACCCTCTTGCTTTTTGGAATGGATGTACAGTGGGGCATACCTTATATTGCTGATCCATCCAAAGTTGCAGGAGGACCGGTAACAGCTCCCACATTTAGGTCCTTGATCATCAAGCCTATAGGTCCTTTGTGCAATGCATCTGTTAGAACCATTGTGTGTTTATTTTTTTCCCAGAGAATATTTTTTGTAGATAGATGGTATATCTTAGAATGACTGGATTTCACCTTAATGCTCCGAGCCAGTCCCTGCTCAGGATACTGTCAGAATCTGCAGGAAATGCTGTACCTTTTCTCTGCTCCAGCTAACATTCAGGAGACATGTGCCACAGGCGTATGTCTTAGCCTGATTTCCCTGCAGCAGCAGTATACTGATGTTGTCTGTGCTTAACCCTGTCTCCGGAATCAAGGGCACTTCAATGCCCGGGTGAATTAGCAGCAATGCCAGCTTTAGACTTGACACTGCTCATGAGTGCTTTCAGGGACCCATTCCCATCTCAATTTTTTTCCTAAAAAGAAGCAACAAGGGAGCTACTTTGGCTGCAGGTCCTGACAAGTAGTCTCTATGAAGTCTTAAAAACAATGTTGAGTCTGTTTTGTCCTGAGGGAAAGGCACTTTGGGAGTGGGCTTCATCTTTTCTTGTTTAAAACTTTTCTCAACTGAATAACAGGCTTGCTCTCAGCAACTTGTGCCCACATTCCGTTGCCTGTTAGAGTATTAAGCATCAAAGGAAAAAACTTTTGAAAGACTACCTTGCATTCTCCTAGAACTTGTGTACTAACATTTTTGCATGGATGATCTTCAATGGGCTACATGTCTTTTCTGTTGTGTTCAGAGGCCCTAAAAATTATTCCATTTGTTTAGGAAGTAATTCTGAAGAATTAAGAAATTTCTGCTGTTTCTCCTCCAAATATACTATTGACTAAAATAGCTGAGTGCAAGGTAGTCTAGCATTAGCTATCCTTGTGTACCTTCATCAGCCAGAACCTCTCTGATTCATGAAAACCTAATACACAATAGGCATAGATCATGGGATATTTTCCTCCATCATACCAACGTAGAAAGCTCCCAGTGGCTCTCGAATGCAGATTTTCGTTAAGGATCCAGTAGACTGGTCACACTCCAAAACCCATCAAGTCTTTATTATTTCCTAAATCAAAGTTATTTCAATTTCCAATTTCCTTTACAATTCATTATTTTTGTAACAAACTGACTATTTTTAAGCCCAATCTCATTGTATTTTCAGATACTTTGTATCATCATGTCCATTGCACTCTTATCACTTTATCGTTAGCTGTCTTGCCTTTCAATTCACTGTTTGGTCATTTCAGAGCGACCCAGGAGACAAGAACTGTGAAACGAGAGATTTTACAGGGCTCTCACCAGCGTTCTGGTCACAATGAGGATATTTTGTGTATAACTCCCCATAATGGGAACATCCGCTTGGAGTAGTTTTTCTGTGGTTAAACAGAATGCACTGTTGGTCAAAATCTCTAACTAGTTTGAGTAAGAGATGAGACTCCGTTCAGCCTGTCTTCCAACAGCTTCTCCTGTTTTCTTGAAGAGAGACTCCCTAGGTGGTTATGTCCATTTTCCCACTAATGGGACTAAGTGTCATTGACTGGTGTATGCAGCCAAAGAGTTTCTTGAGATAATGGGTTTTTTACAAAAGGTCGTGCTCAGAAAAATCAATATTACAGAAAAAAACAACCTATCAACATTTTCCATTATATAGAGAGGAGTTTCCATTTGCTTTATCTTATCACATATCCTGGCCACAGAAAGATGGGCACTGGAATCAGGTGGACTACCTGCATTCATTGAACTCTGCCAATAATTTAGTACATTTTGCTAATTGCAGTATTCCAGTTCTTGTTTTGGTTCTTTAATACAGAAGAAAGATTTTAGGTCTGCCAGTACTGACCCCCTTGCAGGTGTTTTTAAATAAACTATGAACCACAAAGTTGTATCTACTTCTTGCCTTCTTTTTTGCAGTTTTTTACCATCGCCGTGCCTCTTCAGCTTTTCCACTGAGTTTTCCAAACTCAACAAAAGCATCCGTGAACCATTTTCCCTACTACAGTAAGAAAGACACATGTTTATGCATGTAGACTTCCCTTCTCGTCTGGGAAGCTGGACAATAGTACAAACCTAGGTACTACAAAACCAGACTAACTTTTCCACCTGTATAAAAAATTATGGTTCTGGCACAAGTATGCTTGAGTAAAAATGTCATGAATGATATCAGTGGTCGCTTGAGGCATCAAAATCAGGTATTCCCCACCCAGAAAGCTGGATTCAAGTGTAAGCCAAGTCATGAGAGCATATAATTTCTCCTGATGTTTGCTATATTAAGAAGCAATGGGCCATGTGTACAGCCTTGCAAATTTTAAGTGGGAGAGAAGCTTCATATGCAAATGCTAATCGTAATCACAGCCTAAAACACATGCTACCAGAAGCCTTTAGTGAATACACTCAGCCTCTCACCTTCTCGCTCCATACTCATACACAGATCCTGCATTATATGTATATCCTACATCTAGCTCCTGGTTTCCCCCTGTTAACTTGTAACTACTGTGCATGCCTTGCAGCTGGCCAAAATCTTTTCTACCCAGTCAGGGGCTACATCGCTGCTAGAAAGGATGAAAGCAGGGTCAGTGAAGCCCTTGAAGAGGGCAGCAACCTGTGTGGCTATTAAAGGAGGTGACAGGAGGCTCAAACTGTTCAGGAGAGAAATACAGATAACTCCTTACCAGTGTAAATAAGGCACATTCAAATGTGTTTAATTGCGCATGCCTGTCTGAGAATCTGGCTCATCATTCTCCTTTCCGTTTCTCACTCGGAGGGTCACTAGTGCCTGAAAACACTGATATGCCAAGGAAGCCAATTCCCCGTGGGAGCATGACTCTGCTCCACACAGACATTTTCCCTTCTGTCACTTGGCATAATTCAGTATGTGACTTGAAAATTCAAAATATAAACAAGAGAGAGGAACCAGGGCCAATACTGTTGTAAGCAGAATTCTCAAACCTTCCCAGTAAGTGAAAAATACCTCTCCTCCAGAAATACCACCCATTTTCCCATTCCTTTTAGCTTAAACAGAACTATTTCTTTGCAGCTCTTAACTGATGAGGAAATGGGGGGCAAAAATACCATAGTCAGACATACCTGTATTAGACTGTAAAAACACACCGCTCAATGCCTGCACGGCACAATACACGATTTAGCAGGCAAGTTTCTCTCATCTCATCATTCTCCTTTTCCTGTGAATTGCTTATTTCTTTTCTTTTTCTTTCTCATTTTTTTCCCATAACTTTGTTGTTCTTTAACGCCTTTTAAATATAGTTATGAAATATGTAAGTCTGTATTTAAATATATCTTTGTTCCTGCTGCTCTCATCTCTGTTACAGATGCGAGTTAGAAACCTTCAGTGTATTTATGCATCACTCTAAGGAGGAAAGAACTGTCCTCTACACGGTCCTTTACTACCTTCTGTTCCTCCCCATGTCCCAGGATGCACAAAGTTACTGCAGCTTTGCAGGTTTTTCCTGAAAATTGATAAATTATACACCTGAGCTAAACAAATGGAAAATACACCACGAGCACAGAGAGGCGTCTTCTGAAAGCCAGATCTGAGGTGCTACCTTTCCTTCAGTTCCTTATCCACCCCAGTGAGTGCTGACCCTCTCCCAGCGTGGCAATGAACAGCAGGAGGCACTAATGTTAAGGTGTCTCTGGAGTAGTTGCTTAAATAACGATGTGTCTTCTTCTTTCTCCGGGTGAAGCACCTGGTTCTGCTCTGGAAGGTGAAACCGGGCAGTTTCCTTGCTTAGGGTCACACTGTCCTGCATGCGGAGATTCTTTACTAACCGTTATGGCATCTTCCTCAGCAATTGCTTTGGTAATTGCTCCGCTACCTCTTTGCACCAGTTGCTCTTTGGGTACTCACCAAATCCCTTCAACATTCCTGCAGAGCCGTTAATGCTTCCATGGCATGCTGCTATCAAGGCAACCAAGTCAACAGGGAAGTGGTTGCAAAAGCTCTTTGCTCCGTTGGCTCCTTCCTTTGTGCAGAGGAGCTCCTCTGTAGTTTTATTATGAAAAGTGCTCAAGAACTAAGACAAAGACACTAAAGAAGCACGACGCTTTTCACTCGCAGAGCTGCACCTGCAGCATGGGCCATATCCACGCAGTCCTGAAACAATCCGCTGTTGCTGACGGCTCAAGTGTCACTTCAGAGCCAGATTTAGAAAGGTCAGGCTAGCACAGGCGTTTTAAGGGAGATGGTTTCATCTTTTTACGTGTTTGAATTTGAAGTTCAAACATTTAATGTTCCAAATTAAGGAAAGCTGAGAATGTATGGGAGTGTAGAAGGCATGATGTCTTTACGAGAATTATTAAAGTGAATTAACATGAGTGACAACTTCTTACCCGGATGGAAGAGAAGGGAGTAGAATTCAATGAAAGTTAGTACTCCTAGCTAGAGTTAAAAGATCTGTTCTCCTGCATTTTTGTTTCAGTGAAATGAGTTTGAGGGGAAAAAAAGAAACTATTTATCAGTGTTTAAACATGATAATGGGTAAATGGGTAGCTGTCATTTCTCGTAAAGAAAGTCCAATCTTAATTTTAGTATTTCCAGTGCCATGGCCTTGCATGGGTGTAGGGAAGTTGCTGGAATGGTTAATTTTGGCCTCTGCCATTATAATATACCTTATTTCTAATGTGAATGATGTCCAGTTTCAGCTGCCAGGCATTCATCCTGTCATACGTTGATTATTGTAATAAAAGCCTGTTATTACCAAATTTTATTCCCATACGCAGTCATTAACTGAAGAGCAGAGTCTGCAGCGCTCGCAGGCTGTTCAAGTAGGGATAAGCAGCCTCTTTACAACCTTCTGACTTCTTTCCTGTGGTTTTCTCCAGCGCATGGGAGAGGTGGAGGACTACGGGGTCTTGTGGAGGAGAGGCCATGGAGCCGGGCTTGTACTTTCTAGGGGGTCACATTTGAACCCAAGGTCCCAAAGCAGCACATACCCCTCAGTACAGGGCAGACAGCCTGTCTTTAGATGGCCCACGCTCATACGCACTTCAGAGAGACTGTAAGCGTCCTATCATTTTAATGTTACATGGAAAATAACTCTACAAAGGTTGAATTCTCTAATATACACATGTAAACCACAACATGCTGCAGCGGAGAGGGGGTCGTTTGTTTTTTTCTCTGCATTATGACCTCTGCAAGGAAAATATTGATGAGTTGGGGACTCCTACTCAGTGTCGTCATCCCACCAAACCTGAATTCAGCAGTTCTCACAGACGTGTGGCAGGATTCGATACTTATATTCTTGGCTGTTAATTAATTTTACCACTAATTCTAATGTATTCACAGAAGCATCTGTTCCAAAAGAAATTTTAAACATGGCTGAAGTCTGAGTTTTATACATTTAACGCTGGAAGTTTTTCATATTTAAGTAGATTTCAGTGGTACACAAGCTGTCTATTATATACGGTACTTGAGTTAAAGCACCGTAAGTTAGGGAAATGACAGTTATGTGTAGAGTTCAGTCTGTTGTGTATATTTCTATGTTACTAATGCAGGCTGTGTTGCTATGTGCACATTTCAAGCCAACCAAGGATTTACAACTTGCAGGTATGTAATGATATTGGCACTTACTCTTCGTTTCCTTATGGAGAAGGTAACAAATGCAAAAACTTCAATAAGAATGAAATAAGGGTAAAACAAACATCAGGGAAGACATGGAAATACAAATTTTTACTCCAAACGTTTAGACAACGTTGAAATTCATGAACAAGTTATCTTACTGAGTTAAGTCTAGATCTGGGTCAGGCTAAGTTAACTAAGGACAGGAAGAAATTGAGAAATTCTTAGTCCCAGATGAAAAACACATTAGGTAAGTTTCTTTTACATAGTCAGTCTGTAAGTGTAAAATCCAGCCACTGATACCACTACTCCTCTTACAGAACACCAAAAGCACCCTCAAAGCGAGTATAATTTTCACAATAAGCTGGTGTTGGGGTTTTTTTTAATCAGAAGCATTTGTGTCTCACTGTGAGAGCTGCCAGCTTGACCAACCCCATTTTATTTCTGGAAAGACCCATTATTTCATTGCCAACGTCCCAGGACTAAGGGAATCCGTTTCAGCGAGCACAGGCTGAAGCAGGTTCGTGGCACAGTAACAGCACCAGCTCCTTCTTTCACAGGTGAGTCTCCTGCCAGTGCCAAGGCTCCTACCAAGGAGCCTTTAGTCTCCTTTAGTCTCCTTTAGTCTCCTTTAGTCTCCTGCCAAGGCTCCTACCTTGGCAAGGGGCCCCGTGCAATACTGTCACTGATGATGGGGACTGAAGCCCTCGGAATTGCACTGGCAGCCTTCCGTCCGCTGGTATGCCCCAAACACCCCGGAGTGTAATTTTATTACAAAGCATTAGAATATATAAATATAGTACAAATATTACAAAGCATTCAGAGGCAGCGTTACGCCAGGGGATTTGTACAATTTTCCAAATGGGCGACAGCTGCCCTCGCTCCACCTGCGAGCATCTCAAGAGATGAGGTCTGCAGTTGTGAGGAGGTTTTCTCCCATGTGTTATTTAAGAATGTAAGGGAGACAGAGGCGATATGTGACTTCGCTTCCAAGTTAAGATTTTTCAGAAGGTTTTAGGGTACGTTTCATAGGTTTCAAAGCATTTTCCAGTTCTTGGGGAAAGCCTAAATGTGTACTAAAAACCGTCTTCAACCTTTCTGTGATGGAGGCCATGAATGATCACAGCCATTTAAGACATGCCCAGGTTTCTCAGAAGAATGATTTTAAAGGGATTGTCAGTGCCTTTAGTGCATTAAATACAACAATACTAAACTGTTAGTAACCAAACAGACCCGCAGGAGAGCTCCATGGGTTTATCAAACTTAGGCGAAATCTCTTTCTGACATAACTTACAATGGCACAGCCCTGGCTCCTGCACCACCTCACGCTGTTATCCCAAGTGTGCGTGGTGTTAAGAGCTACCGCTATTTATAAAATCCACGCAGGAGCACAGCAGGCAAATCAAGCCACTACAACAGAGGTCAGAAGGCGAGAGCCCCTGTGTGCCCTGTGGTCTCAGTTCACGCCATCACCTCCTTCATATCCGTGCCTCGGAGTCGCTGTTAATGCTCTCCCCTCTGGCTCTTTAAGGGCAAAAGCACACAAATAAAAACCTAACAAGATTGCTTTAGCTTCACCCATGGTGAGGAGCCTCCATTCAGCTTTATCTCAGGTCTACTTAGGAATACAGCCTGGACTTTTCCCTCTACTGACACTCAGACTCTCTCTGAAGAGGTTTCTGCCTCTTGTGCTCAACCTGAACCACTTGCTGGTGAGCCACGCTCTGCAATTGAGATTTTTTTGCCACCTGCCGAAGCCGTGTAGCGGTCACAGAGGCACTGCCGTGTCTGCCGAGCTGCCTTGAGTTTAAATCAAGCAGATCCCACTTCAGGGTTCCCCAACTGTAAGTCGCTGAACCGTGCAAAATAGGCGACTCGCGATGCTGGTGATGCGGCCTTGGAGGTGTGCGGCTGGGCAGCGGGAGAGAAAGCAGGGCCGAGCTCTGCGGTGTTTTACTGGGACAGCTTGTACCCCAGTGACGTGACACGCGCATGCAGGGGCAAAGCGTAAAGAGGTCTGAAAGCAGAGCTTGGCAAAAATCCTTACTCGGGGAGAGAAGTTGAGCTAAGTGCAAACTTCAGTCCGGCTTCCCCATCACCCAGGCACGGCTGCCTGTCGGACTGGCACAAGCAGTTGCTTGTCTGTGCTTGCCTTCCACTAGCGCTCATTAGCAAGGAAAACAAAGTTGGTTGAACAGAGCTGGCAGGAATCCTACCACTGTGTTTGCTAAATGGATCTGTTAAAATGTAAACAGAGATCACGTTGCAGGGCATCATCATAAAATACTGTGGGTGACATCTTAGCCGATTCCCAGACAGCACCGCTTCCTCCGCCTCGGTCCTGCTGCCTTCGACACTGGCTGCCACCATGCTGCTGCTCCTCTTGCACGCCTTGTTCGCAATTATCTTGACTTTTCCTCCTCTCTCTCCAAATGGTTCCCCACTGGGTCCTTTGAAGGCTCGTCGTTATCCATCAGTCGCCTGCAATCTCTCTGAGTCTTTCTGCTTTAGGAAAATAGGACTCTGGGACCTCGGTGTCCCCTTGGCACCCCTGCAGAAGCCCTTGGGTTTGCAATTTAGCCTTGATGGAGCACATGACAGGCCACACGGGTTACACCCGTCTTACTCCTGCCTCACCGATACACATCGAGTGGGAGTCACCTCTTTGTCTGACTTCCAAATGAACATTTTCCTGCTTTCTCCCCTGCTGCCGCCCCTCGCTCTCCCAGGGGCTCTCAGGAAGCAACCACAAAACCATGACTTTGTTCTCTCTCAATAATTCTTTAAAACCTTGTGCACATTCCCCTCCCCACCACCAATGTCCGCAAAAGCTTGACAAAAATTGGTAAGGGGCTGGGGCAATGTCAGGGTTTTCTGGTTTTATGACTGTGACTTGGCTAGCTGGTGTTCTCATCTCTTTACCCTTCCTTTTCTGTTCATGGTGGTTTATTCCCTCCGGTACGTGGGCTCCTTGTGTCCCTGTCCTCTGGGGTTCTAGACCTCAACAGAGGCTTCAAAGCTTTGAATTAACAAAATAAATTACTTCTGCTGGTAACATTATAAACTCCAGAAGGGGCCCAAGCAGCAGCAGCAGCCTTGTGGTGCAGAGGAATGGGAGAGAAGCAGGAGTTTGCAGCTCCAATCCAGTTCTGGCACAGATTTCTTACGTGCAACGGGGGAGCTTTTTGCCTCACCTTCCCTGTCCGTAAAATGAAAAATACAACATCCACTCTCTGTTTGACACACTTAAACGATAAGCTCTCTGGCAGGACGATTTATCCGTACAGCACCACGTACAGCATGTACAGAGCTGTTTATCTGCACAGGGAACCTTGGCCTCTGCTGGTGCCTCCAGCCACAACGAACAAAATGAGCAGGTAGGAACACAGGTTAGAAGTAAGTCAGTGGCATTCAGAGAAGAGTTCCTTAGGGAAGCTGAAGAGATACGCTGGTTTGTATCATTCTCTAAAAGCTGATATAGACATAACGGTTTTCAAGACCGTTCTGCTCATGAAATGTATGAGAACGAAACCATCTTGATAGAACAGAATGCATATCTAAAAAAGCTGCACTTTTAGAGAATTAAATTCTGCTTGGGTTCTAAAGTTTAGAAGTTTTAATTTTGCTCCTTGAGAATAACTATCTAACATACCTTTAAAAATGAGCTGGTTTATTTTAGTTATACTGGAGATAATAGAAAAAACAGCTCAAATCATGTCTAAAATCTGGGAAAAATAACCTTTGAATGACAGAGCACCATTTTCTTCCAGAAGATTAGCAATAGTTTATTATTCCAAGTATGTATTTAGACTATTCCACTTACACAGTTGCTTTAATATCAACCATATTAAAACCTCTGCGATAGCTGATCGCGTTCATGAGCGATTCCAAGCTTCTGTCACACAAGTACCTCTCAGACCACCGTTTCAGCAGGTGGGCGACACACGAGACCCCTTTGCACGTGCAGACAGGTGACCAGGCAGGCGGGTGCAACCCCCTCCGCTTTCCACTCTTTTTTCAATATGCTGCATGAAGCCACATGGCCCAAAACGTCGGCAAGCAAAAGAGTGCTTTTAGAGCACTTACTCGGTAACATTCCTGCAGTTTGGGGACTAAAAACATTTATTTTAAAACAGTATGTTTCCTGTTTCTTTGGTGCCGTCCCTGTGCTTGTGCTGGTGAGCCGGACAGTTGGAAATCACCCTGGTAACTGTCAACTTCACCTTCGCCTAAAGAACAGAAATAGTTTGAGATCAAGAAGAGCAAGGCAGGAAACAAATACAGGGGATTCTTAGAGAGAACTTCAGTAACTCTCTTTGGTAGTAAGATGACCCTGGATTGCATAGTAAGTTAAACCAACTTTTTTAAAAAAATAATAAAAAGAATGGAACGATGACACCAACAGAGCAGTAACTGTTCTTCGTGTTTTCTGCAGTAGGCCAGCTACGCGAGCACACTTTATTCTCCTGTATCTTGGATTCTGACCCAGCAGAATGCTCTGGTTTGCATCCGCATGAGCTGCCTAGAGCTAACTGTGGCCTTTCTTCTTTGAGGTTTTGTAGGAGGGTTCATGAACGTGGCATGCATGGAAACCTGGGATCGACAAGAAAAACCTGCGTAGTAGCTTAACTCGCCCAGCAGTGTGGAAAAAACGTTAAGAACTTGAGGGGTTTTATACTTTGCAAACAAAAGGAAGTTCATTTCCTCCCTTAGCTCACCATAGCATTATGCGCAAAAACACGCCTGGAGCTCTTGAAATACCTTTACTTATTTCTGTATCTACCAAATTTATTTATAGAGCCATCTGGAAAACACGGGCTTTTCAATTACAAGATACTATGAGGCTTTTCAGAATTGTTTCATAAACTAAAATCTTTAAAAACACCCACACCTACAGAAATTGTCAACAATAATCAAGTCTCAGGACTTCTTTTTGGTGTATTTGAGGAGTATTGACAGGAGAGTTAAAACTGCCATATTAATGCATAAATAGGTAATTCTCCATGTGGTAACTTTACCACGTTAATAAATCTAGCAGTCAGCAAATGTGTCTAAGACATTACACATCCCTGTAAGAAACCACAAATACTTCAGTTATGTCTCATTTTAATGCCGTCTTGGGGCATTCTAACAGTTTAGAAAATAAGTGCGAGCAAATTCTTAAATGGAATACAATAAACATGTAGGCTTAGAACATCGGGAACAAAAGTGAGGCGAAAACGGGGAAACACGAGCGTCCTGGATGGCAGGTGAATGCGTACAGGGAAGAGCAGCTCTTGCTCACTGCACAAGCCACCGAGCTAGCTCGTCACAACCCAGAGTTACAGTTCACTCACTGTCTGGGCATCCTGGCGATAAACCACAACAGAAATGTTAAAATAATAACACTAATAAAAATAAATAAGGATTTGGGCTTATTTTAGCTAAGATGTTTTAACAAAATGCCACCATTCATTCCCTGGCATGTGGTGGGATGCCTGTGTGCTCCTATTACATTCCTTAATTGCCTTCATACCTTGTATTTGCAACAGATAGGAGTCAATAATTGCAACCCAACTAGAAGAATTAATTCCAACAATCACTTAATCTTCTTGTCACTCTAATAGCATACACATATAGAAGACTACCCAAGATCTTTATGAATACCTTGTTAACGGTTTGCTATCTAGAGGTATTGCCTCTCACCCATCCATCATTATATGTCTTCACTGAACAAAACAAGATTATTTTATAAAACACTCATTTCTTTCTAATAAACGTTAGGTTGTCTAGTACTGGCCTCAGCTAGACTTTGATTTTTGGGGTGTGAAGCACAAACGCCATCCTAGCTGATCCAAGACACTGTTGTCCTTACGGGTGTTGCCTCTGCTGTGCTGGCATAATGACAAGTATAATTGTTCCCCCTTAGTTTTGTCAAAAAGAGCTAATGTTGGAACGTACAACCGCTTGGCATCTAAGTGCTCATTTGGTAACATAATTGTTACATTTACATGTTCAAGTGTCCTAAGTATACATTTTTTTAAAGTGTAGCATAGCAAACGCAAGTCTATTTCTAAGTGTTCCTACTGCAAATCTACAGCTACGCAAACTTTTGAAAAAATACCGTACCTCAGCCAGGAACATCCCCCTGTTTCTCCTCATCCCTCATTTATCAGGCCTAAATTGAGAGAGCTCACCAAGGTCACTGTTACAGTGAAGCCTTGAGGATTCCTTCTTCAAACGATCCCCACATTACTGCTAGGAAATGTTGCACTATGCATTCTCTAGATGTCCGAGTAAAAGAATTTTAAAGCAACATTTGAGATCTCCATGTAGAAATAAGGGTTCCCATCATCAAAGCATGTCAGCCTCGATTTCTTTCAAGACCCAGCGATCAGCTCGCATATCAACTCGTGTCCTCTGCAGCGCTCTGGTGAGTGAGAGATACCCAAGAAACATCTTGAATTGTTACCAGCTTCAAACACAGGGACGTATTTCAGCGGCACGTGCAGCTGGGCAGTTGCTGACAGAGCATCAACAGAACCAGAATTTCCAGTCCCGGGTCCGTAGTTCTTCCTCCCTTGCTTCTGGTATGACACGCAGAAACAAAAGCACATCAAGAAAGAAACCATTTTTCTCTAAGACAAGAGACATGAAACTCTGAATGCAAACTTCACATCCACCAGCACGGAATAATTTTTGCCAGGAATAATTACAGTTTAAGGTAGCGTTGCAAACGCTTCCTTGGTTTACCTTTCTGCCTTCATTCCTCATATATCCACAGCACTGAAATCAAGGCAAGAAATCAGAACCGCTGTACTTGATTTACAGGCGTTGCTCTCCAGCGCCCTCCAGAAGCCCCAGCAAAAGTTAAGTTAGCCACTTCCAGCTATTTTACCTGCTATGTGTTTATTCAATATTTTTTAATCTGGGTCTGAAGTAGCGAGTCTTGGCGTACGTCGTACTCACAGGTACTCAACTCTGTTAGTAATTAAGAATTCCTGTATTAAAAACATCCAGAAAAGCAAGTTGTGGGTCTGTATTTGTGCCTGAGCTTTAGTCTAATATACTTGCCAGTACTAATAATATAAAGTATGCTGCCCGGGGTGCAACAGTTAGGAGTGATCTCTGGTGATCTCCTGTGTATTGTGATCTCCTGTGTATTGTGAGTTCCCTGGGCCTTCTGTTTTTTCCACTTTTATTAGACTTCCCCAAATGCTCATTTTAAATTAGCGCTGAGAACTCTCTTGAACTCCTCCCAGCATTTCTCACGGCCAGTTCCGAGCTCCTGTGGCAACAGGCTGCTCAAGCACCACCTTTATGGGATCTCAGCAGCAAGCATCGAATCTTTACTCGGAGTGTGAGAGAAGACTGAAATTGATACTGAATTGAAAATGTAGTATATTCCCATAAAAATATTGGTGCCAAGATTGCAGCAGGAGTATACAGAATAGTATTTTCTGTCATTCTGTTCCCAGAAAAGTAGATAACTTTCAAAATACAGATTTCAAAGTATCTAAAGGCACGAGGATGCAAGACTTGAAGAAATGGATGTGTTGAAATCCAAGTAGGACAGAACACCACGACAGCAAGCTGGGGCCAAGCAGTCAGCGGCAGTCGCTGAAGTTAACCCCACTCCACTCCCATTAGCCAACACCCCTGTGCCAGTTTACAAGCTGGTATAGAAAAAGGAAACGGAAAACAAGATGTTACCAAAGATCCTCACAATTGCTTGTTAGGTTATCTGCAAATAATTCTGATGAGGAGCCAAGGAACGGAGCACCGTATAATCACCTACCAGCGAGCTGTAAGTTCACAGGCTGAACTGCTACCTGTAGCTGCCATCTCCACACTCATTTTTGCCTTCCTTTTTTCCACGGCACGTGAAATCCCCAAACCCATTGGTTCCTGCAGGGTAGAGGTAGCGGTACTGGCGTGAGCAGTGGCTCTCCTCACTGCTAGCAGAAGTTAAGAAGATGCAGCCCCTGTGAGCAAACACCTTCTGCCTCTCTTGCATGCTTCACTGACAAATTGCTCATCTCGCAGACAAACAGGAACTGGCTTTTATGCTTGAAGGGTGTTTATGTCTTGCATAATTTATTTAAGGTCCTACCCTCCTGCCGTCAAGCTCAAGAACAAGCCATTACACCTATTTCAAAGGTGGAGGGTCTGACTGCTTAGTCGAGGAGCTTCCCTAGACAGACCCCGCTGTCACAGGGTTGGCAGGGGCCAACTCCCTTTTTTCCTCCCTCCCGCTGCTTCCCACCCCCATTTGGTGTAGTAAGAAGTGCGGAGTCCAGCAGCCTACGCGCAGGACAGGAGAGCTCAGGGGGGAAAGAGACAGGACTCATCCCCCTCCAGAAAAGCAGATCTCAAGACACAACTCACTACTACCCCCCAAAAAAGACCAAGAAGCCAAATAACAGAAGACCATTTCGAAGGGGTGGAGAGAAGTTAATTCCAAATTAAGCATGGCAAATGCAGACGAGCTTTATGAGGTGGGCCCAGTGACAATTCTTTCAGGCTTCAGCTTTGCTGAATAACCGACACTGCCATTAACTGCATCCACACCGAACGCCCGTAATACGTGGGCTGGGCTCCATCCCGACAGGCAGGGTGCCTCACCACAAAGCACAAGACACGGCTACAGCAGCCTGCAGGTGCCCAGCTCCTAACACCGTTAAAAGCCTATTTCTGAGTCAGCACTTCGCATGACAAAATATATTGCTTCATATAATAGTATGACCTACAGAGCTACATAAGATCGCTAGCCAAGAGAAAGTCGTCATTCAAAAACATAGTATAAAGCTTGCACTTTATGTCTTTAAAATGTTTTACTGTATCAGCATCTTTGTTAATTAAGATTTTAATGTAGATATACAGTTATGTCCGTTTGAATACATAGGATACATGCCATATATAGTCTGGCCGCAAAATAACTTACGACTGACAACTGGCTAAATAAATTCCACCTAGAAATGAACTCACACCTTTAGATTTGTCAAATAATTTCCACCGCAATCCCAAAGTGTGGGTAAAATCCTACACTCTACTGAATAATTGCTGAAATTACCCACCGACGATGGGATGTCATCCTGATACGTCTTTTACTTGGAGAAAATGAAATAGTAAAACAGTACTTCAGGAAAAGGCAGTGTCGTGGTTTAACCCCAGCCAGCAACTCAGCCCCACCCAGCCACTCGCTCACTCCCTCCCAGTGGGATGGGGGAGAGAATCAGAAGGGTAAAAGTGAGAAAACTCGCGGGCTGAGATAAAGACAGTTTAAGAGGGAAAGCAAAAGCTGCGCACGCAAGCAAAGCAAAGCAAGGAATCCATTCACTCCTTCCCATGGGCAGGCAGGTGTTCAGCCATCTCCAGGAAAGCAGGGCTGCATCACCCGTAACGGTGACTTGGGCAGACAAACACCATCACTCCAAACGTCCCCCCCTTCCTTCTTCTTCCCCAGCTTTACATGGTGAGCATGATGCCATACGGTATGGAATAGCCCTTTGGCCAGTTGGGGTCAGCTGTCCCAGCCGTGTCCCCTCCCAGCTTCTTGTGCACCTGGCAGAGCATGGGAAGCTGAAAAGTCCTTTAGCATAAACTCTACTTAGCAACAACGAAAACATCCCTGTGTTATCAATGCTGTTTTCAGCACAAATCTGAAACATAGCCCCATAACAGCTACTATAAAGAAAATTAACTCTATCCCAGCTAAAACCAGCACAGGCAGCAAGCTCGTATTCAGCAGGAGCACACCTTAAACACAACGATGGCGAGCATGCAAGTGTTGGATTTTACTTACAGAGAAAAGAAAAAGAAACAAAGAGGAAATTTAGGAACATGCTAAATGCAAGTAAGTTTTTTCTCATTTGTTCACAGCAGGATCATCTCCTGCTGCTCAGAAACATTGTACAACAGGTTTGCTGTCGTCTCTGAATAAAGATGGACACCATTTTCTGCAGTTAGGGAGTCTATCTGGATTTTTGCTTTTCATTTACTGGAAAAAAATCTGATAGCGCTTCCGAAATTAAAGCTTCCCCTGGGGTTAAACAATTCACACAGTGACAATTTCTGAACGCCTGCTACTTGCACATAGTTTCAATTACCTAAGTTTTATAACAGTCAAATATGTTTCTTAAGAATGCCGAAGCCAACTTCCAGACATCAAAACTAACCTAAGAGATTAAATACAGTCAGACAAGTTAACCTGTCTAATGTCAAGTCTATTATTTTTATGATTACATACGTATTCTGCCTGTGCTCTGTGGTCTACGAAATAGTGGTTGCCATTTACAAAAGCAAGCCATGCTAATTACTTGTTAACATGTGGTTTCCATCTATGTTTATTTTATGGATATTAACCTGAAATTAAGTCAACACAAAAGAAAAAGAAAATAATCAAGTATTTTCAGAGGCAACACAAGCCTGAATCTCCTGACAGCTGCTGCGCTTTTGCAGAATTTTAAGATACATACATACATTTTTCCCCTCCCGTTGCTGTTTAAATTATGTATGTAAAAGAGAGAAACCAACTTTTCAGGGAAAAGCATGGCTTTAACTGTGATGGACATCGATTTGTTCTGTATCAATCTAATTCAGAAACAAGCTAACAGATACAGGTTGCATACTTCAAACACTTCAGTACCGCAACTCCCATCTCTGCTGCTTTAATTCAGAGATAGTTGGCAGAACACATCAGAATCCTGCTCAACAGAGACTTGAAAGCAAGCGGAGGCAACCAAAAGCTCCCTCGCTGCATTTCTGTATGTAGCACACAAAACTGTCTTCAAGAAATCAAGCGTTAGCCAGATCCAATGACCTTACTCCACCGAGCGTGTCAAGGTACCAGGGAAAGAGCGGATAAACACCTAAAAAGCAAGCTCTGCATCGTACTTGCAATGAAACAGGTCTCAGAAGCATCCTTTAGTTCCCCACCCCCAGCTACTGGGACTGAACCAAGTCAGGCCCGCGAGGGCGTTACGGTGAATTCAGAGGGGTTGGAAGCTTTCAGTCCACTCACTTCCAAAACTGTGAATTCCACAGAAACAGGCAGTAACTAGTGACCTGGGAGAATAAATCTTGACAGGGCACACGATCCAGGTGCGTCATAGCCCTGACACTCGCTGCCCAAGTTGTCTCAAAATAGCACAAAGTAATTTGAAAAGCAACAGATAAGGATGTTGGGCGTAACTTGAATTTAACACAAGTAATAAAAAAAAAAAAGTTGAGAGAAATGTGATTTTTAAATTGAAGCTGCACTTTCAAATAACCAGCAGTAACAAAAGCCAGTGAATCATCTTAATTATCACCAACAGGCAGACCCAAAACAACCATGGATGCATAGCTGTGGCTGAAAGACATTAACAGTTTGTAAAACATATCATGTGCAAACTTGATACTTCTGGTTGGGTAGGGTTCATTTCCAGAGATGATTAAGCCATCTTCAGCACAGCTGTAACCATATACTGGAGGTATCTTCTGTACCTCGGAAACTGCTTCTGAACTCCCAGATAATCCTCTGAACTTGACATTCAAACCTTGCTTTGAAAGAACTACCTATCCACCCTCAGGCAAAAAAAATAAAACCAACCCCTCTTAATTCCTTTGCCAACTATTCTCTAACATAGCAATTCTTAAATACTCTTGTGCTGTTTTGAGTTGTAGCCCACATGTTAACTACGGCGTAATTACCAGCCACCATTTGACTGCAATGGTCCTCAGAAGGCTGAAGGTAATTGCGTGTGCAGAGCCAGATGCACAGATTGTAGTCTGCCAGTGGAGCAGAATAAGCGTAAAGACTCAACCGTTTCAGAAGTACAGGGCAATTTTTGCACCACTTAATAGGTATTTGATGGAATACTAAAACAAAGCTGTTCTAGGGAGATGTCTAAGCATAAAGCCTCTCTGCAGAGAGAAACATTTCTTAAAGGACACACACTAACCTCCAAAAGCTTTTGTTAAAGTCTCCTCATATTGGTCTGTTACTCTGTAACTACAGTCTCAAAAGGCAGTGTTCATTTTTGGTTTTTAACATTCCCACTTAGCATGCGATAGTAGCTTATTTCAAATGTAGGATTTGGGATTTTAAGCACCACTGGTGTAATTACACCTATCAATTTCTTTAACCCACGGAAGATTTCCCCAGTCTTCCAGATGCACCCCTCTGACATGCACTTACCAGGAGAGAATGAAGCCGCTTGCAAGATTCTCGGGTATTTTCATGCAGGAAATATGCCCTAAATAATGCCAATTTAACGGTTCTCATGCACTTAAAAATTAGCTGCTTGGAATCACGTGTTCCTGTTTGGTTGAACACATTCATATCTTTGCTATGAAAAATATGGCTCTATCAACTGCTTCTTTATGAGCTTGTTATAAACCAGTGACATGACAGTGCAAAACAGTACTTATTTTCTGTTTCATCAAGAGGTAATTCCTTCAGGCATTAAGAAGCGACATAAAATCTTTTTAATGTATTGAGCAATTTCATTAAGTTCTCTGTAAAGAAAGCAAAATACAGCATGAAATACAAAAGCCTTTAAAACATGCCAGGGAATTTCAGTGGGAAGGTAACAAATTATGCAAGCCACAGGCCTGTATTACACATTAAAAATGTTGGCTGAGACATTAAACAACCACAGAAACATTTTTATATAATATGATTTAAAGATCTATTGTTCAAGAACTCGAGAGCAAACATTTACTCTTTGCTGATTAATACTGGCAACTTTAAAAAAAAAAAGGCAAACCAAAAAGAGGCATTCTTCTGATGACTGAAATACATTCCCAGGTAGAATGCAAGCATCGTAGTTCTTTCCACAGAACGCGTCCAAATAAAGCACAGCCAAGCATTGCCTGAGGGATTAAACACCAGGAGAACTCTACACAGCAGAGATTCCCCCTTTCAGAATTTCACTTCTTCCTGCTTTTGAGGGAGCTGTTGTGAACTCTTACTCTCTTCTGCACGGAAGAAGCAATCTTCATAGACGCTTTCTTTGCGAGGGACCTTTCCACAGCTCCGGGTTTCCATAGCAACAGCTGAGCATCCTCTCCACCCGTCAAAAGAGACTCATCTGTCAGGTTCCAGCAGAAAGAGCGAACAGCGGCCGAGTGTCCCCCGCAAAGGGTACCCACCAGGCTCAGTCCATCGGTGCTGCAGCTGATCAGGTGAATGTTTCCTGTGGACGTTCCCCCAATGAGAAAGAGTTTGTCCGCCTTTTCGTGGTACAAGCCACCTACTAGGTAATGCAAGCTGTCGTTTTCAATGCAGACTGCGTCTCTGACATCCAGCACATGCAATAGTGTTATTGGTTCTTCGGTATCTAACTGAGCAATGTCCCACCAACAAAATCCCTCATCGTGTGTCATGCAGTAGACCTGGTTATAATCTTTCCCAGACCAGCCAATAAAACTTACTGATGAATCTGAATTGCAAGTTGAGAGCAAAGCATCATCTTCGTTATCCTTGTTAATGTCAAACACATTAACCAACCCATCAGTTGACCCAGAAACTACCAAATTGGGTTTGGTAGGATGAAAACTAATTTTAGTGATGTCATCATTGTGACTTTCAGAATAGACTCCCAAGGGCTCTTTAGTTGCGCTGGCACAGTTCGTAATGCCTCTTGCATCCCAAAACACCAGAAACGTGTCCTTTTCAATTTCTTCTGTTCCAGCACAAATTATGAGATCGCTGCAGTTGATATCAAAACTGATGAAAACATTGGAAGGATAGCCACTAAATATCTGCACAGCCTTCTGAGTTGCTAAACGAATATCCCAACATTTTACTGTACCATCACTGCATGCTGAAAACACTATGCTGTCACACGCGTGTGCAAATCTGACTCCATTAAGTATCCCAGGACGGCTACTGTACTCCCACAGGAAGTTTAATGTTTCCCTGTTATATACCCTAATTGACTTATTGGAACACGAAACTGCCACAAAGCGACTGTTTTCAGATTGAGCAGGTTTGGAAAGGTCTATATCCAGTAAGTAAGCAGGTTCCTCACTTAGTGTAGAACGTTTTGCTATGCGCAGACTAGCAAGCTGCTCCTCAATCTTCTCCACTGCAGTCATCTCAAATGCTGTTCCTAACGTCGTCAGAAACCTGTAATAAATAAAAGCCAAAGTGACTTTTAATTATAACATTCTTAAATAATATTAGCTTTACAAATACGTATGAAAAAGCATCTTGCAAAGAAATGATGCATGAAGTAAAAACTCAATTATCCCCATGTCCTACCCACTACAACTTCATCTACAGAAACAGGGAACCAGAAAGGGCTCCCCGAGTTAAGGAGTTCAGTCTCTTGTAACTATAAGCACTATATCATATAATCCCCTTAAAAGATTAAATAGTCTGTCTGTGAATCCTGTGAAAGTCACTTAGCTAAATTTGCTTTATTATTTTTATAAAGTAAATAGTAAAGTGATGCTCTCCACAAGTGGGAAGAAAATGCAGTCATCACCACTACCTGAGGAGGAATAATTTTTGTTCTAGAAAGTTGCTAGGAGGCACAGCCCACGATTAGTTGCATCAGTACAACTGCAGGAGCCTTCTTAGGTGAACTTTTCAACTGAGGGATGCGCAAAGGGCAAGCAGAGAACAAGACCAAAATTACATAGACATACAGCCTGAAATGGCCCAATGAGATACATTTCACAAGTATTTAGGTGCCCAATGACGCACATAAACACCTGTCAGCGTACCATGGACCACCTAAACAGGCTACATGACATCAGTGGAATTCACTGGAATTAAGCACCTTTGCCTTTTTCATCAATTCTCCTGAGAACCGAAATGTTTTTTGAGCCTCATATAAAAGCACAGAACGCTGTCTTTTAGTGCAACTGACAAACATCTTCCCTTCACAGGCAATTGTTCTCTGGCACTCCTGAACCCTCCTAGAAACCCAAACTATTTCAGTGATGTACACAAATTCAAATTTTACCAAGCAAAGCCAACATTAAACAATATTGTCTCAATCTTCTCATACATAGATTCGCTTAAAAAAAAAAGAAGAAAGAAAAAAGTTCTTTCTGTAACACAAAGGAAAATTCCATTCTGTAATTGCAGTAAAGGTTTTCATCAATTTAGAGTCAGAACAAGTACTGAAGCATTTGAATTTAAAAGAGATATTTGCCATCATAAACAATACATGGTTTTAGTGAGTTCACAAACTACAACCATTTTTAAAAGAAAGATGTAGGTGGAGTATGTTAAGTGAGCATAACCATCCACATGAACAACTTCCGTTAAAATGACAGGTTCAATTAGACTACTCTTCTGTGTAAAAAACGAACATTGAGGGAATCACAGCAGGTTCTAAGGGGTCAACACGCCAGTGACTTCTCACTGGTACAGATATTTCAGGTAAAGCAGTACTCAAATATCTCCTTATTTCCTTAAGGACTAGGCCAGCACCCAATCCTAGTTACCACACGCATGAAACGACCCTTTTCGAAAAAATCCAAACAGAAATGGAGTAAAAATCAGGCAGACCCAGAATGCAAGAAAATATTCTCATGCCTTCCCAGCTGTCTGACCATAAATTTTTCTGCAAATTCTTCAGGCTGGATTTTTAGGGATGGAATGAGCAAGTTTCCATGTATTACTTGTTTTAGGGTAATTATTTTAACGGTCCATGAGAGACTAGCAACAAAGGAAGAGTTGCTATGACAAAACTGCATTCTGCTTTTTTTTCTTCTTGGTGTTGTTTGTAGTTTCAGGGTTTTGCTTTCCCTCCTCCTATGTGGTACATAGAAATATTCATGGCGCCATGTGACAAACGAGCAAATTCTTAAAAAACAGCTTAAGTAGGCACACTCATAAAAGCTTAATTCCCAAGTCACAAATAATCTCACTAAGCTATTTGCCTCAGTAATATCCTGACAATGAGGTCCCCAGGTTAATCTTCTACATCAAAGCAACCTTTCAGAGCACATCTACAAGTAATTTTTGCCATAAAATGCAGACATCCTGTGGAAACTCCTTTCCCCTCTGAAGAGAAGAAGTTCAACATGTTTTCTGGCATTAGCCTGCGTACAACCCTACCCGCAGAACCTGCTCCTTACTTACTTCTCTGGGTAAGTCCTCAAATGGAACAAGCTTTTACTAGAATTATTACATAAAGTGGACTGTTCTCAAACACTGCTCGCTACACTGTTCAAACACAAAACTATTAAACTTCCATGCAAGTTAATAATTGAAATTTAAGAAATAAAATATTTTCATATTATTAATAAGGACAACTTTTACTTAATCCAATTTACAGAACAATTACAATGGAAGCTTCTATTTCAATGCCATTTCAAAAACACATGCTTGCAGGTGGAGAAAGGAGTTTTCATAAACCAGCCATCCTGTAGTGCTATGGCTACAAAAAAAATTGGGTTCTGGCTGTAAACTTTTTGTAAGAAAAATGTAGTTTTCCAGACTGACCTGAATTTCAAGCTCTAAATATTCAGACTTTTTATACTCAAAAGGCCAAGTAAATTCAAACAGACATGTTCCTGACAAATGTCATCCATTTGGAAAGCAAGCTGCAGTCGTTTAAGTATTACTGCCTTTGATAGAGAATATTATTCAATGAGCAGATCCTACACACTGATGTCAGAGCTTTTACTGCTGGGGAGGTAAGGGCAAGGGAACTCTACAAGTACCTAGAAGTTGTAAAAAGCCAGAGTCTGCAAAAGCATGTTCATTCAGATCTAACAATATTTTCTGGGAAATAAAATTAGCCCAAGATAGCTCTTAAGCTTTTACCCCCGAATGACATAGGTACAGCTGTTCTGAAATACCAGAAAATGCTGTTCATGTTTCCAGATAGATGTGCAATTTATATCATCATGAAGCTGGAGGGTACAGTTTTCAATTCTGTTTCCACTGCAACAACTAAGAAGCTTTAAAATTGCATTTGATGGCAGCCAGGTTTTTGCTAAAAACTCAGTAAAATGTCTGCCCTAGTAAGAAAGTCTTCAGACTATTACAAAATTGTGATTGAAGGTTATATAAACAATTCATGCTCAAACTTCAGGGTGTAGCTGCCAGCCCTTCCTTTTCAGAAGGGGAAGTCACTGTTGTATTTTGATGGGAAAGTTTAAATGGCAGGAATAGGATCTGTGTTAAATTTACGAGACAAATAGGAAACAATGGTCTTCCAAACACAATAGAAGATAACTAAGCATTGGACTGCAGCCACCTACAAAGCACACGGTGCTCTGCACCACAGAAGCGAAGCACTTCTAGTTCAGCACTCCTTAACTTCAACAACACAGGTAATCTCTTTTGTTTCTGCCACAAAGAACCCTTTGGCAAAGTCAGTTATCTTTGAGACCTGACATACTTTGGATATAGCACAACAGCCAGTTGCGATGATCAATGAGGAAAACTGCTCATGCTAATGTGACAAACTGTCTGACACAAGGACGTCGTAGGGCGCAGACAGCTTGCTCTTGAACTGTTCCAGTCTCAGAAGACATCGCAGAGAGCACTCGCCAAAAACTCTTCCTTCCCCAAGGTACCTCCTTCGCTCAGAACGTGAGGCAGTTCATTAAATTCAGGTTCTTCACTTATTCCAACTCACAGTGGCCCACGGTCTGGATCTACAGTCTCAACACAGACAAAATCCAGGTGATGTTAAGGTGCCAGGAAAACAACGCCAATTGGATGACACAGGAGTATCTGGTGGAAGGTGTCTGGCTGTGGCTAGTCACTTGTGTTTGAAACACAAGTCCAGTCCCATTCTCAGTGATCACCATTCCTCATATGTAATGGCTGCAGCTCTCATCTGCATTCACATCTGCACCCCCTGAACAAGGTAAAGCCACCTTTTACAAACTAACCCTGAAACTTCTGTGTTCTTGTATCTAGTCCTCTGGAACTACATTCATGTGATCTTTTCTATTAATTAACTTCACCGTTACATGCAACCCCTGCACATCTCCTTGATATCACAACTACCAGAAACAATAAGCTTCTTGAAGGACGCTCAAAACCCATTACATCTTGGGAACTCAGAATAAATACAGTACTCTGAAATAACCTAAAATATTTTGACCTCCAGGGTCAAAATCCTAACAAGGCTCCTTTAAAAAAGAAATAAGCTTGATTTTTAGAATAGAAGGCACGATGTGGAAGGGATGCCAAAGAGGCAGGACAGGATTTTGAGATGCCTTTGTTAGGTATTTCTCACTAGTGGAGCGTGGAAACAACCACACAGCAAGACTAGAAGCAAACAGCCACAGGTGCCGAAAGCAGGCCTTTCCAACGACAGAGAAATGAAAGGTAAGCACCTATCCACACAAAGTAAACATTTAATATTGTCTCAGCATATACTGCTGTGCTCTTTGTGCACTATTCTAAACGTTGCAGTCTCAACTCAAGCCAACAGGCTCATGAGTCCTCTCCAATCCAGAAAGCCTTTCAAAAAATAAACCAGCAATTCGTAATTTATTTTCCTTCTCCTTTTAGTGGTGTACACGAGATGCTGCCAAATTGCATAGTTCTCATTTCCAAAAGGGAATGTTAGCACAACAACATATAGAAACATAAAATTACCTCTCTGAAAAATACCTTGGAAAATGTGGGAGAAATGGAACTTTGTCAAAGATTTAATCAGTAACGTAACAGTAACTTACAAGTAGGAGGGTAGCAACACGTAATAAAAATGAAAAAAACCTGTAGTTTTGGCAATCTTCTCTGCAGAGGTCAAATACCAAAAATAGCAAGGGATTTGAACAGCAGTAGATGAAAATCTTGCACTGTTCTTTCCTACTATAAACAATACAAACAGACCCTCCCTTTATTTTCACGATTATTAAAAGTTCAAGAACAAGCTAAGAACAAACCTGAAACTCTGGGAAGTGGAAAGCAATTCATGCATGCAACATTACATGTGGTTTGCATTTTAAAACAAAAACGCAAAGCGCAAGGTTGGCCGAGGAGAACGCATTAGTACGCTGCACTTCACTAATGCAAAATGCCTTTAGAGACCTCTCCTCACTGGCACCACTTCACAACAGAAGATGGATCAGCCAAATGATCTAAGCACTGAGGGGAAGCACAAAACACCCATCAGGCATGCATAATTTCTGCAGAATACAAACGCCTATAGTTGATTTTGTTATTTTACCAAAGCAGAGAGGTAAGGTGTTTTTCCAGCATTCCCACAAAGCCATTTTAAGGCAAAGAGAACAGCATTTAGTCTAGCAAGCGGGAAGGGAATAAGATGCGCAAGAGGCTACGCTAAAGTGCAGAGACAAGATGTAAACTGCCAAGAGAATTATTTCATCCTTTCAAATCAGCTACGTCTAGCTTCCAAATGTAAAGCACAGCAAGAAAAAAAACTCCACGTAATTTTGCATTTGCAGTACACAGAAAAATATTGTATCAAGAGAGCAGAAAGGAAGAAAAAGATAAAACACTGCCGCAACAAAGTCTATGGGAAGAGCAAAAAAAATTAGGTCTACCCAACTATCTGCCTTCTATGAAATCAATTCCTACCCTCCCACCAGTACGGACCTTGGGGGTACAATCCTGTTCAGCAATGGAGAGAAGAGCTGTAGGTGGGACAGAGAACCAAGGAAATGGCCTTAAACAACAGTATTGGTTAGAGGAAAAAAGTAAGAGTCAGAGCTAGGAGAGAACAAAGGGAAAAAGTCACAGATGCTCAGTGCTTTGGGGTTCAATGATTTAAAACAAAGGAAACTACAACTTTTATGTACTCATCTTTTGGGGGCATAAGCAGGTGTTCATGTCAATACAGAAACAAACCCTCTTTTTGAATATTATACCAGATATCCATAGACAGAGAACACAGAAACAACTTTTGGATTTGACCAGGTGTAGTTTTAAATGCATGAATCATATAAACCATACATTGAATATTTTCATCAAAATAAAACTTTTAAAATTAGTTTTTTGGTGTAAGATTTTGCATTGCAACCAGAAAGACCTATTCTGATTTTGCATCCAACACTGGAAAATATGGTCGAGGCAGGCAAGATTTAGAAAATTTAGGCATGCCTTCAGGTCCAAATTGCAATGAATTAACATTCAAACTTGAGTAACTGAAAGCCTATTGATATAAATTCATGAACCAAAAGAGATGGTAAAGAGCTGCAAAGGACCCAGATGAAAAGCCATCATAAGAAAAATTAAAGTGTAGAACAATCCAATGTACAATTAAAAAAATTCAAATAAGCCAGAAAACACCATACAAAACTATAAAAAATGCTCAAATTACTAATTTTGGCTTCAAATTTAAGTCAAAATTATTAAAATCTGATGCTCAGATAGCTAAACTACCTTCTCTAGAACAATTTAGGAGCCCCTAACATAAAACATGGGAAGCATAGTTTCTAAATAATCTAAGAAGCTATGTCAAATGTTATTTCAAACACGTTTGAGAATTTTCCCTTTTCAGTCTTCATCCAATTCCATTCTAGTGACACAGACCTACTAACAGAGGAGCAGCAAAGTAAGCTCCCTGTCACCAAAATCACACTGACATGAGCGACGGGATCCAATTGAGAACTTTCTTGTGAGGGGGAGGTTTCCTAGTAGAGACCTTACCAGGTAGAGGCTGTTGTTGCATCCAGGTGTTGATGAGGTGGTCATCCAATAAAGGAGACTGCAAGAGTAATAAGAGGATAAGAGATGCTCTATTTTACTCTCAAGACTATTCTCAGATCAAGCTGACAGAAGCTGCAGCAGAAGCAATCCTATTTTATACAGGCAGATCTGAAAGATTATCAGGCAAAGGTTAAATTACAGAAAGAGATACTGTAATCGGGACATTTATCTTCTAAATTCTATATAGTCTCCTTTATTTTTGTAAAGAATACTGTATTTAAAAACACTCTGTGAAAGCTAATCTAGCCTAAATTGCACGCTCATGGCCTCTGAACAGGTAAACGACAAACTCCACATCTTCAGGTGGATTCTACAGAACAGGCAAGAGCTGCCAGGAAAATTGTCCTAGCACTGGGCTTTGGTTTTTGCACTGGAGCAAGTCTCCGAGATGGGGGTCAAATATGAGGTTTGTATCTACTGCTCCTCCCTTCTCCCCTCTCCTCCCAGGCACAGACAGCACCTAACCTGTACTCCAGCCCAGCACGCTAACAACTTATGGGGTGAGGCATCCAGATCACCACCTAAAAGAAGGGCAAGCATCTACCAGGGAAGCCATAGCCAGTTCTGTGACACTCACCCTTCCTCTAACAAACAACTACTCCTATGCTGAGACCCAGGATATTGGTTAACACCCCCACGAGGAACAGAAGGTGGACCATGTGTGCACAACAGCTCCAGAAGACTTCACTGTCCAAGTGCTATGCAAACATCAATGCTCCCAACTTCAGCAGATGCTAGGTAACTCACAGCTTCAGAACACGGCATCTTTGTGTCCTGGTGTCCATCTGTAATGTAACCACAGCTATTCAGCCAACCCGCTGCAGAGCTTGAAGGGAATCCAAGTCTCAGCCTTCTGCCTTTGTGCTTATCTCACTAGACCACAGTGACCACAGAAAAGTAATTTCCTTTCTCTTGTGAGCACCTCCCACCATAGACACCATATTGACCTTACTTTTTGTAACCACAAACATAGGAAAGAAGGCACAGAACTAATCAATCTCTCGATTATGTACAGCCAGCAACTGCTGGAAATCAAATACGTAGGGTACAACATTCTCCTGCGCGTAGTACTAAGTTTTTCTCCACTCATATTTCTTCAGTATAACCATGAGCAGCTACGAGAAGGTTCATACCTTTCTCTGAACTATTGCTCAAACGCCTCCTCACTAACAGCATTTTCTTTTGTTAAAAGGTCAAACAGCTTGCTGTTTGACTTGGCACTAGAGCTATGCACCAAGATGGTCATCTCATCGAAAAGGAAGACAGAAATAAAGCTATTCGTCCAAGTGGATTTGAACAAGACCCTGGCCTACAGACACTCACTATTCCTGATTCTGGCAGAACAGCTTACTAAGTAATTCTCAGCAAGCTGCAAAATTCACTCTTTACTTTCTTAATCAGTGAAACAAAGACAGTATTTGCCTAACTCGTAATACTTGTGTACACAAACATTAGTAAGTACAGTCAGCAGCAGCCTTTGAAAGAAAAAGCCTTGTTCTGAACATCTACGCGACAAGATATAATGTGAAAGTCACAGTAACACTGGAATGCTCCTGCAAATTCCACAATCGAAAAGTGCTTCAACGTCCTTTCAAGTTTGGGATTACAAGAAAGGACTCCAAGAGAGATGATTTTCAGGGCCATTTTAAGCTGAACAAAACCACCACATGAATGGGCAACCCCAATGATCCACCCTACAGAGAAAGGTGAAAGGAAAAAATTACTTACGCAGCTGCATGAATAATTTAGTGACTCTGAAATAACACCATTTATTTCCTTCAATTTAGACACTGCCACTTGGTACCAACATCCTCATATAAAAAAACCTGGAAATAAGTAAGAAGATTCTTCCCAAATATTAGTAAATCTTGCTGAAATTCTTCCAAAGAATTTGTTTCTACACCACAGGAAGCCTGGGAAATTTCAGCCTAAATTTAGCAGCAACAGGAATAAAAGGATATAAAGAAACTTAGCTACAGCAGGAAAAATAGCTCCTACTACCACACGCTGGTGCCAAAATACCTATAATGGGATAAAATGTTTTATTTACCAGAATACTTTAGAAGTTCTTTCACAACAGTAATTTAGCTTAAGTACACTTCGTTATGAGAGCTCATTCTTCAAAACACAAGACTATTATGTTTTCAAAACTCTTTTCTTAAAAACCCGAGCTTAAATCAGCTACTACAGTTCTCATCTTCACTAGGGATGTTGCTGGTGAACTGATAAGAAGATACTCCTCTACATGTGCAGATGTGGCACCAGTATTTTCCAAACACAACATTCGTGAGCTTGGCAATTTTTCACACTACGCTAACATCACTGCCTAAGCAGTTCTCTGCAGTTCCAGATGTACTGCGCAAGCACAAACATCTGTCAAGCCTAAGCAGGGGAAACGGCTTCTCATTTTCCTCATTTGCTTCCCCAGGAACGTGCAGATCACTAAGATATCTTCACCAGTCACATCCTACAATATCCATTTTTTATATTTAGCTAATCCAGAACATCACCATGTCAAGGTAATTTGTCAGACCCTCTCCAGTATCAAGCAACAGGAGAAACTGGAGATCCTTGTGTGCCCATGACAGTGCACAGACTATCAATTTCCAAAACATGCTCTTTGTGCACAGCCTGACAGCTGGAGGCTCTACTGAATCCTTATCACGCCCTAAGCTCAATTTTCAATGCTTTGTAGCAGACAAAAGGAAAAGATGTCATCTAAGTGACAACAGTAGGATGAAAGAGGCTGAAATAAAGGGTTTTAGAGCTATGTTGACTCTATCCTGTTTAAGAGTTTGCCTTTCAGTCTCCATAAAAGATGCTGAGGCATCAAGTATGGGCACATTGTACCCATGCGAGGCATGCTCGCCAGCTCTTTCTTTTCAAGAGCCTTTAGACAGTGTTTAAACTTGAACCATATATAGCACTCCAGTACTAGCTTCACCAATGCCATACACAGATAAAAAAATAATTTTTTCCCTTTTTATAATATCCAAGTGCACGGGGATTTTCCAGCTTGCTGCACTGGAAGTTCACGTTCAACTGCTTTTTCACTACGAGAGTGATTTAGGACTCAAGTCATAAGACATGGAATCGTGGACAAAAGAGCAGGCATGTAAGTATTGATACTCTACTGCTTTCTGATCAAGAAACCTACTGTATGGAGCAACACAGACAATCCCTGCTGGCAGATCACAACAAAAATCATATGCTTTTGTTAGCAGCACCCACGAACCCCTAAGACCTGGGTGGGGAATTTATTTTTCTGAGATCCACAAAGACCTTTCCAACATCTTCGGCAGACAGCGCTGCCCCAAAAGAAGACAAAGATAAAAAACAAAGTCAAGAGCTTTATGCATTTTAATAACCCTGCTCTCAAGCCATGTTTGTTCTCAATGCTTTAGTCAATCCGTATTTCACAGGGTCATAGCAGGTTGCCAGCGGGGCTCTTTGCTGAAGCCAATCTCTTGATAACTAAACCATCAGCAAGCGCAGAGGAGGACGGGTTAGATGATCCAGGGAATGGACTGTTTATTTTACAAGGAGTAGCTGGGATGCTTTGCCTTGTATAGCTTGGCAAAGACAGACGCTGAAATGGGATACAATTACTATCTACAAATACATCAAAGGAATAAATGCTGAGGAGGGAGGGGAGCTACTCAAGAACAATACTGGCACAATGGTTTAACAGTATAAACTGACCATAAATAAAATTCAGAGCAGAAATTATGAAGTTTATCTTTCAAAATAGTTTCCAATTAGAACACTGGGGGCAAAAACTTTGGCTGTCTTCATCTGCTTTAATAACTTCATCAGCCTGGCACCCACAACTAACTGCCCTTGCACAGCAAAGAACACAGACAGGAAGGCAGGCTGAAAAACAAGCAACTACAAGATAAGCTGGCTCATCATTTCTTTCTGGAAGATACCACATTGTCAGATGGACAAGAGCAAGACACAACATTTGCTTACTGCATAGTTTCAGCAGCAGTATTAAGGCCGTACTAAGAGGGTATGTACACAGAGAGAATGCAACTTCCAGCTTACGGTGGCTTCCTCTCCCCATGCCCCTGAAATTGTTGGGATAAAAGTCTACGGACTTGAGCATGCCCCTCCAAACAGCCACATCTTTTTGCAAAGACTGTTGTGGGGGAAATGCAATGCCTCCCTCTCAAATTTGAACGTTTATCAGTCCCTGTCATGTAGAACTGAAGGCTTTTTGTCCTGCAGTGACTGCATCTCTCCGTGCAACATAAAGATGACATCAGCGTAGCTGAGAACGCGTGCACTGAGGCAATCGCCCAGCGAGTTGGAAGTGACAGGGGTGTCCGGCGACAGAAGCTGTTATTTCGCACTCAGCCCACTTGATGTCACTAATGACCACCACTCACGAACGGCTCCATCGCTCTGTGAGGACCTGCAGGCACAGATTTAGACCACGCAATTCAGAAGGAGAGCACTTACTCTTTTTATTACATCTATATATGCCTCCACTAATTTTAATCGGTTAGGATAAGCTAATTGTCTCCTTAATAGAGTGGCATTCAAGGAAACAAAAGCTTACTTTAGAGTGCAAGGCATAGGAAATAAGCCTGAAGTACTGCAAAGAATGTTATTAAGGTACCAGCATTTTTTTCTTCCTTTTAAAAGCCTCAGTTCCTCAAATCAGACTGTTAATCAAAAATCACAGCCTTCACTCAGAACTGTCTAGCACCAAAAACTGGTGAAGAAAAAAACCCCAAATTCAACTACACTGCAACTTTTTCCTTCTGATCTGTCAAAGAGATTAAAAATAAGTTACACGCTCTTTTTTAAAGTCTCATTTTTGTGAATTCAATTCAGAGGTTTTGATCTCTCAGACTCCACGATAACGCAAGATGTGACTCTCATATTTCCATGCAATGGACACAGAAGCATACAAGAAACAACTGACTTCTGTGCATTTGTATTTGCTCTCTAAGCATCCAGCAAGTGTTAAGTCCAGAAACACCCATCGCTAAACTTTCCCAGGGAAGGAGGGAACAAAAGAAATCCAACAACTAAAAAACCCCTTCCTCTCTCAATCTGTTACGCTCACGTTTGGCTCTTATGAACATTCCTGAAGCAGGAACGTTCAATACACATACATGGCAATTGTTATCTGAGACATTAAACCACTAGAATTCATTTTTTCCTTAAATCTGTTTTTTCCCCTTTCAAAACTGGGTCATGTACTGCCTTGGACATATTGACAGATATTGAGTAAACTAAAATCACCTTCACTTACCTCAAAAAAATCCTCCACAAACTGTATACAAAACTCAAGTAAGTCAGGTTTGCTAGTAAAAGAGCTGTACGTTTCTAAACAAGAATTTTTGCTTTCACAGCCATCTGCTTATCCCTTCTGATTCCACAAAGCAATAATAACACTTAATTCCAGCTCTCTCAGTCATTCCCATAGCAACAAATATACACAAATGCTTATTAATAAAAGATCCTCAAATTATTGACAAGTGATCAACATCTGAAGCTTCCTATTACAGCTACCGCCAGCATATAATCCCATCTAGCAAGCAGTTTACCAATTTTACCTAAATGCTGGGTTGTCTTTCACCAATTTAACTGCTTACCAGTTGTACAGCACATCTTCTTATTTTTAATGAGAAGCTGAGAAATGGTTTTGCCTTGAAATAACAGTCACGGGAAAAAAAAAATCACAGTAGTTACAGCTAGCTGCAGAGAGAGGTGCAAGTGAATAGTTGCTAATCAACTAAAAAAAACAGAGAAAAAAGATGAAGATTCTGCTAAAGAAAAAAAAATTGCAAGAAAGTCGATTAACATTTTCAAATTGAATCGCTGCTATACACAAGCACAATACAGCAAAAAACCCATTTTACTTTAAAGCTAGTTTTTTTGAGTCAGTTAGTTTAACCCAGCATAAGAACTATGAGTATTTTATGCACCTGTTTTTTCGCAGATAAGATTCAGTTGCTATGTTAAAAGACGGACTTCCAGAACCCTTTAGTTTTGATTTTTCATTAAGTTCTCGTTAGCTGGAAAACTGGAGTATTAAAGAAAAATAGCAAGTGCCCTTATAAGGCCACAGTGAAGTCTTATATAAAACAAGTCTCAAAGAGCAAAACAATAGGCACTAAGAGATTTTAAAATATTTTCATTTCTCTTATCTGTTGCAACTTTTAGTCTGAAACTAACCATTAAGGTCACCTCAAAACATTTTCAAGAATACAAATAGTGTAATAAAAATAATAACAAAAATCTGAGAATATTAACAGTCTGCAAGAAGTGCCTTCAGACTAATGTGAAAAGGGGAGATAAATTTCTGTAAAGTCTGTAAAGGATATAAACAACAGTACAGATGGTTTGTCTTGCAAAGGAGATCAGACTAGATAATGCAACAGTCCTTCTGGACTTAAACACCTGCCATAAATGAAACAGAATAAAAACATACCAGACTGAAGAGTTTTTAAGAAAATATTAATGTGAACCTGTTAAAATGGACAGCTGTGCAATATTTGCTTCCTGCCACTACTTACAAAATATTCTGATTGTTGAAAACGCTCGAATATCCTGTAGGGCCTAGACACAGGACAGAAAACACATTCTATGCTGGGATCTTCAGAACAACCTAATGAAATTACTTAGTATTTGTCCTGCAATTTGAGAACGATTTTTTCAGTGCTATAGATTGGCTTACTTTCTTCTTCCAGTGAGCTATCCACCCCTACCTCCTGCTTTGTTCTCACTGAAATAGTTTGTTGAAACTTGCATTGAAGTATCAGCTAAGGCAAAAATACATCACAGAAACAATCCATCCAATCTACTGAAATTGGATGAAATCTACTGAAATCTACTGAAATCTTGCCATCTGAAGGCAAGATTTTAGTGCCAGACATCCTTCACTCCCAGTCTAAAGTTTTATCTACCAAAGCAACAATCTTCTGCATACAATTTCACAGTCCCTCCCATTTATTTTAGAAGCTAATACAACACACCCTGCTCGGTCACATCCATGCACCAAGTTACGTCCACATCTATTTAACTAACCAACCCTAAATTAAATGTTCTAAGCTTCTTTACGGACTGCACTGAACATGTCCCATCTCTCCCTGCTGACTGCACCAGCCCCCCAAATTAACAAAACGTGCTTCTGCCAGATCAGAACCAGCAACAACTCTGCTTAGTTTGCAGGTACAAAGTGCTGAGGTAGAGCTGTCCTTTCTGTGGGCTTCAACAGCTGCAAGCGGGAAGGAGGGAGCAGTCTGAAGGCAGCTTAGAGGGGAAGAAAGGGAGAGGAAAAGGAGGCGGCAAAAGGAAATAAGAGAGGACAATGCACCAGCAAGAATTTATTTAACACTTCTGTTAAAGGAAGAGACAGTACAGGAACATGAGAAGGGGAAGAGCTATGGGAGAAGTGGATAGTGGGTCAGTGGGTCAGAAGTGGAACGTGTGAAGAGGGCAAAGGCAGGTTTGAAGCTGAACTTCCCAAACCCATGTGGCTATAGGCAACACGCTCTTTTCCTGCCTTTCGTATGTCCTCTATTGTCCATCTTGCACCTAAACTGCTTGTAAGCCACAAAATACACTCATCTCCAGAACCTAGCCTTGCCAAGTCTCCGATTCATAAGTCTCAACGCTCTTTTTTTATGTCTGGTGTGAAACCCACTAACAAACATCACACAGGAGAAGCTGACCCCCACAGAATATGTCTTTTCACCCACCAATTAAAACCAAGCCCTAGATGTCCGCACAGGCAACTTTACATCAACAAGGCTAATCAGCACGGTAGTGCTGATTTCCTTCCGCTTTGATTTTTTTCAGAAAAGCTCAGAAATCACATTATTTGTACAGTTACAGTAAAAGCATGTCAAAGCTGCAGAACCCAGCTAGGAAGTGCTGCCAGCACATAATGACAGCAGTGTGGTTTTACACAAGACCTTCCACACAGTCAGGTACAGACCAGACCCTCGGGCCACCCAGCAAAGGATCCTTGTCCTCAAGACTGAAGCAGTGAAAGAAAAGAAAAAATAAAAAATAAAACCAAAACATCTTGTACTCAAGGCACTTAAAAAGCTACCTGAACATCGTTGACCATCCCATGTACAGCAGAACTCTTATGGGGCAAAAAGGAAAAACATTTTTGCCAGAAAGTCGGAGCAACAGCCACAAGAAACAGCCAGGCCCCACGTCACAGCCTACGTATGCAGAGGCTGCCGAGGAGTCCTAGGGCCATCTTTCCTACAGGGCTGTTCCTTGCCCCCATAGAAAGACATTTGGAGGAAAATTCAAATAGCTACCCTAGTCTTTAAGCCTGAACAAACAGAAACCAACATATAAACTTTAGGCAAGCATTACGTAAAATCAGCACCTAAAAAGCAATCCTTGGGATACACATGAGCAACTGAAAAGGTTTCTGTTCTGCTGACAATGATAATTATCTTACAGGAGCTGCTCTGCACACACACTTCACTGAACCTGACAACTGCTCTCAAACAGGAAACCCATTTAAAATATTAGGAAATAAAAGGCATTAACATATAGATTAGTTCTGAGAACAAAGTTTTTTACAGGCCAAAAAACCAGCATACGAAGAAAAGACCTTGTGTTTCTGCATTCTTCCAAATATACAATACATTTCTAAGGAAAATTAATTTGGAATTATAGAATGAGTCCTTAATGTAACACAGCACTGACAATTCTACTCCCTGTATTTTGTAGGAAAAAGTTAATTCTCCAACATAGCATATTTTGAAATGCCTGCTGATTATACAACATATCACTTAAGGACATATGTATTACAGCTTTGGCAGTAGTTTCTCTATTTTTTTTCTTCAAAAACATAAAAAAAGTTTCTTTTCACTTTTTCCCAGGGGAATAAAACAAGCAAACAAAAAACCCCAAATCAAACCTGTTATTTCTTCTTCTGACCTTTTCCAGATTTTTTTTGTTGTTGTTTCAGACTGTTACTATTATTAAAAAAGATCCCCATCTTCACCAAACCTAGGTGAGGTCAGCTGGAACTTACCAGCATCACTTCTTAATAAACATACTTTATCTGCCAATACAGGTCCTAACTTTAACCCTGACAGCCCCTAAGTGGCCAGTCACAACTCTAATCAGATGTGCCTGCCCAGATTAGCAATACACTGACCCAGCCCTCACGGCAGGCTCAATCCTAGCCCAGTCTCTACCAGACACAGCACCAAAGCTAGAAAGGCCAGTGTCAACCCTCCGCCTGCCCTCTACCCCCTGTTCAGAGTGCTCTGAGAGCACGGTTAGTCTTTCCAAGATTCCAGGTTTCACTGAGTAACAGGATAAACTCACAGACTAAGTCGAGTGTTTTTATTCACGCTTTACCAGCGACACAGACAGCATCACTATCACCAAAGCAATAGACGCTCCAGTTTAGCCTAATGGAAAAAGAAAAGACAACAGTGAGGGAACGAAACTTCAGGAGCTCCCCCCCTTTCTCCTCCCTGCCGCGCAGGGGATTACACACACCAAGAGATGTCCAACCCCCATGCACAGGGGCATCTCTGGGCCGTTGCTCTCCCAGCCCAAACCACCCGCCCTGGGCAACCCCCACCCTCCCCCACCACAAACCCCACAGGAGCCGCCCCCCCACCCCCCAAGCCTCAAGAGAGGGACTCCTCCCCTAACAACTCTCCACAGAGGACCCCCCGCCCCGCCCCGGCCCCCTCCAGAGACGATCCCCTCAGAGGCACACCCCCCTCCCCGCCCTCCTCACAGCAGCGCCCACACGGAAGCCACTGCCCTGCCCCCTCGCCCCAGAGAAACCCCCCACCCCCGCGGCGGCCTTACCCCGGCCCGGTCCGGCCCCTCCGGGGGTCTCTACCCCGGCCCAGCCCCTCAGAGCCGCCCCCGCCCGCCCCGCCGCGCACCACAACCGGCCGCCGCCGCGTGCGCGCCGCTCCGCCCCGCCCCCTGTGGGCCCCGCCCCCGGAGCCCTCCCCAGCCACCCCATTGGCTGCTCCGGCCGCTTCGCCGGCAGCCATCTTCCTCCTTGGCGGCGGGGAAAGGAAGCGACGCAGAGGAAGGGGATTGGTGCAGGCGGCGGAGGGGGCGTGGCGCCCTGCTCTTCAATCGCCATAACTTTATTGGCTCTCGGCGGTGGCGCGCTGCTCACGGAGAGCCCCGCCCCGTTGCCACGGCACCGGGGGTGGAGCCTTCCCCCCTGGCAGCGCGGGCAGCGGGGGCTGAGGGAGCCCGGCGCCATAAACGGCCCTTAAAGGGAAAGGAGCCGCTGGCGCGGCCTGATAAATCGCGGAGAGGGTGCCAGGCCGCAGCCTGCCTCTCCCGGCTGAGCCCGGGCTGCCGGCGGCGAGCAGGGCCTCACGGCTGGAGTTGCGCCCGCTCTCAGACATCGCTCTGGGTCCTTCGGCGCCATCCCCGAGAACCTCGCAAAGAAAATGGTGTCACGTTGGCCAGAGCGGAGTTCGGGAGTCACCCGAAAGGCAGGCAGGAAAGGGAAGAACCTGCTCCGTGGCACTTGAGATCAGATTTGGTCAACTGGATTAGGGACTGAATTTTCCTTTAGAACTTTTCAGCAGCGAACTGGCGGTGTCTAAAAACAATACCTGGCGAGAAGCCGGGCGGTGCGCGAGGAGCCGGCTACACAGGGGTGCCCAGGCCCGGCCGCGGCGGGGCCTGTGCCGGAGCCGTGCTGGTCTGCCGCGGAGAGCCGCCGCTCTCGGGAGCGCAGGGGCAGAAAGAAGGATTATTTCCTGGGAGGGATCCAAACAAGAGGAGGGACAGGAAGGTTAAGTAGGTTTCCTTTCCCTTCAGCTTGCTGTTGCATTTTTCCAGAGTCTTACTTTTTCCAATTAAAGTTCCAAATAGTCTTTTTTTCCTTTTTTTTTTTTTCCTTACAATTTCATAGGCTATCACATCTAGGTTATTAGAAGGATAGCATACTTAATATTTGCTTCTTCTAACTTTTTCTTTAATATTGCCCAAAGTGTTAGAATTCAAAATTCCTTGTTCTGTTCTTAATTAACTGTTCTGCATTGAAGTTTGTTTGGCCTCAATTGCAGAGTATTGCATTAGTCTGTAATCCTGGATGGATGTTACTCGGTGAGAAAAGTAATTTGTACCTTTTTTTTGTGCCAGTTAAAATCAGATTTGTGGTCTTTTCTGATAAGTGCTGTAAGTGGTGGTAAATAATATTACCAATGTCATAGATAAGTAAGTAAATTATTTCAAGAAGTATTTTTAAACCTGGAAATATTTTTGTCAGCTTAGTTTCCACTGCCATTTTTTAAATTAAAATCTAAACATTTGAGCTGACTATATATTTTTCTAGCAAGATAAAAAAGAGCTTTATCTAAACCCAATAATGTGGTCAAGTCACATGGATAATAACCACAGAACATTATAAAAACATGACTTGTACCTCAGTTTAATGGGCACCTTAACTCTGACATGTAAAGCAGAAAGTCAATCTGAAAGCAGAAAGTAAATCTAAAGATACTTCAGAGTACTGACAACTTCAGTGGCCTGCCACTAGTAGTGTACAAAATTTTAATTAATTCTACATACTCCAGTATAACTACTGTTATTTTTATTACTGCAGCTATTTACGTACCTACCAGCATGATAATCTTTCAATGAGTAGAGAATATCCTTTTCTATGATCACTGCAATACCGTGAGACAGTCAACTTGACTTGTATTTCACAGATGCATTGATGATTCACCTAGATTTCAGCTTAAAGTCTGCTCTCTAAATAGTTTATTAGGACCAGGTATTAATACAGCTATTTGTATTTGTGAGGAGTCACAGGTGCACAGCTCAAGAAGCCTCTTAGCCAAGCAGGTATTGCAGAAGACAGACCAATTCACCAACTGCCATGAAAAAGTACCCTTTTTTGTTTATTTTTGCTTCTTAACAATTATTTGGTGGGCCATTTTTTTCCTGCACGGTGCATTGAAGTTAGAAAAATATCTAAGCAAGTGACATTAAAGCACAAAGACCCAAATTATATGCTTACTGTTTTCACAGTAAATACCTTCCATCATTGTTGTGAAGCCTGGTCCCACTGAAGTCTTATTGCCCAGGACTAATCACTGCTCAAATTGGCGAGACTTGTTCTGAAAATTTCAAAACAGGATGTATATGATTCCATTGAAGACAATATTGAATTTAACACAATATATATTATAATACTTAAAGCTGTATTGTAAATGTCAATATTACAATAAGAAATATTTTTAGTTAGTAGGTTTTCATCTGAGTTTCCTGGGGTGGTTAGTATTGCCACAAATTAAACAAATACCTTCTGTTCATTGTTCACGTAGTAAGAACAGCTGCAAGATCAATGGGAATGACAGTTCTACAGCCATGGATTTGCTATTCAGTACTCCCAGATGAATCCAGCTATATTAACAGAAAGTACCATTTTCTTGATAGCACACCAACGCTGCTGAGTCACAGTATATATTAGGTAGAAATGCATCTGCAAGGCTCACCACAGTAATTGCATGCCAGTTGCCCCAGAGATCACTTGTAACTCTTGACAGTTACTTTACAGACACAACTTAAAACAAAAGACATTTTTAGAAAGGACTCTTTATGATCCCCACCTCAAAAGAAAGTGAAGTAGTCTAAACAAATCTGAGTTTCAGTGACATGTATTCTAGGACTACGGTCAAGTATTCAAACAACAAGTTCTCTAGAACAAGAATTTTTTGTAGTGTGTTTGCATAATGCATAATTTGTGACACAACTGTCCCTGAGTGTAGCCAGCAACTTCTGGGTGCTACCATAACACACCATAAATATTTTTTTCATCTTGGGTTGCATTGTGTGAAATGCAGGTCAGTGAGAAGTGTTTCTTCCCCCCCAGCAAAGTTGTTAAAAAAAGGGAGGGGGGATGAAAGCGCCATTATTTTTATAGTGATTTTATGTATAGCATTCTAAGCAGAGAAAGAAATGAGAGTATCTAGATGTAGTTGCAATTACTTTTTCTAAGATGCCCTTTCATAAATAATGTTTGTAGGGCTTGATAATTCTGAATGTTGCCTGTTGCAGTTTTAACTGGAACTGTTCGGGTAAGGTCTATCGAATCAAGCAGTCGTACCCTGACTAATTGGCTATCTATCTAGTATGTCAAGGTTATTTATGTGGCAGTTCATTTTGGCCACCTATACCAACTTTTACAGTATAGCGACTTGTAATTAACTTGGATGTGCATGTAGATGAAGTGTTACATACCAGGGATCAATGAACATAATTCCACCAGCAGATTCCTGCAGCTGAAGTAGTAGAAGGTAATGTGATTTGCTGGAGAAAGAAGGGTTTATTTTGAACATCTTTAAAAGTTAGAGCTCATTGGATTGTTTCACTTTTCAGTTCTCATCTGTTTGGGGGGGGAGGTTGGCAAACTTCTCTCCATCACTTTTTGCAATTCTACCTGCAAAACTTGACACAAAATGTAGAAATGAGGCAAATTTATTATGACTGATGATTATCAAGTTCCTGGATTTACTGAAGGTACTTTAATGCTTAATTACCACTTAATGCTGAATAAGCACTTAATAAACCAAAATCAAAGGTTGATTAAATTATATACTCTAATTACGTAGTACAATAAAAGGATGTTCTGATTGCAAAGTCAAGTTGTTGGATAAGGATACCATTTTTTAGAGGTCAGCTCAGAGTTTACAGCTTCTGACTTCAGAGAACCTAAGCTAACTTTCCACATTCTGCAGTGAAAGAGCTGTGTCCATCATCTCTTTGCTGCAGGAATTCTTAATTTTAATAATGCTACTGTTGGTAACAATGCTCACAATTTCTCATGACCTGCACAGGGTACCAGTTTAAGATTTTATGTTTGATCCTGTTGAATGCAGAAAATTAGGCCATGCGCCGTGGGTTCCTCCTCATCCTCCCCAACCGTTCTCTGTAACTATCCCTAAAAGGCTGAGTCGATGTTCCAAGCATAGTTCAGGTAGGGAAAAATAGACTGCAGACAAGTATTTCTGGTTTCCTGGTTGTCCTCTCTTTCTGAACACCCATGCTAGGGGTGCATGTGTTGAGATTTGGTTTTTTTATTGGCAATTTTGTTAGTGGCAAGAACTCCTTATTCCTCCCTGAAGCAGAAAGATCAAAGTGGATGCTACAGCAGGAGCCTTCCATCTGAGTGGTAGCAGAGGGCACTCAAAGCATTCTCAGTTCTTTTTGTACAAGATAGCCTAGCTTGAGCCATTACCCTTCTTCCTGGCTTTTCCCAAGAACCTCAGTATTAAGCCCACACATCCACGTGTGAGGTTCCCGAATACGCCACAGACATGCATTATGAGCTCAAATGCTCAAATCTGCTCAAATCTGCTACCTCTTGACTTTGGGTGGGGAGGGCAGGTTCTTAAGAGCATGGATTTATTTGTCAGATTCCATATACTGTACGCTTTTTTTTGTTGGGGGGGTACCATCTTTCTCTTTGCTTCAAGGTCTGGTCTTCTAACTCCAATTGAAACTGGTTGACACCGAGATCAATTACAGAAGACCAGCCCCCACAAAAGTTCCAGTTCAGGAGAGAGAAAAGCACTAGGCCATCAGACCAGACATATATTTCAGAACTGCTGTATCATAGATACAGTGTTTGCATAACCACTGTAGTGTCTTGTACGTAAATTTTGAACTAGACATTTATTTGCATTGACAAGAAAGAAATCTCAGCAACCAGATGTTTAAAACCATGCCTTTAAGTGAAGAGAGCCAAACCTGACCATAAGAGTTTTTTATTTTTCTTTCAACTGCGTATTGGTGAGGTTAGTCAGCCTGAAGTCTAGACACAATGCCAATACTGTCACAAAGCCAATGCATCAGGAAAGAACAGAACTGCTGCTGCAAGGCAAGCACAATGCAGTGCTAATTAGCATTGGTATGAAATCAGTCTGAATGCTAAACTGGTTGACTTTGTGCTTTTACCGCTGTCTTAAAGATGTTGGCAACTTTTACTCCTTCAAACTCCTATTAAAAAAATAACAGAGACAGCGTTATGTCCTATAAACATCAGCCCAGAGAAAATACTCTCTTAAAGCCGCAAGTGTCAATTTGAGTAATAGCTTTATTTAATTTATAGTTCCAGCATCTGCAACTGATCCACTGTAGTCCACAGCAATAACCGCTAAGCAATTAGTATGAATAATGCTGTAAACAGTAAGTCACCAAAAATGAATGATGAAAGTACACGCTGTGTACAGTGGAAGCACAGGTAACAGCCTCTCTAAATTTTCAGTTTAAAAATCTTTGCAGGTTGGTAGAAATCTGGGTCATCATGTTCTGAAATTTAATCATTCTGTACGAGGCGAACATGATTACATCCCTTTGCTTAACAGCATGAGATTAGCAATTGCGAAGTAACTCTTCATAACAGGCATTTTTTTGGCAATCTTCCCAAGGCAGTTGTGGACTTGATTAGGCACCAGGACTCAATTCTCTACAGCAGGAATTATCCAAATATGGCTACAGGCATACCAGGAGAGATGATCAAACATGATAGATTAAATAATTCAGGGGAATTTTTTGTCTTTAACTGATACGGAAGCAGAACGTACTTTCTGCTTATGCTTGCTAAGCTATCATGTCAAATTAACCTTATATATAAGGGGAAAATAACTTTTAGAAAACAAATTTTGTTTTTTGTGGATTTTTGTTTGGTTGGGTTTGGTGTGTGTTCATGGGTTTTTTGGGGGTTTTGGTTTGTTTTTTTTTTTTGTTTTGTTTTTTTTTTTTTTTTTTTTTTTAAGATTCTGAGATTAACTGCTGAATCCATCTACAAACTCAAATCTGAGACTACCTGGAATCAAACTGTATTAGAATTAGTACAGGTGATGGACTGTTCTCTAGCTGCCGTAACAGATGACCACAACTCTAAGCCAAAATAGCTCCCCACTCTCCAACTTTGCGAAACTAACTAGTTGCTTTTTGAATATTAAGTATATCCAGCCACAACTGCATACCAGCTAGGGGGGAAAAAAAAAAAAAGAAAAAAGGCAATTTTAAAAGTTATTAAAAGACTATAAAGATGGAATTTTGTTCCTAACCCCAAGGATGTTCTGAGAAGGGCAAAGTATTTACAGCTTATGCCTTGTTCACAACTCCCAATTTCTTCCTCAGCCTACTACTTCCCAACACCTCTGTTAATCCTTATGTGCTCCCCTTACCCATTCCCACAACCCTTTTCTCCTCCATATGCCAACATCTTACCTCTGCTACACACAGGTTCCTCCCCGCCTTTCTTTCTACAACGCTCTAGTGACATACTTTCTTGCTATTTCTCATCATCTACAATCTTACTCTGCACATTTCAGACCAGCCACAGCGTTTAACGCAGAATGGAGATCCCCGACTATGCAGAGTACAACCACGTGAAGGAAACCATTTTGGCACATGAATGCTCTCCTGTGTGAGCTGAAGGACCCTTGTGCTGTGGTGTATCACCAAGCATGAAGTATGGCTGTAAAGCTTAGGAGGATGCTGGTCTTTGGAGCTACGTGAAGGGAGAGAGCTGAACAGTATATTAGGAGTCCATGGAAGTCAGGAACAATGGCTTGCAGCGCAAGGGAAGGCTGCACATAGGAAAGCACCAGATGGCTGGGAGGCAAGAGTAGCCACTTGCACAGAATCAGGAAATCATTGCTTTCCCCCCCAGGAAAGGCTGATCAGTATCTAGTTATAGGTAATTTCACCTACTGCAGACTTGCTGCTTTCTATCACTAATTTGTAGGGTTTTCTAGAGTAGGACAAATGCTTTAGTTGTGTTGAACTGAGTTTAGGATGGTATCCAGATAAATGAGATTCTCTTGTCAAGTTTGCTGTTGTCTAAACTTCACTGAATTTCATTATGAAGCATCTATTTGAACAACAGCCTTTCACTGATTTTTATGGCAGTGTAAAGGAAGTTTGCTACCTTCCTCCTGAGATTAAGAAAACAAGTCTGGCTCCCCTACAAATTGCTGCAATGTACGTGCACTTACCCGGGGGGGGGGGGGGGGGGGGGGGGGGGGGAAGACACAAACCCCACAGATTCTTAGCAGATTTCGAAGCCTTTCTCATACCTAAAAGATTCATTATGTAGTTAGAAAAGACTTCTCTTTAGGATGTGATCCATGTTCAATAGTTGTGGGGACAGGAAAAGAAAGTATTAGTACCAGAAGGGGGAGGGAGGGTCAGAACATTAGAGGTAAGTAAAAGCAAGCATACCAGCCATACTTGGAAAGGGCTGCTATGTACTGGACCAAAACCACATCATCTGTAAACCAAGTATTTGCCATGCCATCCGGAAAAGTTACTGCACATGGTCAGAATAAGTCACTTGTATAAAGCCAGAGCATTCAGTTACGTCAGTAATAAAGGGTATAGTAAGTATTTCACAATTAAAGGAGTGATAAGAAAATCCTTCAGAAAAGAAAAACAAGTGTGTCTACATCCAATTGTTCTTCACAGATTAAGGTTAAAACACAGGGAAGGCACTATTACAACATGTAAAATGGAAGAAGGGACAATTCCCAGTGCACTGCAGGTTTAAACTTTTGGGCAGGAACTTGCTTTGAACTACAAGGCACTTTCTGCAAAGTAATTATCAAGCAAAAAGTCAAATCAAATTAGTCTATATGCAAATCATGGCTAAACTGATGTCAAAAGACTATTAAAGATGATTTGTACCTATAAAGGTTTATGCAGTTCTGTTATCTGGTCTACTTGTGATCTTAACAGTCGCACGGGAAGAGCGACAAACACAATATACAATTGAGGAAGATCCACATCTCAGGTCTGCAGGGATTTAGTTATCAGTTCAGTAATATTTGGCTAGGATGGGCTGATCAAAAGAGTTCCAATTCACCTTTCTGGTTTCAGTTCATGGCATAAGCTAGAACTGCCACGAGTCTATCAATTAAGCTCCATCAGCTATTTAGGCAGAGAAGGAATGCTTACTCCAGATCCCTTCAAAATTATTTTATTTAGAATGAAGAATTAGGAAGACCAAGTACTTATGAATCATTTTATGAAGCAAGGGACCAGAGCTTTGCTTTGGTAACAAGTTAAGTCCTTATAATAAACCTTTGTTTCCCCAGCAAAGACCATAAATGGTTACAAACATCAGTGGAATGATGAATTAAAATCTGGCCATCAGAGGTGTGATTTAGTTACATTTGTTGAGGTTTTCATCACATACTTTCTTTTGAGTTTATCCTTCTTGGGGTTCTTCGAGTGGGGTTTTTTTTTGTCTCAGTATCTTCAAAATTATCTTGAAACTTATAGAACAAACTAATAACCAACACATCATAATTTCTGTGGTCCTTGGAATTAACATCGTGGTTATCTACATTTTTGACAGCTCTAACAGAGGACAAAAAGGCCTTGGTAGGACAAAAAAAAAAATCACAGCAATCTCTGCAAGTTGTAGGAGATTTGCTCCCGCATAAAACAGCATAGGAGTTCTTACCTTACGTGAAAAGTAGAATCTTGTGCACTAGCTCCACATAAATCCTTCCAGTTAGCAAAACAAGGAGGAACACTGTACAGTGCCCAATAAATAATCTGAAATAGTGTAACAGCTTCCTTTTAAGGGGCAGTTCCCCCCTCTTCTAGTGTGTTCCGCAATACTTTTCAGATACATTACTTAACTGCTCACTCAGACTTCCTCACTGGGCATTGTACAACTGCAGGAAGAGAGGAAGCAAGAGTTATGCTGACTAGTATTTTTTTTTCTGCACTTCTCCAAGTCACTTAAGGCTACTTAAGTTAATACAAACATTCAAATGAACTACTACTTTCTCATGCTTGTATATTACATAGCAGTTAAAGCATCTTGGGACCATAGTAAACCAAAATTCACAGCATTTGAAATGAACAGTATTCTGCAATTAGTCTGGTTTACCAAGGAAGCAAAGCTCATGCAAATACACTACCTACATGCATTCCATGAAAGTCTGTAGATATTCAACAGTCTGGGGAAAAAAATACCCACAGTTAGCCAATTTTCAAAGCAGATTTGGGAGGCGAGAAGTTACTGGAAGGCGACCCAACAAGATACAAATTCATGTGGTTATTTTCTATGAGGATTCAGATTTCAAATAAGGACTGAGCTACCTCATTAAACTAAACCTGCAGCGTAAGTCAAAGCAGCCATCAGATATCCACTGGAAACCCAAACTTAAATAGTTCCAGAACTTGTGAAACTTGTTGTGGGGAACTTGTTCTTCCCCCCAACAGGCACTTTCCTAGAAAGCAAGTTTCTTGTCAGTTAGAGTAAGAGCATGCTTCCATATTCATTATCAGTGTGCAACAAGTGACAAAAGCTATAGAAAGATACAACTTAAATCTTTGTATAGTTTGATCAATAGCTTGTTTTATTATTTAGCATATGAAACTAAACAGTCCGGATTTTAAGACGGTGGAAAAAGAAAAACCTCATTTCAGTGTTTCCTCATTCTTCTTCCTAAACTTTTGCATCTAAAGCCCACACCTTAAAAGACAATATTGTTCTAACAATTATTGCTATATGAGAATACGAATGTAAGTTTTCCTGTGATCAGTGTTTTACGCTTGTGGTATGTGTCCCACCACATGTCCCCTAGTGCTGGAAGGAATAAAGACAACAGAACACATTTGAATCCAACAGTAGTTTATTACCCACTCATTGCAGATGAAGTTAGACACTTCAGTTACCAGTCAATATGAGTTTAAATATTAGTTGACAACTGCAGAAAGTGTACAATGAGTACAAAATCATTAACGATAATATAACAAAAAGTTCTGATGTATTAATTTTTAAAACATCAGTTGTACACTATTATACAGCAACCATTATATGATCCTCAACTAACTCAGGGCTTGCATTTGAAAGTTGTTTTTTTGGTGTGGGTTTTTTTTTTTTTTAAATAAAGTTCTCCAAGAGGTTGAGAGACTGGGCGTTACAACTGCATTATTTCCCAAAATACTACTAACATACAGCCTTACCTTATACAGACAAAGCTGTTTTATATTTTATGAATGCTTGCTTTTATCAGGGAATGCAGTAACAAGAAAAACTCTACACATAAAAAATTAAACTCCAATATGCAATATATTATATCTATATTGTACTACAGATTTCATATAAATCAAGTATAGGCCAAATTTTGGCAATTTTTAAGTGCATTAAGTTTAATACAAAATCCCCCTCAGACTTTGCTCTTACTTTTCAGGCTTCTAGCTCCTGAACTGATCTTTTTCAGTTATGATACTTTAGACATCTAGAATTGTCTTAAGATCTAATTTCCATTTCAGGAATATCACCCTTGTCTTTCATTACACTTTTTAACAAAACTAAAGTTGTGGGAAAAACTTAGCGACTAATTTAGTCAAAGTTTAGTGACTAAGAAAATGCTCCAACTTGATAGGACTTTTTATTTACATTTACTGGTCAATATCTTTAAGGTAGTATTCTCCTATGTACCCTCTATTCTTTGACCCTACAGGAACAGTTACTAATTATACACTGCAAGCACATATTGCTTTGCTTTGTTTTGTTAAATGGACTCTTACCAACATGCAAATTATTTCTGGTGCAGAATGGAGTGCAAAGAAATTTTTCTAATGCATAGTTAAATTTGCTTCAACTCCAGCATATGATATTCACTTTTTAGAGAACACCTAAAGAGCTATATCCTCTCTGCCACACAGTATCACATTCTGTTTTCAAATTAAGCTTTGTTTGCCTTTGTTTCAAGAAGTATTACAGGAAGAAAAACAACATTAGTGACCCAACTAATCTATCAATTTGACAAATACGGTATTTACAGTAAATTTTAAAATAGGTTTAGATATTTTTGCTGAAACAAAAAGGCTACTTAAGCTTTCCACTAGAATAAAGGTCTGGCATGAAGTCATTCAATGAGACTTCCTCCCACAAAAAAGTCAAAGTTTCCTCAAAGTCATTTGTAGAATATAGCAGTAAATTGTATAACCTAGAAGCATTCTACATTAGACCAAAAAACCACCAAAGAATCAGTTACAGTAAGTTGAGTCACAATACCCCCAAGAATCAATTCTCCCATCATCATTTTACTTACTGACATTATTCTGGGATCTTGTCATCCAGCACAATTATGGTACAGAGAGGAAAGCATCAATTAAGTGTTGCAAATGTACAGCCAGTTCCAGCTCCTAAGAAACAGCTTCCAAGTTAAGCCCTTTAAAAGTCTTGTAAAAACTGGGCTAAGTACAATTTTAAAAAGAATAATCTCTCAGACCTCAAAAGCAAAGTTATTACATTTACACCTTAGAAGGTAAGTCACTTCACACACAGGGATGCCTGTAGGCATGTCAGAGCATGGACATGACCTTCAGGGTTCATTCTCAATGTAATATGGAAGAAACTAGGTGCAGAACTCCCAGTAAAGTTAACAGGAGTTAGACAGCAATGCCCCCTCGGACCATTGAATTATTAAATATCTTATGTATTGTGTGTGAAAAATCTCAATTTTGTATTGAGAAAGCAAATACTGAAATAGAAACAACTTTTAGCACAACAGATGTATTTACTTACAGCATGCAAGGTTTGTTTTTATGTATTTGAGCAGCTAACAGCCACTAACAGCCCTTAAGTATTTACAAGTTCAAAATTACAATCTTCACATAAGTAGCAATTGCTTACAAAAAGTTCAGGACATTCCCTGGGCAATAAGCAAGAAATGGAGTAAAAAACCCACCAAAAGCAGTAACAAAAACTAGTAGCAAAGGAAAACATAATAGCTTTTAAAATCCAGACAATTTAACACTGTTCTGGTTAAAAAAAAATAAACAAAAAAGCCACATATCACATTTAGAGTTGCCATTTTAAAAGAAATGCATCTTTGCTTTTTTTTTCAGGAGAAAAGCTGTACATAAGCTTAAAAAAAAATCCAAGTAAATAAACAAAATGGAATTCCCTTTGGTTTGCCAATTTACCTTAAAATAGCTTCTCCACCTCCCCCCCCCCCCCCAATTTGCAAGGTTAAGTGGTAACACAAATGTGATCAGAGACTGAAGAGCTTCATAAGTGATCACACAGGAGAAAGATGCTTCAACCCCAGTTCATTGTATAGGAAGCAAAAGTAATAGCTTTTGTATCAACATGAAACTTTTTTCAAAATAATAGATTCTAAAACTTACCCAAGATGAAATGAACTAGCATAGTTCTGACTGAGGGCCAGGTCAGAAAAAATCCTGCTCCTATGTTTAAGGCAGTCTAAGACTAATTTGAGTCTCTTCAGCCTCTTGGAAAACAGAATTTTGTGCCAAATTACACTCTACACAACCGTTAGTTTCGGGTTTTATTTCATACAGTAATCAAATAAGACAACTTTAACTCATAGCTTTTTGTAATAAATGTGTATTTATATCTGCTTCTGTAAAGTAGTAGTATTTCTGTCTTTAGGACTACACAACCTGGAACTGAGGAAGTTCACTAGCAATGACATGAGTATGTTTTTGCACCACTTCATGAAAGGTTTCAAGTGTATTGTCCTTCTGAAAAGACATTTAACTACCTTTTAAAGCTATGTTAAATTTATTTATAAATAATTTGGTACCAGCTGATGCTCATACTAGAAACGTTTTTCATGTTCAACTCTAGGAATAGCTTAGGGCAAAGAAAGTGCTCTAGTTTTACCTGCTGTTGTTATGCCTGATTTGAAGGAATCTTAGCTTATTATTAAACAACAATATACTAAAATACAAATATTTAAGTTGGATTTTTAAATTTTTGCATTTCTGTGACTCTTTATTCTATAACAGTATTCATATTGCATGATATTTTGTGCTAAACTGCCCTCTTGAGCCTAGCCCCTTTAAAACATGAAAATAGAATAGTAAAACTTTTTTCATGTAAACTTCAGTGAAGTAGTTGCAGTCTTGGAGATAGGGTTGTAAAGGTGCTGTATAAACATTCAGATATACATTTCCTGTGTATTAGGCTATGTGGTACATGGAACATGACATTTTGAAGTTACCCAATGTAATGTATAAAAATATAAAATATATATTTATGAGTAACAGTAGAATAAGCTACAGTGCAATTTTCCTTAGCCTGTTGAAAGCCCTACCTGCATATGATTTTTTCTTCCATTCTAGATCTTCCACAGTAGATTTTATTTTTCATTAGTAGTACAACAGAGCAAGTACAGCTAGAAAAGACAGCTTTAAGAACACTCTTATGCTGTAAACTTGAAGTTCCTAGATGTCAAATATGTACCTTAAAAAATTAGTTTTGCTCACTTGTCTCTTCTGTGCTAGAATTTAAACATTTTTCACTATAAACTGTAAAGCTATGATATTTAAGGAGAATATATCCTAAATTTCAGGGAAAGTTATCCTATTATTTTCACCAGTCCTCAGACAAATTTAATATAATTGGAACTACACCACTTGCTCAGGACTTTAAGCGTAAGGCATTTTGTGTACATTCCCCCCAGCTATTTATTTAATGACTATCTTAGTGTGCAAAGCCAAACCAGTGGAAATCCCTCCCTCAAAACCTTGGAAAGCAATTTACCTTTTACTGCACCTTCAGCATTAAATTGAAACAGAGGAACAGATAGAAAAATCAAATCCAGAAATATGCACTGAAACAAGCTACCCATTTTCTACTACGTAAGGTCTTTTCAACTATCAAAGTTGTTTAACACACTGTCAGTTCTGAATACATGTTTGAATACATTCATAGCAGTGCATTCTGAATGCACTGAAGAAATGCATCAGAAGAGTTAGCTTTTCACATCATCTAATGCCAGCGTACCGAAACTTTGACTGCTTTGAGGAAAGAGATACAAAGTTAATTTTGTTAATTTACATATTAACAGTTTGGAGATATGAGCTCCAATACAAAAAACCCTTCCAATTCCAAATATTGTTTACAAAAAAATGTAAGCTTTGTATTTTATCTAATCACTATACTTCCCAACCAAATTATGTTTTTCCTGAAAAAAATGTACCATACACAACTAATTAATGCATATCTGGCCAGACAATAAGACAGCTCTTGTTGCAATATGACAGTTCCTGACATGGAAAGAACAGATTAGGCAGCACATTAACATAGACAAAATGAAAGACAAAGAGGCACATGAAATTACAGTTGAAGGGTCATATTCCACTCATCTCTGGGAAAAGGATCATGAAAAACTGAAAAGTGCATAATAATTCAGTAAAATTTAGATATGCACAAACCGTTTATGCATTGACCATACTGTCTTGACCGCTCAAAATCTGCCTATCAGAATGATTAAAAATTTAATTTGATCATTAAATTGCCTTATAGCTATCTAAATTGGGTAAAAGTGATTATCACCTTTAAATATAGTATGTTAATGCATAAAAATACATATATTTTTTTCTAGAATAAGGATTATATTTTTTAAGCAAATATCTAAAACCAGTGATCCTTCTAAATTAGTTTGGAATGATAACTGAGGCCCATTTCTTTGCAGAATGGGGTGTTTTTATTGTTTATATGTTTAGATAATTAATTTTGAATATCTGTTCACTGTATAAACAATCTCCAGAAAAATATATCCTCTTCCAGTAACTTACAATACACATTAAAAATACTTACAAAAGGGATTATTGTCCATTTACAACATCTTGAGCTTAAGGACACAATTTCTTGGGTCATTTCATTTATGCAATTTTGATCAGGCTAAACTGAATATTCCGGTTAACTTGAACCATGCCAGCAATGTGGACAATCTAACATTTAAAAATATCTGCCTAATTATGTAGGATTTTAAATAAAATTAGGCATTTTTACATCACAGTACATATGGCATTTATTAATTTAGCAACAGAAAGGCACAGTTATTAAACCATAAAATACAGTACCTGAATCTTATATACTCTAGTGATATCTACCAATGCCAATCCAGACATTTTACTCTCTAGAGGGGTCTAAAGAAAAAGGCTTCTGCTTGTTTTTTTTTTTTTTTGAAAAATTCAACCTCATTACAAGTTTGGTCCATTAGAAATGCCTATTAGCTGAAACATCTTGAAGCAGGACTTCAGGAAAGAATAGAGGAAAGCAAATTTAGCAGTCTATGGTCCAAGAACTTGAATAAATTACTATGAAATGGCAAACAGATCATGAATGGAGCTTTCTGATTAGCTGTCAGACATACCTGTTAAAGTGTCAATGTATACAGGTACAGTATGACAGACATTCCAGATACATTCATTGCATCACACAGACACACAGACTTTGTTACAGCAATAAGTCTAGACATAGCATTTATAGAGTTCAGCACTTCTCATAGACTGATATTTGACTTCTGGCCCCATACCATACCCAAAGATGTGCAAAGTTCTTTAAATGCTTTGCCTGCTATGTATTGCTGTTAAAGTGAAGACCCTGCTAAAGCCAAGCTCACTGGCCTTCCCTTAGCAAACTAGTGCACCTCTTCAAAAAGCAACTAACTCTGTTCTCCCTATTTAAAGTGATAAAATTGCATCAAGAAAGACCAATAAAATGGAAGAGGCAAGGAACAATAAACATGAGGGAGAACCCAACCATTCCATATGTAATATAGCGATACGGAAGCTCAACTTCCATGCGTTGTCTTGCTTTCCGTACATCGTCATGTGGTATGCGAAATATTTTACATGCCAGTGGAATAGTGGCTTTTTTCATCGCTACTTTTGTTAACAACAGAACTACTACTCCAATCAACAACCGCAATATGGCTTTTCCAAACACAGTCACAGTGAGAGAGGAAAGAGATAAAGGTAATGTATCGGGAGGAGGATCTAGCTTTAGACCCATGATGTAGTTAACATGAGAGCCACAGGCTACTCCAGCACCACAGCCCAGTATCTGAGCTGTGTCTCCTCGTGATGTGCTCCATGTGTCTAGAGTAAAAGAGAAGATGCCCAGGGCTAAATGGAGACTGATGATAATTAAGGGTGCATATTTGTAAGTTAAGTTGAAGTTATCAATCAGGTCCACAACTGGATGGAAGACAACCAAGATGAGAATAGCATACAGAAATCCAGCAATAACATCCTGTTGAAGAGAGAGAAAGATATGGTTTCAGTGTAATAACTATTTTAAAAAAATAATTTAAGTTACATTAGCATGGAGACAAGCCTAGTTGCTCTGTTGCTAAAAGCAACTTGTGGATTCCCATCTTTTCTCATTTACTGTACAAGATTAAATCTTTTTTATGTTAAAGATAAGGTAAGGAATTGCTTTTGATCGCCTATTAATAGGACATCTGCATCATGATCGGATCATGAATGATCATGAATGAAGCTATGATCAAATGATCCATGATCAAAGTTGTAGATCTACTTATCTGCTGGCTACAATGGCCCTTGTCAAGGACTGGGGCATTCCAGCCTACAGTCAGCACAAAGCCAGCCCAGCTAAGTAAGTTCTGCCAACTTAGTTTGCTGGAACAGCTCGACACTGGATCTAAGCACCTGGGTGCCAACACACAGGGACACTGGCAGCAACAGCTGGTACGGCAGTCAAGGCCCACTGCAGCTAGGTATTAGAGCAGCTTAGACTTTCCGCTCCAGCTTCAGCATTAACAATACTGCAAGAATGGAGAACTGTTTCCAACTGCTAAAGGAGAGGAAGAGGTAACTTCTGTGGCTTCGTACTTGATTTTCAGTTTTATTATTGTTTTTAAAGTGTATTTTCTTAATTAAAAGGTTTATTATTTTTATATTTATCATTAAATTTCAGTTACCATTGATTATTCACTCAGTTGCACAGAATTATCTGCAACTTTAGTCACCTTTAGTTGTTAGGAAGGAATTTGTTGAAAGCTTTTTAGAAATCCAAGCACTGGAAATTGGATCACCTTCATTCACATGCTTATCAACTTTTCCATATGAGCCAGGAGGTGGGACTTTGGTCAGCAGTATTTGCATTGCTCCATCTTCAAGGAATCACTTCTATTCACTTCCACTTATAGAATGCTTGATAAAAGCTCTAATACAATTGACTGATATGAAAGTCAGACTTGCTTATTTCAGAAGCTACCACAACAACCTTCTGCCATATTTGCCACCCTACCTGCCCCCATCTTAGGCACCATGGTTGATTTATGTTACAGATAAAACATGGTTAATTGTATTCACTCAAACACTATAGAGAATTCAGATATGAAACTGCTGAATAACCTAGTGTACGATGCCTCACTATTTGTTACATGACTTTGTTCTAAGACATTACGTGTCAGCTGAAATATCAGTTCATCCCATCGTCCTCCATACAAGTGGTTCTGACTTGGGAAGCCTCCTAATCACTAATGCAAATATGTCATTCAGCTTTTCTGAGCTGCCTTATTTTCACATGCTTCTTTTATACTGTGTTCATCTACCAGCTTTACTACTCACTACCAGGCTTACTGTTTTCTGTCTGTTAGCTTTTCTCCTTCTAGCAAGTGATCCTCAAAAAACCTCTTTAGCCATCGTTAGTAGTGGTCTTACATTCTAACTACCATTTTGTAGTGTTCTTGTTTTCCCATTTTTACATTCCATGCATTTGTGTTTGAGTTTGATTTTTTTAAAATTCTTTTTAATAAGTAAGTCTGTTTTTCAAAGATGACAACTTTGTTATTTGGTTCTTTAGAACCAAACTACTGGTTTGAAACTTTGGAAAGTGAAACCGTAGCAAAAGCATGGCACTCCGAAATGCACATGCTTTGAGTAGCTGACATGGAACCTGAGTGGACATCAACAGTCACACTCTCATCCTGCAAAATTATTTCTACTCTATAGAGGAAAAGTTAGTCTATGCTTTAGTGCAGTCATCAATTTCTGCACTAAAACTGCTATTAAACATCAGCTAAGTCTCAGCTGTGGACTGAGTTTATGAAAGAATAATATAAATTAACAGAAGTTTGACATCCACTTTTAGCTATTGTATCAATTTATCTGCTGAAGAAATGTACTCATTCTGTTCCTAGATGGTAGGCCATTCTAAAAAAAAAAAAAATCTATATATAATTGCTGCACCATAAAAACTTAAGTGTGATGGAAGTTTATGAAATCAGAACAACATTAAAATAAAAGTTTAGTAGGATTATTTTCTTACCAAAATTGAATGCATTCCCATATAAATTCGACTACAGCAAACCAAAGAACACCAGCAGAATGCAAGGATCAGTCCAAACATAAGGGGATACTGGTAGGGAAAAAATGGAGAGATTGTGTTAGAGTCTGGAAAAAAGTGATTTAAAAAAAAAAAAAAAAAATCACTCTATAAGAATTCTATAATTAATTGCAATTAATGCAGCTTATGCTTACCCTTTTCCTTGCCCTCACCTACCCAAGCCTATTAGACCACCTCAAGTAAGTCCACTTTTCATAAAGTCAAAACATTATTAAGTCAAACTTTTTCAACTTCTTCCTTGTCCTCTTCTTTTGCATTCAGGATATATGAATTCCAGGACGGTGGTCACATCTTTTCAGACAAAGCAGTAAGAAGTTAATAGATCTTTGTAGCAGTTAGCCTTGCCATGTTATGATATCCCAAATTGGCAATATGGGGGGAGACAAGCCTTGTGTTATAAGCTGTGGAACAGTTTTACACTGGGTGAAGCAGCTACATAATATACTAGTATTGCTAACAATTATCCAGGTAGAATCTAGTAGCGTCATCTTTCTCCTGAAAAGGAAGAACTCATAATAATTTACAAATAAATTCAATTCCCTACACACTGTTTTAGAGTTTCTGCAATCCTTGACTCAGTCTCTGAGCATCAGTATGAAACTCCTAGAATAGTAATCTTTTTTGTTCTCTACAAAGCCATATATATTTCCTACTACAATCCATGTTTATTAAACAAAAACCATCAAATAATAATTTCCAATTATTTCCATCTTCTGGTAGAAGATTTTTTATTAATAAGGACTGTTTACCAGGAACAAACAAAATACAGTATTTTAGTAAGCACATATCAGCATGTGTAGAAACTTAGTATTTTAACTTTTTTAGGTTTTGGATAAAAGTATGCTAATTCACATCTTACAGCACAGTAAGAAATACCTTCCCCACTACCATATTGCAAAATGTTGTACAAGACAGGATACAGCTTCCTTTTTTCAGTATTAAAAATAATTACTAGTTCTATAAAAGAAGCAGTCACAAGACAAAATGGCATGTTTCCAAAATTGCTTCATTTCCTTCATGAAAGCAAGGATCATTTTCAATATAAACAGGCAGTCTATATGTACTCGAATCTCAGAATAAAAACTAAGAATTACAGACAGTTTTCTTGCTCTTTCCATTGCTCCTTCTATGGGTAACCTGAAGGGTAGAATATCCAACAAATTAGAGAAAGTATTTTTAATCTTATTGGAGAAAGTTGTATGTCCTCGGTGAAGGCCTCTTAAAAGATTGACAAGCTTCTAAATCAGTCTTTCAATGAAAGGTTTGAGAAAAGATTATCAGTCTTCTGCATTATTCCAACATTCTTTGAATTCTCAGCTCCAGGACCATGTTAACATGACAAACCTAAAAAAATGTTCCCAAACTAACAGAAAATCGGGAAGCTTACATGTCACATAAGAAACAGATTTCACATTAAAATCAACTCTAAATGCCCAGCTCACAGTTGTATTACATCGTTTAAACTAATTCCTGTAGCAACATTTGTCTTTGTTTCTACTACATTCATCTACAAATTGTACCTAAACAAAATTATGTACTTCATGATTCATTTCTAACTGAAATGATGAAGAAACAAATTCAGTTTCCTGCCTTTCAGAATTATGCTAATAATGAGCAATACACCAGTAACTAGGTTGCACTCAAGACATGATTGCAGAGTTAGCAGATGCTGACATTGTTACAGCAGCCACAAAAGTAATCCTTGTACCCCGTGCTACGCCACCAGAATACATTACAAGTGTAGCCCCATCACTCATCCCCATTATGCCTCTACCATCATTTCCATTGATCTCAGGGTAGAAGTAATGCTGCTGCACCAGGAAGACACTCAAACCACACAGTCTCCCTGCCTGGTGCTGCTCCACTCTTCCCCCAGAGGACTACCAAAGCAGAAATGCTGTATATACAGACATAGGTATACCCTATATCCTCTGAAGTAAAGAGGAGCTTCCAGCACCTCTTTACATGCTCTGCAAGATGAAAGCCTGGGAAGACAGACTTCTTGTTTGTCAGAGATTAGCAAGGGAAGATTTACTACCTCCAGAAGCAATGTGAACCTCTTGACTAGAAAATTTAATAGCATCACACTTACTTGGTGGTAGAATGAGAACTTTTGCATGTGTTCATGCACGTGTCAAAAGTTTCAAATGGTTTTGCCCATCACTTGATATCGTATGTCCATTCTTGTTTCCTGGCACACATCTTTTGTCCTTTCAGGCTCCAATCAGGGGTAGTAAGGCTTTTCTTTAATAAATAAAAACGTTTCCTGTGTTTCTGAAATACCCGACAGAAACAGAAGCTGGAGCTTTAGCAGGAAGACCAATGAAGTGCCAGGCCCAGCAGGCTATAGCAGCTAATGACACTGTGGGGGAGAAGAGGTTAGAGCAGCTAAACAGCAAGACCGTAAGAATAAGGAGTATGAAGGAAAAGAGATATGTGAGGAGTCTTGTTTTAAGAGGCCTGGATAGGTCATTGTAAACAGCAGGGAGAGTAGGATAAATTCTGGAAATGAAAAGAAATGCTTGCTCTTAGTTAGAAACTCTCAAGGGAGGGGTGTCTGGGGATGAAAAACTGTGTCAAAGACCAACTTTGAAGAAGATTTCGGAGATAATATTTGGCTCTGTCATATCTCACTCTAATTCTGCTTTTAATAGTATTGAGAATAGATACCCATTAAAACATCTGAAAACACTGGCTGGCTTAGTTCCTCTGTAGCAAAGCATCTGTATCCAACAGCTCAAACACTTCCCTATTGTGTCCCCAATAAAAAGCCAATTATACATTTAACCCCGATTCATATATTCTTAAATAAGGAATTTTTAACAAACCCAGGCAAATTATTCTTACTGAAATAGCTTTAGCATGACCTGTCCACAAATGTGTCTGCAGTATTAGGCACATGCTGATTTTTGGTATTTTTAAGACATGATAATAATAATCACAGAAGTCCTAAACCCAGTTTCTTTCCACCCAAGAGAGCTTATTCACTACAGCATACATAGCTGTACTGTATCCAGTCCACTATAAAAAAGCAAAGATTGAAACAATTATTCTAGTTTCCCCTGGAATAATATTCCACAATACAACAGTTAAGTAAATTTTTGTGATTAGTTCCCAGGCAAAGCATTCTCCTCTATGCTCCCACCTTTATGTAACCAGCACACTTGGACAACTGTCAGTTTATCTAGACTCATAGTTATTTTACTGACTGATAAGGAAGCTTCAAACGTAAAGACATCTTTATGTCTAAGGTACAGGAATAAAGTTTGACCCAAAGAAGGTTTTAACCTTCATCTGTCCTGGTTTCTTCCAATGTTATATCCATACCTCTCTGCATTGCCCACATAACCGATCTGATTTTCTTCCCACAACCCCAGAACCCACCTGTGGAGCATCATAAAGCTGTATGTACCCTTTGGGGCTCCACAGTTCACTGGCCTCCTTAGACACTAGCAGAAATCAAGCAGAACCACCTCCCTACTTCAACACAAACAACACACAATGCCCTGCCTCCTCCTTGGCCTGTTTTCACTCATACCTTTTAAAAGCAGCCACTGGGTTCAAGATTTCCTAGAACACCAAACTGGTAGCACCTGCTTAAAATCTGCCTTGAGGTGATAAAGCAACCACATATTTTGTCCTCACATGTAGGGATAAGTGTACAAGGTGACTAAAGGAGAACATTAACACTCCCACACACCTTGTAGCTCAGCAAGACGACTGCTCAGCAGCATGCCAAGTCATAACACCAGAGAACATCTCCGTGATCCTTACAAAAAAAGCTGATGCCATAAATTTACTTCCAAACTATTGTCTGAAAAAATAGAATATTGAGGTACTAGCAAGCATTTTCTAAATGTTGTTTCATCTAGAAAATGACTGCCTGTATGTATTTTGCATATATACATTGGTTATACCATGGTTGTAAGTATCTGTAACCTCTCACTGCCTAGGCATACAAAATCCCCCCAAATACCAAAACATCCTCTATTAGTATAGTGCCTTAAGAGTATTAACATTTATCAGCCCTGCTTTACAATAAATAGTGGATTCCACAAAGCTTCTCTCCCAATCGCAAATGAATCTTCAAAGAAAAAAACAAACAAACAAACAGCTTTTACTGTTTTCTACTTAAAGTAGGTGTACTTTATGAAAGGTTAATGTGAAAACTTTAATATAAACTAATCTCAAGTGTTCATGGAAGAAAGCAATAAGCACTCATTTTTTTAGATGTTTGCTTGTGTCTCTTATTTTGGAAAATACTGCATTCACAAATTAAAAATTAGCAGTTCTCAATTACCTTTGAGTTACAAACTTTTAGATCTTTTCTATCTAGTTGTATATAGACACACTGACAGTCTCTACTTAAATGAAAGATATTAAAGCAAGAGTGCTGAATTCCAGCAATTTTAGTCCCGTGGTTCCCCGCATGCCAAATCAGACCTCTACAGAGGCACAAAGGACAAAAGATCACAAGTTCACTTCTACCCTCTTCCCCAATTCATTGCTATTCTTACTCATTTAGGCATCAGAAGGCAGACTGGCATCACATCTCCTTTCAGATGAGGGTCTGAACGATTGTCAGAGATCACAGCTGGCAAGGGTATAGGTAAAAAACAGGTTTCATTCTCTCAGCTTGTCTTTCTGATAACAAAATTGACTTATCTTCATTCTTGACCATACTCTGAGTCACTCAGAGTCATATATTCAGGAACAGCCCATTTTAGAGACAAACATCTCAAAGCCTGCCTCCATGCCCTCAATTAAGACCATCCTACACATATCCTCAAAAACTCATTATGCCTCCGTAGCTGCCATGCCACCTCAACAACTTTTGAGTATGGGGAGTTATTTACTGAACTGTATACTGCTTTCTTTTTTCTAAATTAAAAAAAACAACCTACGATTTGAAAATCGTAATGCTATACAAAAATAAAGACACTCGTATAGTACTCAGTCTGAACTTCAGCATCCCATGTTGACTCAAAACCAATGTTAACCTGCCATTTTTCTCCTTGAGAGAAGTACCCCACAGTCTGTATTAGATCAAATCACCGATATCCAGCTTGGAGAAATATTCTTCCGAAGGCCAGAATAAAACTTTGATAATACGCATAAGCATATAGTACAAATACAGTACTAGAAGATGAAGTGGAGGCAGATGGAACTGACAGCAAGGCAGAGATTGGAGATAGAGACAAATGCAACATACAGATTAAAAAGATACCTTTGTTGACATTTGGGGTTTTAAATGTTTGAATGAGTATGTTTCTTTGAAGGCATCATATCCATTAAGAAAAGTGTCCCAGTCTTGATGTGTATGACTGATGGACAGATCATCAAGCATGTTATTTAAAAAAAAAAAGGTTAATTGATTTCTTAGATTCACATACTAAGTATGTGAAAAAGCTAGGAATAAAGCTGATTGAGTAGACTACTCATCTTCTCTCAGGCCTCAATTTTGTTCCCATATCCAGATTCTTGTTTTTAATTGATTAAACTGAATTAAATTGTGTGTATTTGGAAAATAGCAGTGAAACTACTCCCAGTAAGTCTTTGAGAATTTTATGCCCTATGTTTTTAATGGGAAATTCCCATTTTATTTGATTACATTCTCTGAAACGGGTTTCCAAGCTTCTGACTGGATCACATAGAAAACATTTCCCTCAAGTGCCTATCCTCCTCCCTCCCCTTAATCTGACTTTTTGCCAAGAGTCTTAATAACATAACTATTGTTTAAAAATGCTCATAAGGAAACAATCTGTCCTAAAAGCTTTGACCTAGGTCAGAAAATTCTTTCATAATGGAACATTCTTAAACATGCTCTAGATGCTCATTTCTTTACTTTTTTAAAGCACATTCTACACTGGAGAAATTTCCAGCATCCACAATGGGCTCCAAACTAATTTTCTAATATTTTCAGTGTTCTACAGTATTATTCAATGATCTTTTTTAAATCATATACTAACTCAGAAGTTCAGCTTGAGTTGGAGACAATTATTTTGGGCCAGAGTTCACTGAAAGAATCCAAGCAGCACTTGCAGCACCATGCTTTTAATAAAATATTTGGCTATGTATTGGCAATAGTCATATGAAAAGCTATAATCAATGTTTACAGGAATGACTCTGAGACACTGGTTGGCCAGATGAGTACAAAAAGCACAGCGTATAAATGATTTTCTGGAGGGAGCAGAAGAAAAGGGAGAAGACGATGGTTAAAAAAGAAAGACCACTTAGGAATCATTTTAGGAAAAATAAACAGACAAAACCCTGTCTTTTCAAAAGAGGTGAAGTGCTAAATAACACTGGTTAAGCTACATTTATCAATTATTTCCTTCTTTCTTTAGTGACCAACCTTAACATCAAAAAGCATAAAAATTTTAGTGCTACATGTCATTACAAGAACCCCTTCTTTAAATTCCATGACAAAGATTTCAATTCCAGCCCTGCAGAGTTAAAGGTTTAATTTTCTGATACACATAATCTGAAAAGAAATTGAAGAGTTACAATAGGAATTAGAGCCTGTTACTTCTTTTCCTTGCACTCATTAAAAAAAAAAAAATCCCTCCCTGAACACGCCCAGCAAGAATCACCTACAGCTTGCTCTGCTCACCTACAGCTTGGGGGCTCTGCTTGCCCCCAACACCTAAAAGAGAGTTTTTCTGCAAACTGAAGTTCTCAGGTTTAATCAACGTACCCTACTTGAAAGCACGAGGAGTGCTTTACATGCGTACAGTCCACCAAGAAAAAAAAATTGCTTTAGAAGTATCTTCTTTGAGTCCTTTCTGCATCAAACCTTACAGCATTTGTTTTTACATATACCCCCCAAGATCCTTTACATTAAAGATTTGCTTACACAAAACTGAAAAATATATTTAATGCCAATCAACACAGTTCAATAGGACAGGCTGCTGCATACCTCTAGCAGAGATTCCCCAATGGAATTTGTAAGAACTGGCTATGCTCTTTTCAAGCTTTTAAGAGCATCTGAATCAAACAGGCCACACAGCTTTTGCCAGCTTCCTTTACAAACAAGCTTCCTTTACAAATAAACTAGGCTATTAATATAGCCCACAAAAGAAGACCTTACAACTCAAATACACAAGACAAGGCCAGTGCTGCTGACCCTCCAAATTCCCATCTCTCTTTCTCAAGAGCTCTTCATTGTGTGGGCAATTCTGGGTTTTCAGATCACCCCTTCAGCTATGCTTCTCATGTCAGAAGAGTTTTTGTTTGAGTGCTTATTTTAAGAAACACATGTAAGACAACCAGTTAGACAAGCACACATCTCTTTGCCTAAGTTTCTGCACAACATTTTAGTATTTCAGACAAAATCCATTTGGGCTTCTCTCAGAGATGAGGCATCTCTTTGACAAAAGGAGTCTGTACTTGCTCTTACACACAGACTTCATATGCAAGAGATGGCCTCCTATGTGTAGCTTCCAGTTTTATCATTACATCAATCTTACTGATAATGCAAGCCTTTCAACAAGGACAGACACTTAAAACTAGGATTTGCCCACTTGCTGTAAAATTCTCACTACAGCAGTGTCGCGATTAGACTATTCATCCAACCCCAATAACCAATTATTCCCCATTCCCAGTGGGGATCTGAGAGAAGTTATCCTTTTGAAATGAAAGAGTGGGCAGACAATTTTAGAGGTAATATTTAGTAGCGGTCAATCAGAATCACAGAATGATGCAGATCTCTCCGAAATCCCAATACAGATCCTGTCAACCCCATCTCATTTGATTAGATTCATCAGCTTTGGCTAATAAAAGTAATGGTGCGGATGGAAGATTTCTGGAAGGGTGTTTGACACAGTCCCACATGACATTCTTACACCATCAGTACTATGGAGACTCAGGAGAGCACTAAGTAAATGAAAACTGAGAAATACTTTTAGGTGTGTCAGTCAAACCATTACAGAATAAATGCACTCTACTGTGGGTTTAGCAGTAGTGCTATTTAAGGTCGTCATTATCATCAGTGGTGTGGAAAGACACTCACTGATGATAGGATTTGCATATAAAACATTGGCAGACAAGTACATAGGGAGGACAATGCTGTAATATTTAGTGACCTATACTGCTTCAGAAAATAAGCCCATTCAAACAACGTTGGTTAATGTAGTTACAGAGCTGAACTACTCCTCAATCAAGGCTCTGGGCTCCTGCTGAATATCAACTTAACGAAGTTCGTTCAATGGCCTACAGTGAGAGTCAGCAGCTCCTGGCTCAGCTCATCAATGCAGAGCTCAGGAAGGAGTGCGAACCCATCACTTCCTAATCCGGACAACTACTGCCAGAGCCAGGCAGGATCCTGGAGGAACTCTGGGAGAAAAGTGTATTTTCTGTCTCCCTGACTGATGTTTCCCCTGCTAAAATAAAACAGCAGGGTTATGATACATTCAGGTACCATCCTAACTCAAGCACCATTTCTAATAAAATATGTGTTGATATCTATTTGAAATCATCAGTTCAAAGTAATCAAATAAAATATAAAAAAGACTTTTTCCAGTAGCCTCAACCTAAGGCTTTTGGAGATTGTGTACATAATTAGCAGTTCACACTATCTCTTCCTCCCCGTTCAGGATATAAGCCAGCCTGGCTCAAACTGTCAATATTTCAAAGAAAGCAGGTTTTCCCCAGTGTGATAAAGGTATACTTTTTCCTACATCATATCAAGATCTATAACCTCACTGTCTTTTAAGAGTTTGTCCTCCTCTTTCAGGGTATCAGAGCTTCAAAGACAGAAAGAAAAATATCAACATCTAACACTCCTAAATTCTCACGAGTCTTTGGCATGAGCTTTGTATTTCAAGGTTACTGAGGTGTCTTTGAAACAAGTGGTTTTCCCTGCTGAGAGTTAACAATACTAAATAAATAAATATATAAAGCTTATGCAAGTGGAATCAAAAGTTTCAGGCAAGCTCTTATAATACAAGGAGAAATTGAACAGTTATATTCCACAATGGACAGAACAGTTAGCTATTATGAAAATTATCTTAACATACCATTTGTTTCTGTCTGAAAGTCGCTTGCATTGAATATTCCCTATGTCCAAAGTCTCTGTGAAAATTTGTCACAACCATCTTTAAAATACATCATCTCTGAAAATATTTTACTTGAACAATTGCATTTATAATCAAATATTTTTGTTGTGCTGTGTATAGTCAAAAATCCTTTTGAATACTATGTGAAAGGAAAATACTTGTAATAGGATTACTGATAGGCATTGAAAACTAGGAAAGCACAAACTTAATTCAACAGGTTAAAAGAAAACCTACTGGAATTAAAACATTTTGGTTTTAAATGGACAATTTGGGCCATACCTAGAAAAATAAGAGCAGATTTGCTCTGTTCTCTACGTTGTTCAAGGGAAAGACTCATGGGTTGTCTCTGATAGAAAAGAACTATTACACAATAGTAGGAAGTCATAGCCCAATGAAAGCAAACTCCAAATAAGCTATACAGGAAAGTGATTCCCTCCTCACTGGAGTAACCTCTTTTAGAGCAAGAGTGGCTTTCTTTGGTTTAGTATAAACTTCAAAGTGAGAAACTCAATTAAAGTTACCTGTATTCCAGAATAAAAGTCCCTGCAGAGAGTTATAGCTGTATCTGCTTAAATTCACACTCAGTCTTGCTCCACTATGGTTTTTCTGAACAAACAATCCTAAGATGTGGACTCATCCCGATCAGGGTCTGTGTAATGCTTGCTTATACCGAATATATAGAAAGACTGTACCCCAACATTTGCCAAGTTTAAATCTAACTATCTGTATCTACTGATAAATATGTATCACTTAATAAAAATCAGAGTTATTACAAGCTCCTTTACAGTTAATAGCTTTCCAAGAAGTTCTGAGGTCAGTCTTTTTTAACCCCATCTATTTCTAGAAAAGCATGACAAGAAGTTGCCATATAGTTTCTACTCCCTTTCAATGCAAGTAAAACACAGAGGACAGCAGAAGCATTAGATGAAAGCTTAACTCTCTTTAGAGGTGAATCAAAAGATATTCAATGTGCCATAGGTTAACTTTTGATTAATATTGAAATAATTTAAAAATCAGAAGGGGTATTTTTTTTTAAATGAACATTTTGCAATGGCAGAAGTTGGTTTCAGAGAGGTCTGTTATTCAAACACATTTCATAGGAAAAAGGAATTAAAAATGAAGACTCAAACACTTTGCTTCCTCATTTCTTAAGCATGGTTTTAAATGAATAATAACAAGGCTGAATGTTTATGATTTCTTAATATGCATTCATTATAAATATGTTTAGTCAATTAGCACAGTATTTCACAGACTGCAGTTGCAGCATTGGCAAACTGAAGATCGAACTTGGTTCACTGGCCAAAATACCATTTCACACGTTGTCAGGTTGCTGGTTCTATAAAAGCAATCAAGACAGGTTCTCCTTTGTACACGTGACATCAGTCTGTGCAAAGCTAATCGACTGATACTACTAAATGAGGCTTCCCACATGCAAAGAAGTAGAAATCCAGTTCATTCTTCAACTGACATCAGCCCCACACAAGTAACAATCAAATATTCAGATTGCAGTCAGTCATTTAAAAAAACCCCTATTTTAAGATTAAGCGTCTCAGTGACAGAACTCCAAATATTTACTTCAAACACCCACAAAACATGACATTATCTCATGCCTGCACTACTCTAGCAGAGCAATACTTCACATTTTACTAGCAAAGAATACAAATCCCTAATAGCTTTGTTTTGGGCACACTGTATCACCTTGCAGAAGTAGATACATAAATTTTGGTTAAAGAGAGGCCAAATACAATCTCTAACCTTCAACTATTTCTTTGCTTTCAGGCATCCATACTATACACTGAGGTAAAGCCACAGTGTCATACTGTGACAGCAGACTGGTGATTGTTAACAGTAACTGGTTCAGCCTGCATAAAGCTTACAAAGAGAGTTCTCTCTACCAAGATGACATACATCTGACTTAAAATAGGCAGGTATTATAATAAGAATTTGTAAACATTAATAACTTAAGAGTAGACTTACTGCATAACTTCTGGAACATTACACACAGAGCTCTCAAAACCCTACACTGAGCGTTCGTTGCCTGGGAAAGCCTTCTCCCTCATTTACTACTGAAACTGGTGCAGTGATTTAGAGAGCTGAGTAAGTGTTGTGCTTTCTTTGGAGTTCTTAACTGTTGCCCATACTGCTAACAGCAAGTGCCGAAGCACATGCCACAGCTTGCGTAGACCAGATGAACAGTGTTATTTTAACTTAATCTATTGACTCAAAGTGCAACAGGCAGATCTTAACATTTTGGTGAATGAAGGTGCTGAAAAGATCAGAGATTATCAGTTCCTGCTAATTATCAGCACATTAACAGTTGTAAAACCATCTGAAAGTATATGTACTCCTCAAAACAGAAATAATAATTTCCAGTTTACAGGTAATGAAACTAAAAGACAGCGTTAAAGAAAAGGCTAAAGCTACAAACTGACTCAAGCTACAAAGTGACTCAAAGCAAAGAAGGATCAGCAAAAAGCCCTTTAGCTCCTGGCTCTCCACCAAGTTCTCCGTCAGTAAAACCAAACGCCCGTAAAAATATCAGATGCCTATCCAAACTTTGTGCAAAGCACTCACCCTACAAAAAGTAAGTTGAAAAAAAACTTACAAGAACAAAATAGAGATTGTTAAAGCAGACTTTTAATGCGTACTGAGCTAACCATTCATAAAGTCAGCACAACTTCTATTCAGAAGACAGAATTATTCGAACAGTTCTTGTTACCTGAGGACTCGCTCGGATCATAGAAAAATTAAAAATAAAAAGGGCGGGGGGGCAAGGAAAAAAAGGCACGAATTTCCCATTTTACCCAAACTCAGCCCCTCTCTCTCCCCCCCAAAAGAAATCAAGTCTGTCACAGCCTTACACCCCGGGGCTGGAAAACGCACGGAGAAGGACAAGGAGGTGAGCATTACCTGCCAGCGGCCGTAGCTGAGCAGCAGGAGCGCCAGGGGGATGGCGGTGCCCGACATGGCGTGGGTGGAGGGCATGCTGTACTCGGAGTTGTAGAAGACTTCCAGCTTCACCACGGGCGGGGAGGCAGGCCGCGGCCAGCGGATGACATCCTTGGTGCACTGCCCCAGGTACATCACCCACACCCAGATGATGATAAGCCTCCGGCCCAGCCAGGCGTCCAAGTTCCAGATGCAGAAGGGGAAGAAGAGGATGTAGAAGAGCTCGTTGCCCAGCTCCGTGCCCAGGCTGAAGAGATAGTAGAGGAAGCGGCTGCGGGTGGAGAACTCCTGGCTGCCGTCCTCCTCCGTGAGGGAGTTGCGGCGCGGCCGCCTTCTCCACCGCTGCGGGGGACCTGCCCCGCCGGGCACGGTCCCGTTCCCGGCGGGATGCCCCTGCTCTCCCGCCCGCTCCGCGGCCGGCGGGCCGCCGTTAACCACCGGTCCCCGGCCCCCGGCTCGCTGCTCCGCGTCGGCCCAGCCCGAAGGCCCCTCCACCCCGCAGAGCCGCTGGAAGGCGGCCACTTTCCGCGGGTCCTGCAGGTGGGCGGCCAGCCGCGCCAGGCGCCGGCAGAGAGCCATGGCGGGAGGACGAGGCCGCCCGCGGGGGAGGCGGGCTGAGGGCGTCGAAGCGCTGCCCGGGCCGGCGGGCGGGGAGCTGAAGGGGCTTCGCCTGAGGGGCGGCGGAAGGGACGGAGGCTCCCGTGCGCGCCGCGGGGAGGGGAACCGTTCCCTGAGGAGAAACCCGCTTCAGGGCGAGGCGTCGCGGAGCAACGGACACCGCCCGGCTGCCCCCGGCTCGGGCGGCTGCTGCCGCTGCCGCTGCCGCCGCCCTCGCCTCAGCTCTACTCCCCGCGCCGCTCCGGCTCCGGCCCCCGCGCCCGCTCCGCCTGGCGCTCGCTCGCTCGCTCCCTCCCTCCCTCTCCCGCGCGCGTCCGCGTCCGCCACCACCCCTCGCCGTCACCGCCCCGCCGCGCCTGCGCACAAGCCCCGTTCGCACGGGCGGGGACCTCCCGGGAAATCTCATCACGGCGCGGATTGGCCGCGGCTCTCTCCCGATCCCGCCCCCACTGGCAGGGAGAGCCAATCAGAGCTTGGCATTGCGCGAGGCAGCGGGCGGCGTGCGTCGGCCTCGAGCCTGAGGTGCGGAGGCGGTCGCGGGCGGCGGATGAGGGGGCCGCGGCCCTGGGCCTCCCCAGGGGCGCGTCGGTTCCTTCTCGCCGGCTGCAGCCCGGTCACCGGCACGACCGGCTCCTGGCGAGCTAGTTGCCCTTCCTTCTGACTTAGGGTGAGCTGCTGCTGCCCTCGCCTCAGCCACCGTGTCTGGCATCAGCACCCCCGAGGCCTGCGCCCGACTGCCCCTGCCCTCCTCTGCTTCCTCCTGTGCCCGCTGTCCGGATCGACCCCAGAAGCCTAAATCTGGTGGTGTAAACATGAGAGGGAAAGCTGATTTCAAGCAGAGACTGTGAGTGGTCTTAGTCCCAGTGGTCAGGCCGGTTAAGCGATGGAGGCGGTGAGTTACCCGCAGGGTAGACAGGCAGACAGCCGCTCAGGGAGGTTTCTGCTGGGCATGAGGAAAGGGGTCGTGCCTTACCCCATCTCTCCATAGTCGGGATGAGGTTCCACACCTCCTCCTTGGTGGGTGTGCATGGCTTAAAGTTCAGCAGGACCGGAAAATTTGCAGTCGTGTCCTTTGACAGTCCACAGTTGCTGGGGTTTCCATCCTGGAAATACCGTGAGAAACGTGAGCTTTGGTCATCGGTGCTCTCTGATACGTCTGCCTATCCAACTGGTGTTGATCTATGGCTTGCTAATACTCCAGTGTATTTGTATCTTGCCTTAAAATTAGGAGGTTAAACAAGCGATAAATGTGCTGCATTGTGCCATTTTTGAAAAAGGTGAGCAGTGTGACCCAAATGGCTAGTTAGCTTAATAGCTATCCTAACCAAAATAGAAAATCGGATGTGGAATTCAAATAATAAAAAGTTGAAATGAAGGAATGTAATACAAGTCTACACAGTGTTTTAGTAAAAATAGCTATTAATAGTGTTCTGAGGAGGTACTTGACTCAGACTTAGTGCTGCATGATATTAACATTGGGTGCATGCAGTGCCAATAAACCATGCAAATGGAATTTGCTGCCAGATCTCAAGAAGAGGAAGGCTGTAGGAGAACTTGGTTGAAAGAGATGGTGTCTAAAGAGGTTCCAGTAATAGGTTCTATGTTGTACTACATTCTTAGCAATGAACTGGAAGCAGATCTAAACCTGCTGCTGCAAAAATTCAGCTCCAGGATTAATGGAGTTGTAAATAATGATGAGGATGGGGCACTGATCAGGACAGTTGGTAGAAGCAGCTCACTCAAACCTAGTGAATTTTAATCCAGCCGACTATAAAGTTGTCTATCTTAAGAACCAAGTGTGGAGGCTGTAACTGGAGAATAGAAGACTATAGCCTGGGAAGGTAATGACTTTGAGAAGGATTTAAGGGTCGGAATATGTAAGCAATCAGATAAGGGCTCTCCTGTATGCTGCTATGGCAGAAAAGGATTAATCAATGTATAAACAAAGGAATAAAAAAATGTTTATTTTACCTCTCATGTTTGGCCTCAACAATGCCATCCACAGGATAGTGCATACAGTTCTGGTTTTCAGATTTTAAGCAGCACGTTGGAAAACATGATAGAGCAAAAGAGCGAAGAAAAATGTTCTGATGGTTGGAGAAAATGCATTACACTGGGAGGTTTTAAGAGCTCAGGCTGTTAAAAGTTATCTAAAAGAGGACTGGGAGGTGGCTTGATTGTAGTGTATAGGAACATTCCTGGGGGAAGATACAGGATATTAAAGGGCTCTTTAATCTATTGAAGAAAGGCATAATAAGAAGTAATGGCCAGAGGCAAAAGCCAGACAAATTCAAATAGGAAATAAGACACACATTTTTACATGGGTTAACCACCAGAACACATTCCCAAGAGAAGCTGAGAATTTTCCATCGTTTTATGTCTTCTGTTGAAGATTAGGTATATTTCTGAAAATTATTTTTTAGCCAAGCAGAAGTTATGCTTTATTTCATTGGATGAATACGGGTTGAAATCTGATGGTCCGTGATACGCATAGTGTCAGGTTAATCTAGTGTGACCATCATGGTTTAAATTTTAAATGCCAGAAGCAGACATTTTGTTAATAACCATGAGCATTAGAATCAGGTTTTTTTTTTTGCCTTGAAATACTTATGCACCATAAAAAAGCTGATCTGAATTAAGCTTTTGGCTGCAGAATATACTTACTAAGACAATATCTAAAGGTTTTGGCCTTTTGCTTCCTAAATTTACACTCTTGGGATTACTTGGAAAAATTTCTCTGCATTTTCATTTACATTTCTGAAGGAATAGGTCCTTACAAGAAAGTTCTTTTGGTGCATTCTGATTCTCTTGGCCTTGAGGCAGTTTTACATAATTGATGTTCACATTGTGAAATATTTCTTGGAGGATTATTATCCAGAGTGCTCAGGTAACAATGCACCAAATGAATCCTGATAGATTTCCTATATTGTACATAATATATATTTGTATGTTGCATATGTTTGCATCATACAGTCTTAACCTCACTTGAGGCATTATCATAACATAAACAATTATATTACCGATGGAGGAGCTGCTATTACTGAAAGAGGGATGAATGAAATAGAAATAAGATTTCAGATCAGCAGCTTGGCAGAGAAACATGAAAAAAAACACCCCTGAAATGGTACATGATCAATTTTTCTATCTCAAGTATGGAAGGTGTGCTGTCATTTCTCTGCCTTCTGAGAAATGTGTGATGCTAATCCTGCAAGATATATGTACTTCCTAATTTACATGCTTCCCTGGCTCTTGAGCAAAAAATGCAAAGACAGGAGCTGAAAAACAAGCTGCTGCCTTCTTTTGTGCATTTTCCCAGAGTCAAGCCACAAACAGTCTTCCCTTAAACACAGAACAAACTGAAATCTGTTAATTAACTTGATGGTGAATTCTGGAATGAGATCTGAATAACTGTGCAGGGAAAAAAAAATTGCAGTGATTTCAAAGGATGAAGTGAGACTTGTCTTTATGGTATGCATTTGGTAACTTAAAAAAGCAGAAGGTGTTCGTGTGTGTGGTTGAAACTTGTTTACTTTTAACTGTTAGCGTGAAAATTACATGACATTAATACTAAAGCTACTAAAAAGCTACTACTAAAGTAGCTTTTAAATTACCTTTGGGCATTTAAAGTAAGTATCGATTGCAGTGGGTGCTCCAAGAGGAGTGTGGAGTGCACCCTATAACTGAACTTTTCCAGAAAATGTGGTTTTTTGTTCTGTCTGCAATAGATGGCCCCAAAGCTGTTCTGAATACATTTCAGCTTACCACACAAGTGCTGTCTGAGCATGACACCCGTAACACATGCATTTTCAAGGATGCCTGGCAAACCAGCATACTCATAGCCACGTCTCCACAGGCTGTAAGTATTTGACAAGACAGCTGTGGGAATCGATGGCAAATGAGGTGCAGAATACATCATGCTTACAGCTGCTGCTGTGACCACCCTGCCCAAGTGATAGCAGCAGGACCAGGAGTTCCTTTTTGAAGCAGAACATCTTGCTTGGCATCCATTTGGATGAGCAGTGGTTACTGAGTGTATTTAAGGTACTGGTTCTGCCTTGTAAAGCTTTGAACAATTGGAGACCAATTTATCTGAGTCATCAGCAGCCAGTTGTTTTTCTCTCCTAATATAACTGAAGGAGCAGGTGGCAGGACATTCTCCAGGACTGTGGGACTTGTTTTCTGTCATCATCTGAAATAGCTTGAATCTGGTCATCTGTTTGTACAAAAGACATCTATTTGATAGCATTTTGTGAAGAGAATTAAAATTATCTCCCAGCATGATGAATGATGGAAAGGAGTATCTGTAGAGGTCTGAATGGCTAGTTTCCTGTTGAAATAATTATTCTAATGCTGCTAGGGTTTTGTTATATTATTAATGATGTTAAAGTGCCTAAAGTCAGAGGAAGGCTTCATTTTAGGTAATTTTGAATGTAAATGAATAAAATGTGCTAATCGTACCAGGTTTATTATTATTTTTTAAAGAAACTGGTGAGTTGAGTACCCAGATTTGAGAAGGCGAGAGTGTATTTATCATAAGATTTAGTCTTGAAAAATACATGGGAGAATAAGGAAATGTATTTTATTTCCAATTAATACATATTACTGTAAGCAAAAAAACCCCAGAGAGTGCTTTAATTTGTTCTTGAGTACGAGCTATTGCAATAGGTCAGTGAAGGAGCTCTGGGCAAGTGCTAATGTTCCATTACAGCAGTGGAAGAAAGAACATACTGAAGGGTTTTCAGCTTACTTATGCTGTACTTGGTCATTGCTGAGTTCTGCACAGTACTTCCTTAGTAAGCAATGTAAGGTATTAAAATATAGCTTATTTCTGTACAAGTTACTGCTCATGAATTCCAGTGATAGCTTTCTCAATAGAACCTAAAATAATTTAGCTATCTTTAGTAAAAATGTATTTAATGAACCAGTGTAGCGCTTCTCTTAGATAAGGTCTAACAACTATGTTTTCCTCCATGGGTAAAAAAAAGTTAAGTAGTTTGCAAAGAATAAGGCTTGGTTCTTGTCTCTTTCTTGTTGGTATTCTGATTGCTATGCTAAAAAGTTGCCCAACTGCAATAAAAAATGAGTTCAATGACTTGTTGCAATCCCCTGATTTCAATTTAGCCTGGTTATACATTTATTTCTGCAGGATAATGCTCAAAGTTCCATATGTAAGAGTGCCTTTTTCTTTTTTATTTCATTTTATAACAGTTCCCCTGTATTATTTGCTTTTCTAAATTTGTTAAATTCTTTAGGCAAGTATCCTTGTTCACACACTATTAAATTGCTGTAGCATTTGGGTATGATAGGGGAAGGTCACTGGGTATCTCAGAAATCTGGCCTGTTGGCAGACCAGATAAACTGAAACATGAAGGCCCAAATAACATTAACTTAGCAATAGCACCATCAGCAACAAAAGCAGAAAGTACAAGGTTTGTTTAAGTGGTCGATGTTTTGTTTCAGAGTTACAGGATTTTCCAGGGAATGGAATCAGGTGGCTCTGGTGTGTCCCTGTTTTAGCATAGGGTGGCACAGCAGCACATGTTCTCATGTCACAAGACGTACTTCTTATTATACTGCTGCCTCATTTAGATGAGGGCCGAGTATGCCCATCGTTACTGAATCTGCCCAGCTGCTTGGGTTGGTTTTTCTTTTTTTCTTCACGTGTCTATATTGGCACATAATCTCGGAAAGGCACAGAATTTTAGTGAGAAGGGAATTGTATGCAGATGCAAGGTATACAATGTTGTGATTTGTTATAACGAACAAGAATAAAAAAGTTGAAAATAGGTAATAAAAGAGACTGCAGTGATAGGGTCTCCTCTGTAAAGTCATTCTAGGAATGCAGTTGTTATAGTCTTTTCATTCTTCTGTGAACTTACATCCATGTGTTTAACCATGTCACATGCCATTTCAACCATAATTCAGATAAGGTGACATTATTTAAGGAGTGTTTCTATCATGTTAAAAATTAGATTATTCCATTTTTTATGTTATCTTAAATTATTCTATGTCCTCAATTGTAGCATGAGAGTATCTTACAATCATTAATTGGCAACTCTTCAGAACAACTCTTTGAGGGAGTGGAATGCGTAATTCCTGCCCCTTTCCTTTTTCAACTGGGAAAGAGGTACAGATTTGGTAACAGTTTCATTATACTTCCATTTCTTCCATTTTCCTAGGTTCCTGTAATTTTAATTTTGTAATCTGCTGTCTGTATGGTGAGAAAATGGAGATTTTTTTTTTCCCTGTGGTGTCTCAAAGAGACTAGCAAATCCTAAAGCAACAACAAACCCTTTGTCTTTTTGCCTCTTTGTCCCAGGATTTTGAATTGAAAACAATTGAATTTGGGAAGGCAGAGGAGAGGTTGGTTGCTTTGTGGGTGGGTGGGGTTTCTTTGCTCTTTTTTCAGAAACAAGAAATCAAAGAAGAGGAGGCATTTTAGATTCCTGCTTTTTCAAAAGCTTGGGTTAATAATACCTAGTTGTGGGCGTGAAACTCTCATTTCTGGAAGGTGTTTCTTCACTCTGGCTACTAGGGATTAAATTGTAGAATTGCCTGGTTTTACTCAGAATAGCTGACGCTGCCTTCATTCCCATGCTCTCCTTTATTACCCCGCTCTCCTTTATTACCCCCACCATTTGCCTATGAAAGAGGCAAGTTACTAACCCAGTGCATGCACCTGTTTGGGTACCATCACTGCATTATTTTATAGCTATATTTTATTTCTAGCAAGACAGCAGAGGAGGGATAGAATAAAAAAAACCCAAAACTTGTGCATAGCTCTTCATCAACCTAGAGCCCAGAATTAGAGGGTTCCTTCTTCCGTGCATCATCTGAACTTTTGTGATTATACAATACTTGCAGCTTTTTTATCGCTGTAATTTCTGCAGATCCCTTACAGATATTTGTCCTTTAAGAAAGGAATAAGTTCTTTCATGCTGACTTGCATCAACTGCAATTATTGCATATTGGATTGAATTTTGTGTGCAAGAGGGAGAGTTACATCGTTGTCTGCAAGCGAACTGTGCTGCAGGAGCAAACAACTGCTGAGAACTCTTGGCAGGAGGAAGCTTCTTGTTGGAGCATGCCGAGAGCAGCAGGGATCCAAGCTCCCAGTTCCCCAGCTGCAGAACCCACTCGCTGACGGGCCAGTTCAAAGAACATATCCCCAGTCCAGGGATGAAAACATGCCTCTCCATAGGGCATTGCAGAGCTGGGGGACGCCCAGGACTCCTGTCAGAGACAAAGTGAGCACATCCTACGAGTTACAGCTTCACGGAAAAAAAGAAAAAAGCACTTTTTCAAGAGGCTAGACCTATTCTGATTACTCAAATTCATTAAAACTCATGCACCCACACTACACTAATGGGAAGGAAATCATGGGAATCAACCTGAATAGCAGGAGCAGAGAGTTTACCACGTGGTATCCTAGGACATGAAAGGGAGGAGAGAGGTAGCATGTTCAAATACTACCATCAGGCTCAAAAGTTCATGTGCAGGAAACTAGGCAAGGCATGTACACGCCAAATAAATCGCTAGGGAAGAGAGATTTGATGTGATAAGAGAATTGGGATGTGAAGTGTAAGATATACAGCAGATGGAAATTTGCCTTAGCATGCACAGAAGCATGTTTTTAATCAGTTCTGGACTTTTTTCTTGGAAAATCCCAAATTGCCAAGATTATGAAATGGAGCCGATTCATGTTCAAGGGTGTGTCAAGTTACTCATCATTAGAGTAGGAGGAGTGAAAGATTTCCTAGGGTTCTTTCTGACAACGTTTGTTCATGTTGCATTCAGAGGTGGAAAAGAAGCCACAATTTGGGGGAATATGTTCATAATTCATACTAATTATGAATTCTCTTGGGTTTCAGGAGCACTATTTGTAACCATAGCTGTTATTACAAATGAGGTCATCCATATTAGAACAAAGATCTGATCTGCAGCCAGTAAAAAATATGTGTGTGAGCATGTTAAGCACTGTAGTATTTTCATTTTAACTCCTAACCTTCAAACTACTATCTAGAGGCCAAAATTAAGCCCTTATGCTCCCTTTGCAGTTCAGTGGAAAAGGCAGATACCTTGACAGACAGACCAGGAAGTCTACAGGCTGATGAGAGAGCTGTTTCAAGTTAGCTGGTAACAACCCATATGCGAGGATGGCTCTGAAACTCCATCCCACACCTCAGGCAGGACTAAAAGTGAGATGCCTTGAATTATGTGCAATACAGGATCTACTGATGGTAGTCGGTTACGAGTATTTTTATAAATAATTGGGTAGATCTCACTTTTTCACAGGATAGGATGCCCACTGTTGATGTAGATGCCTAGTGGTCAGAGCTCTTGCCTGGGAAGGACCTTTCTAAGCCCTTTTTAAAATGTGATAGTCAATATTAATTCACTCTCATTATGGTCCTGTTTGTTGCAGGTGAATTGAAAATATCCACAACGTCAGCAAGAGTCTTCTTTCAATCTGCTGAAAATGCCAGTGAGCCATCTCCCTCAGTCTTCTCTCTTCGGGATGTTACGTGCTCCCAGTCCTGGGGAGGGTCTCAGGGAAAGGCCAGGTGTGCTCAACACACATGATGATACTTGGAACAACTTGCTTGCCTTAGTGCTGCACCCTTTTCCTAGTCATGCAACCCATGCATCCCAGGGCAATTCAGAACCTGTATGACAAGTATTTTGAATGTAACCAGTAGTTCTGCAGGCTCTCACTCTCAGGGTAGCATGAACATTGCTGCTTTTCTTAATTACGCAGAAAGTGCTCAGAATTATGTGGGTGTCTGTGATATTTCCTCAAATGTAAATTAACCCTTAAAATATCATCATGAGGTAAGTAACTAAATTTTTAGGGATGGGTGAATTAAAATACATAGGGTTATATGACTTGCCCTCAGACATCCATGTCATTAAATAAGTGCATTGTCACGATGGATAGGTTCTACAATATTTACTTTGGGCACCAGAAATGGGACTCAGGTGGATTCATTTGGCCAAGTTCAAGAAAACTACCTATAAATCTCCTGCTGTGGCAGCTGTCTGACCCTAGAGGTATGTAAAAATTCCTACCTCCTGCTCATTTGTCCTGGCAGTTCCCCAGGTCACTGAATTGCAGTGCCCATGACTGCACAGGGAGCAGAGACAGGTAGGGCCAGGCTGTCAGCTGAATCCTGCCATGGTTCAGGAACACAGCAAAGGCATGTCTATATTCCAACTGAATCCCCGGAGAAGCCCACTCTGCTATGCACACTTGGAGCCTCGTAGCGGTGAGTCCAGCACTGTTCACAGAGAAACCACAGGCTTCTGTGAAAAGGGTGAGGGAAGAGAAGTACCAGAGCTTATCCTTCCCATAATGGCTTAATAAATGTAGTCAACTAGGGAGTGGGAAATCTAAATTCATTTTCACCTTGGCCTGATGGGACGCAATCCACTCATGGCTGAGAAGACTGCTGTAGATACTAGGTTATGGCATAATGCAGGGCATTGCATCTTCCATCCCTCCTCCTGAATTTAGACTGTTAGCTGTAAAACAGAGGGCTAGAAAGAGATCTAGCAAGACAGTGTACGACTTGCAGTTTGGTGATTGGGATGTAGGAGATCCATATTTGATAGAGCTTAACTGCTTTGGCTGAAAAGGGAGCAGAGGCACTTGATTCGGTGATCTGAATCAACAGGTATTGGGAGTTGCAATACTTGTACTGGAGGCCCCCTAAGTCCTGCCCTTGGAGCTGAGTGAGATTAGTCAATGCAACAAGAGTGGAGCAGTTGTAGATTTGGAGTCAGGATATGTCAATGGTAGAAGTTGGCCAAGAACGCAAGACTGCTGATTCACAGAGGTGTGGTGCAACCATGCTTAAAGCATATCTTTAGGATGCAGGAGTTCTGTGTTAGTTTGCCTGTACATCTGCTGTGGCTGCTGAAAAGCAAGCAATAAAATATGATGCATAGTAAGAGAAGCACTTTTTGAAGAAATTCCTGATTTTGGAGGTGGTGGGAGACGGCCTATCTTTTTGATTGCTGTATTTTTGAAAAAAAAAATTTGTTTATAACCAAACATGACTGAAGGAACTTGCAATATAGGTTCATCAGTTAGAAGTCTGAGTGTTCTAAGGATTGTTTAGTTTTGTACCTTTATTGTGCTAGAAACTGCATACTGCTGATGAACAGGCTTTCAAAACCAGCTCAGCCAGACAACAAAGGAAGACAAGGGGTTGGAGTTGTCACATTCACCTCATCTTAAATTTTGCAGTTTTTCTGGCTAATGAGATGGTTTTCTCCTTATTTCTTGTAGGCTGAAAATGCTTACTTTCTGTAATGTGGTTTTGCCTTATGACTGTCCTGCTGCCCATCTCTGTATATCTAGATATAGATGTATACATATGCATGTACACCTTTTTTAATATGCCTTGTTATCATTAGCTCTGTCTGCTTTCTCCCCTGTATTTGTTTGGTGGATACTTCACCCATGTGTGCAGTCAGGAGAGCTCTTAAAACTCTGGTTTTGTGTACGTAGTGTGTCTGGCAGAGTTTCTGCAGCCGCAAACTGTACAACTGCTTCTGTCCTACTCTTTAATCCTACCAGCACTGGTGGAGTGCTCACACTTCTGGTCATAGGATAGTACCAGGACCATATTCCTATATTTCACCGTATTTTTCTCACCTTTTCAGTGCCAGTTGAAGAAAAGCACTGGCAGAGTCTTGACAATGACAGTAACAAGGGCAAAATTTTATTTGTTCTGGAATAAAGAAAAATCCAGACAGAATCACTCCCTTAGTAGAGTCATTTCTTTGTGGGATATAGCTTGTAAGTCCTACCTAGGACAGGACTCTTCCTCATTTTTCCTAGTGAACTTTGTCTTCATTAGGAAACTGGAGACACACAGTCAGAGTGACGCAGTTGCTTGAGGACATATCATATGTCCTTGGATGAGTATGAAAATAATTATCCAATATCGTTTACACAACCAAATCGTAAACAAAGCCTAACTAAAATGTTAAAGCCTCGTAGATAGAATTGCAGCTTTCTACGTATTATCCAGTATGTAAATAGAGCTTACCCTTCTGTCCTAGAGAAATTTCCAGCCTCTGAGTCCGCAAGATTCGGCATTCATGCTAGTAGCAGCTTGCTCTGTGTTTTGTCCAAAGAGCAATGGAGAGAACAAGACAAACGTGGTATAGCAATGACTAACAGCCCTATTTCAGGTGCAGATTTAATAAGAACACCTTCTTAGCTCAACAAAATCACTGCCCTCCAACAAAACCCTCACTAAAACGGGACCAAGACTTCTGTACCCAGAAAGAAATGGCATCTAGATGGTGCAAGAGACCGTTTATCATGCTGCTATTGCATACCACATTCAGTGAAATCCTGGCAAATAGTACTTCACCCAAGTGGCGGATCCTATTGTTTAACTCAATGACAACTGTCTGCAAGATTTTTAATGAAGATACGGTAGTTTTTTCTGTAACTTAACAAGCTGGTTTGATATTTGAAACAAGTGCTTGGAAAAGCCACGTGTCAGGCTCTCTTAATACGAGCTCAGTGTCTATTGGGGCACAGTCTCACAGCACCCCAACAAGCTGAGCAGAGCAGCCCTGGTGATGGCAGCTGGGATCAGCTGCAGCCCAACGATGGCTGGGCAAAGCCACAGCAAGGAGGTAGGGCCATGTTCAAGCCAGGAAGGCAAGTCAAGGAGGCAAGGGCAGGATCAGGCACAAGGCCAGGCGTAGCCCAGCCTGGAGGAAGCTTTTCACAGCTCTTTTCCCTGTAGTCCTGTCCCAGGTTACAGAGCTGGTCCTGAACACGGGCACCAAACCTCTTGGAGCAGGGGAAAGAGGTTGCAGTGCGTTCATGCACAAAGGACCCTGACACTGTGAAAACTAAAATGCGGTTGTATTTGTTAGGGCATGCAAAATATTTGCAAGAAAACCTGGAACCAGCATAAATCACAAATGTGAAACTGAGATCAGATTCTGTGTAAGCCTGGCTAAGTTTTATGATCTGTATCTCTGAACCTGAGCCATGTGTTGAACAAATCTGGCTTGATTTATATATTTTGCCTTAAATGGTTTAAAAACTGAAGTTTAAAAAGTTTGGATAAATAGTCAGTGATAGCCTTCTGGTTTCAGCTGCTTTTTTGGCCACATACAGTTTCTAATATAAGTACTCTTTTCATGCAGAGATGGAGGAATCCTGTATGCATGAAACTGGGTGGCACTTAAAAAAACTGTTAGAAAATGTCACCGCTTTAAGGGTTATTTCTTACAAGGCAGTCTGTGTAGGTTTTCAGTATGAAGTGATCTCCGAATTAAAGCAGCCACACCATGCTCCCAAATGTGTAATTAAAAAAAACCAACCTGTTTGTAATACCCCGCCATGAAATGTTTAATTTCCAGTGAAGATACTGCCCAGTGCTGTGATTCTGCAAGGACTTACCTTTATGCATTGTGCTTGCACATCCCTTTGGAGTCACGGGGGTTGCATTCAGTGCTGGAAATTGAACATGTCTGAATTTTGGCAAGGTCATAAAATGTTTGAAATGACTTTTGAGAAGCCTGTGAGCCTACTAGCTAATAGAATTAAGATGCAACTTCCTTTCTTAGTGTTGAAATACTCTCTGTAAAGACAATGAATAGATTGAAATGTAAAGAAATTATTTAGGTCAAGGTTGATAGTTGCTTAATGAGCCTCCAGGGCTCTCTTAACTCCAGATAAAGTCAAGAGGAGCCAGAAGTCTTTAAGACCCCTGCAAGCCATTATGTCGTTAGTGGGCATAAACCTTATCAAGTCCTTTTTCCTCTCTGTGCTTCTGTACCAGTAACAGGGAAATAAGGACACTGATTTCCTTTGTAGATCAACTGGTGAAAAGTGCCAGAAAAGCTATTATTGATGAATACCTGCATTTGTGAGTAATTTCAATGTAGCCTTTCAGACGCAGGCACCCATGTAGAAAAATATTGTTACATTGAATCCACTGATGTTTCCGTATGGTGAACAATTAAAATATAAGGTATAAACTGCCAGCACAGTCCTTGATAAAACAGAATTGATAGCTTGCAAAAGCTCTTTTCGCACTCTTCCCCATATGGTCTAACTGCACTCAAAATCATCAAGAGTATAGGATTATAACAACATTTGTTTGTTGTGCTGGAAAATTGATGTCAAAGTCCTATACATGTCCTCTAACTATACCAAAACAGTAAAAAACATCACACGACGGCATGCATGTGTCCCATGTTTAGCATAAAACGATTTCACAAAGGCATGAAAACAAAGAAGATAATCCTGAAGATGACAAGAGAGAAGCTTTCAAGAGGAATATCTAACAGAAATACCAACCCTATGGAAAGCATATAAAATGTTCCCGTGACCAAGAGCCACAGCCTCTGTAGTGGGTATCTCCGAGGGCTGGGAGAAAGGCAGGTACCTCGTGGGCAGGAGGTGGCCCTGGCCCCGGCAGCTGGGCAAGGCTGGGAGAGGTGTCCAGCTACCTCCCACAGCAGGCTGTCGCTTTGACATCCCCATCTGGGTGATGCCTCCACTGCCAGGGCTTGCGCTCACTGACAGCCATCACACCGAAATCCCTTTGCGCACCCAGGCCTGCAGCAGGTCAGGGAACAGCCCTGGCACGGAGACCCCAGCTCTCGTTGCTCACACGCTGCAGCTCTCTGCTCCGGCTTGTGGGCACGGTGAGTTAAAAGCAGATGATAGAAATTTGTGGAGGGAAGTGTTTAAAAACCATGCAGGGCTGGGATCAGAGTCTGCTTCTACAAGGACTATTCAGGCATGTGAATAAAGCTCCATGAGGTGGAGAGTGGAAAAGAGAGCGTTTCACCTGAAAAAAGTTCTGTATAAAGAGCAGAGCTGACTGAGGGGTACAAAGTTCGATTTAAAAAAAAATCACAGGACAAAATCTACGGACTGTGGGCACAAGGGGGGAGGCTGCAAAATGATTAGCTAAAAGAAGCTGGGGAGAAGACATGGAACTGTTTTTTAATTTGTCTGGGAAAAGATTATATAGAGATTAATGGAAACTCATGCTTATGGAGATAACACAGCTTGAGGGACAGCCAAGAGATCAGAGGTTGTCCTGAGCTTTACCAGTCATGCAGTGGCTTTCAGCTGGTGAAGCCACATACTGCAGCACTCCCTGGGAGTGAAATACGGCCGGCACTGACTGGCAGGGCTTTACGTTCATGCTGTGCACGTGCTTTAAACTGTGCCTGGCCAAAGCAAAGGCACAAATGATGATGAAAGGACTGGAGCATGGCAAATCAAAACTGCCGAATTTTTTTGGTTAGGATTATTGTAACTTAAAGATCAGCCTAGATGTGCACCTACATAGTGTACTGCAGGTAGGTCTGGGTATGTTGGCGTGGCATGCACTGAGATACCGCACAGGCAATGCACTCCATGCCCACCAAAAGCTGTGTGCCTGCATTCGCATAGTGCCAAGCCACAGCAGAAAAGCTCCCTGGGAGCAGAGTATATTGACTTTGAATCAGCACCGGGCTAATGTGATAACATGGATTTAGTTGGCTGCTCAGGTGGAGCTCGCTTGGGTCTGAGGGGATTATACCATGGATGGTTACGCTGTATAAAGGCTGCTTGAAAGGTGCTTGTATAATGAAAAAAAAATCACATATTCCTGATTGCTTTATTTATTCAGCTATATTACTGCCCTGTTTTACTGAGTGTCAGTTTGCTCCAATAAATTTAACTATTATCCTCTTCTTGCCTCAGAAATCTGCTGTTAGTCCAGGGCCTCTGGGAAAGCTGCGTATGGAAAACCAGTTGGTGTAAAAAGCTGGCTGCTACAATCAGGGCAGAGACTTGGATCAAAATGGTGCAAATCAGCACATGGCAGCTGAGAGCGAGTAGTGCCGCATCAACGCAGAGCAGCTCCGAGTGTGTTTTTCTCAGCCTCTTGCCAGTCTGGGTCCATCTTTGCTGATTATCTGGAGGTGAGAACCAGCTTTTACACAGGTAATCAAGTCCAAACGGCTCTCTGCTGTTTTCTAAAGCAGGAGCTTTCTCCAGCTTTTTAATCAGCAGATGGTTTTCCTCTTTGAAATCTTACCTGATGTGTGTATTAGCCCCCCTAAAATTTGCGTGTGAATCCCATGTGTGTCGGTGTGTTCTGCCTGGAAGAGCTGTTGGTGCAGCTTTTCATACCACTGAAGGGTAGTTGTCAGGAGAGAGCTCCATGGTTTCTCTCCAGTGCATATATGGCCATTTTTGTAATAGAAAACAAGAGTTAAATATGTGAAAGGAAAAAATGTCTGAAATGAATGAAAAATGCAAATCCTGAGTTTGTCTGCCAAACGTTTAATATCTCTCAGGTCTGTCTCTGCCCCACTCAGCTGTGTTGTGCTTCCAATAAAATACTTGCTACTCAACATGGCCAAACTTAAAGAAAAACTATGAGGGGGGGTTGTGTTTTTGTGTGTATTTTTTTTTAACACAGCTGTGGATTTGCGACCCTCATCCTTCCCCCCATATTGTTCTGTACTCCAGTCAATGAGCTCCTCAGGGCTTTTCTTTTTGGAGAGAATTTGAGACATAGAGTGCTACTTGAAAAAGATACTATCAGTAGCCAGATATTTGCAGTGTTTAGGTGTGAGTAAAGATCTGTAGTTAAAAAGTTCAAGTTAAGTTAAAAACCGGAGTAAAATATCTGAAAAGGCAAACCTGGATTTACTCTTCCTGAGAACATGGTGAGACAATGCACTTCATGACATAGTACACATCCTGTTTTGGTGTTACTAAGTGGTTTATTCTGATGAACTATCAAAAAGGTCTATCATAAAATTAGACACATGCACCACTTTGCAAAGTTTCATAGCTGTACAGAAATATATCTGAGCACATACTCAAAATCCAGAAGTAAGCTAGCTAGCTGTAACTAACTTGAAACAAAACATTAGAAGGACAGACAAGGGATGGGTAAAGATTTCACTGTAAATGTATGGGGAATTTAAGGGTTCATCTGCTGAATGATGTCGTCGCTTCCTTCTCCCTTTTCCACCAGTTTGATGGTTGTTGCACTTACGAGCAGATTCGTTGTACTCGTAGTGACTTTGAAGAGAGAGATACAAACTACCTGGTGGAAAAGCCACCTAGTGGTACAGAGAAATGGTGCCCAGCAGGAGCAGGTACCTCTGAATTCCAAGGAGAGATTTGTTCTCATACTGGGCCACCATGCTGTGGCGTGCTATAAAGGCCATTTGTCATTACTCATGGGAGTCTGGAATGTGTATTGCACACAAGCAGGAAACCCACAAACATAGTAAAGAAATTTTCTGAAGGACAGCACCATGAAACTTTATGTTGGATCACTGCCTTTTTTATATATGCTATGTAAACAATAAAATCTTGTTTAGAGCTGTTTCAGAGAATTAAAAGAGCATGAATGAGTTTGCCCCATTTTTTTTTCCACCTGTCCAAATAAATGCAGGAGTTCCTCTAAGTCCAGCTGTTCAGAGCCCAGAAAAAGAAAGCCCATAAAGCATCTGTGCTATTTATTTTAAGTAACCTTCATTATGTCATGGCTTTAAAGCACAACAACTTAATGCCTTCGCAGAGCTAAGGAAGAGCACTAGTTCAAAGCTGTATCTCCATTCTGGATCCCACTGCTTACTTTTTTGAGGATAATTTCTACATCTGTTGAAAAGCATTGGGAGAGCCATCCAATTTGGGAAAACAAAAATTCACCCCCTTAGCGAAAGGCTGCTGGGTGAGGTGGATCAGGAGAGCGCATGATCGACACGTAAAAGCCTGCCTCTTGAGAAAGGCTGAGAGGAGCTGGCGAATGATTACAACAGCTCCGTTCCTTCAGGACTCTTCACCTCAGCACAAGCAGTGCAGAGTTATTGCAGGAATGAAGGCATATCTCCTTTGGGCACATCAATGATTAAACCTGAGCCTTTGTAAAGAGTACTAGAATAGGTGGCGTGTTCTTATCTAAATAGTTGAAATGCGAAGTTACAACCCATATGCTGGAGGCTTGGTTTTCACAACATCAAGGTCTTTGCAGCCTTGTGCTCAAACCATAGTGTTTTCTCGTTTGCAGATTCATCTGTGAACACACAGATCGGGGAGTTTTGCAAACACGGAGGGATTAGCTTATACACGTATGCAGATACCCACATTGCACAGCCAGACCTTGCAGGATTCTTCAGCCCGTGCTGGTTATTGAGTGGGGGCAGAGGGAGGGAGAAGGGGACACCATGCCAAGCTACAGCTGGGCTATATATCTGCTAGAAACCGTGGGATTGTGCAAGCAGACACACCTTACTGCAGATGGCCTGGGACACATGCGTCTGGCTCTGGGGATTAAGCAGCCCTAGTCACTGCCTACCGCTAACGTGGGGGGTCACAGGGCAGGAAAGGAGGTATGGGAAGGCCCTCAGCTGTGTGAGGGATAGATAGGAATGAAGGGGACTATGAAGATGGAGCCTCTTTAGGTAAATGAATTTCATCTTCAGAATGGGAGTCTTAACAAGTCAAGCTAGGCAATTAGAGTAATTATCCCTAAATGTTCAATTACATAAATGCATCTGTATGCACACACTAGACCTGAGGTTTACTACATGTAGTAAGTGTATAAATGTGCCAATCTGTGCATCAAATAAATCACAGCATTTATGAATGTGCACCGACAGAACTGCATCTGGTGAGCTAAAGGAGGAGCGAAGACATGCAGGAAAATATCCAGAAGTACCGGCATTGCCCCGGCCGGCATGGAGCTTGGTAGCCAGGGAGGTTGGGATGCGGGAGCAGGCAGCCAGGACAGCTAACCCAACAACTGGCCTGTGCACAGAGACCTGCTCTGAGTCATTGCTCTGAAGACACTAATTTCTTTCTTCTTCCTGCAGCGCTTGGCCACCGTAAGCCTTTTAGGCATCCTTGAGGCAGGTACAGTGTGGGTGAAGAGAAACCTAAAATAGGGGGTGAAAACCTGTGGCAAAAAATAAAAGGGACCTGGGAAGGAAATTCAGGAAATGTGCCCTGTTTGTAGGGTTGTGAGGAGCAGTGTTCCCAGCTTGTGTGCACAAACTTACACATAGCTTGGAGTAAATTAGTCAGCTTTCCAGATGAAGGTAAAGAGCAGCCTGTGAGAGTGTGAGAGGACACATATAAGCCTCCCAGGACACTCACCTTTGGCTCTCTGTGCTCATTAAAGCTAATTAGAAAATTTTGGGGATGGATGTGGGGGTGTGTGTCAGAGTGCCTGAAAGCACTAGTGTTTATAGACGGACTCAAGGCTCCCATACATCTGCTGCTTTTCTCTGGTTAAGTCCTTTCTGTTTGCTAAAGATTTCCAGAGGTGCGGTAGCTGAAGTCTCGGTGGACTGTCTCTGTGAGCACTTCCCTCGGGTCGAGACATCCTGCACGACTGCAGGACCCGCGTGCTGAGCTGCACACGCATGGGCAGCAGGTCCTCTGCTCTCCAGAAAACCGCAGCCACTGGGGGCACGTTCAGTCCAACTGCTTGACGCGCTTCCCAAAAATGTGAATATATGAGCAAGTCTTACCCACATGGGCACCACAGTCACGCAGGAAATCTCATGTGATGCTAGTATCCCTAAGTAAGACTTTACGGGCAGAGCAGCCTCATCTGTCACCCATTTCCAAGCTTTAATAAAGACCTTTGACAGACTTTGGGAAGTCACTCTGGCTTGCACTCCGTTTGCTTTGGTGACCATAAAGAGAAATGCAGAAATCTCATGAGCAAACGCTCCCTGATGAAATTTCTGTAGTAGCTTTTCCTGGTATGCCCGGATTCCCAAATCTTCCCTGGTGCAGATCCCTCCTTTAAATGCATTTCCTGCATCTATCACCAAAAAACGTTATCAGTAGAACTCTAACAGCCTCCTGCTTACCTCAAGGTGGGAAAAATAAAATAAAACCTCTTACACCAAGCTGTTGCTATCCCACTGTCTGTTTTTTTCCATGAAGTTTCTTTGCTGCTCTTCCACAGGGCAAGTTCCCCAGCCGTTTACACCAAGTTCCCATCTGCAAATCCCCCCACTGTCGTGAGGACTCACAGCTTTTGAACCCTCTCCTGATTATCTGCTCTGCCAACCTGTGTAACACAGGCCAGCAAATTTCAGGTAGTACTTTCACATTGCATCCCTTACGGTTTGTGGGGAGTTTTAAAAGGTCACAGACGAGCCTGTTGAAATCAGTTGGGCTAATCCTGGAGTAAAGTGCTGCTTGACAAGGATAGCAAGAATACAGGCATAACCTGCAAGAGGTTACTGATCCATAATAAAATAGCGCAAGCCTTGAGTAACGATAGAATAAAGGGGGCTTGTATCTTGGGAGCTGCACATCTGCCCTTTTCTGTACAGCCCTGAATACACAACTGGGAAATCAACCCTTCTGCTTTCATTGCTTTCTTACTTGTGCACTGGCTTGTGCTTTATGGGCACACGGTGGGGACAAAAATAAGCCATTCTTGGTAAATAAGTAAAAAAGGAGCACTGCTGCTTAGTCACCTCGAGCAGAGAGCGGAGGAGATTTCCCGAGTCTCGGCAATGAGTTCGGTTATGTGCGTGGGCAGGTCATGTTGTGTGGAGGAAAGGCGAGCCCTGAGTTTGCACACGGAGCGATAACGCTCATGGAAAAGAGGGGTGGGACTGGAAGGCGTTTGGTCAGTAACATTCCAGGTTGCCTGCAAGCTGCTGGGGGCTGTAGGACATGAGCTGGCGCACATAAGATGGCCAGAGCTTTGCCACCCTCCGTACTCACGCTAGGCAGAGGGCAGTGCCGCTGCGCGTGTATCTGATGCTGTCCCTAGGCCCTAAGGTGGGTACTGGCGTGCCTTGGCTGGGCGTTGGAAAAGAGAAAATAAATACGTATTTATTTGAGTGAAATACTGAAGCTGAGTCTGAAATACTGATATTGTTCTGGCCAAAGAGGCAATGCTGGGAATTGGTTTTCAGTCTCTAGATCTGGCATTTGAGACTAGAAGAGAATACTACACGGCACTCGAATGCAGACGTCATTACCTGTTTGACATGCATCGCTGTTTCCATGCAGTCCACTTTGCTCTGCTCCGAGCAAACACAACTCGGTGCTGGCAGGGATTACTTTTTGTCCTCTTCCAGCAGTTGCATCTTTGCTTTGTCTGTGTGCGGCTTTGCCGAGTTTCAGGTTAGGGTCCCAATAAAGCTTTAACAACGCAGCAGACTGCAAAGGCAAACAAAAGAGAGAGAGATGTAAATGTAATGAGCAAAATTGTGTTGTACGACTGCAGGAACACGGGATGCTGGGAACTGCTCGTGAAGACAATTTTGCTTTAAAAGAAGTTACCGCAGTGGAAATGACTTCAGAAAAGCCCTCCTGCTTTCTGGTGTTTCTGTGGGCATCGCGGTGCGTGGATGAGGAGGATTCAGCAGCCCTCCGCACCCCAGGCCCGCCCTTCTCGCCGAGTCAGGCAGGGAGCCTTGCAGGGTCTGCGGGCTTTCTGCAGCGGCTGAAAGGGATATTGTGAGACACAAGACCCTTTATTCAGGGAGAAGCTTTACTGCCTATTTAATACACTCCCAGAGCAGAAAACATGAGTCAAGTATTTACCTTGAGATTTAGGCTGAACACTACAGTGATCGTGAATAATCCCAGAGTTCTCTATTAGTGTTAGGTTTTAATGAACAAGCCTAAATGGAGGAATGCTTTAGCTCTCTGTGTAACTGAACTCGTTATTTAAGGTCTTGATTAAATTTTTTCTTTGTCAAAAAACAGGGCATGTTTTGTAAATTTTCTCTGCGGCCCTAGGAATCCCTTCTTTTTAAGAAATTTCCTTAAGTCAGTGAAAACTAGACATTTTCTTCTATATATTGCCTGAGCATGTTCCCTATTTGATTACAGGTATATAATTCAAGATTATAATTCAAGACTGAAAAAGCAGAGTTTTCTCAGGTTCCCAGGCCATGCTCTTTGCACCGGTTGTGGGATCGGGCAGCCCTGCCAATACTGTCTTGCTGCCACCTCTCCTGGGGAAGCCCCTGGAAGCCGCTTCTGCCTCCACGTTTCTGGTAGGACATCTGGATCTTGGAGGAAATTTAACCTGTACAGTCTAAAGGCTTTGCCCTGCCATGCAATAGCATTTTCCAAACGGGATGCTTACGGGTAGACCTCATGCACTTTGAGCTGCAAAAGCAAAATAAACCTTAAATGCACAGCTCTCTCCTGGTTTTTCAGCCTCTCCTTGCTGGCTCTGGTGGTAGCGGGTTTTCCTGGTACCCCACTGTGGGCTCTCCCACCTTAGTCTCACACTCGTCTCTAAGCCAAGGGAGGCTCATCATTCCCTTCGATATCTTTCTTCTTATCAGGACTATAAAACCAGCTATTGCCTTTTCAGGTTTCTAGGGAAACACCTCCTTTAACTCCTCTTCTGATCCAACTTGTTGGCAAACTGTCCTTTAAAAGCACACAGAGAGGCACGGACTACAGGCATAAAAATTCAGATTTCTCGGGTTTTCACAGCTAACGTCCGATATGATTGCAGAGGAGCGATACATAGCACGCGCCACTATTCGCTGTTTACATAAGCATGCAACATTAATCTCTGTAGTACAAAGTGGGCAAAACACCGACTTAAACTCAGCAGCGAGATCCCTTCCTTCTGCTGCTTTAACCTGTCAGTTTTAAGGCTGGAATAAGAAAGTTTGATTCCATGGTGCTTAAAACAGTGAAAATCAACAGGGCTGCTCTCAGTGCCGGGTACCGGCTCTCCCCCAGAAACTGGGGGTCACGTAACATTTACAAATCATTGGGACAGACTTTCAGAACCTTCGTTGTTGGTGCCTTTCCAACCGGTAGCAACAGCGGTGGTAATTCCTCCTTGGAAAAAATCCCTCCCAAATACTCATTACCTGCTGGCCCGCAGCATTAATTGGGATTTGGATTAATTGTGAATGGAGCCCTTCCCCGCTAGATGTCATCGTTGCTTCTGCAAATCATAGGGGTTTTGATTAAAAGCACTTAATGAAGGTCCCTCATTTAGACAGGCCTTCCCCGCGCTGGTGGAAGCCAGGACCTGGATGCAACCCTTTCTGTCGGAGATTTGCACCGAAGTGCTTTTGACTTCATTAGGAGGATTTGCCATGCCGATACGTGTCGCCAGGAGCCCACCTACGACCCCTGCTCTTGGCACCACTCTCCGAAAAACCACCAAGACCATTGGCGGTGTTTAATTGTATTTACTCTTTTGCCAATAAGGCTGTTTATAATTAAATACGACCCACAGCAGCCACACTTTAACGTAGCTGTACCGTCATGGAAGGCTGCAGTGCCGATCTCCTGACAGGGTGCACATCCGAGGCTCCGGCAGCCAGCGCTGGCACGAGGCAGGGTCCTGGCTTCAACAAGAGCCTCCTCTGCAGGAGCAGAAAGAGTATTTCTTATTTTAAATTTATTAGGTTATAGTATAACCTAATAAATTTAACCTAAAAAAGTATAACCTTACCTGGTTAAGGATAGCTCAAGAAACTAATTGACAACTGAAAAAGCAGGAAAACTTGTTTTCTTCCCCTTACCTAAGAAAGGAAGACAGCTAAGGATGAGAGCTAGCATTTCTGAAATCTTGAAATCCAGAAAAAAAGTCCAAATCCAATTACAGAAAATGCTCCTTTATTTAATAAATCAGTTAGTTTTAATTTTTTGAAAAGTGTAAGTTCTGTGTCTTCTCCTGCATGTATTCAGGACAGTTAAGATATTTTGTACAGTAAAAATAAATTTTAAAGCACCTATTTACTAATTTTTAATTCCCACCCAACCTCCATTGAGTCTGACCTTAGTGAAAAATAACCTTGTTAAAAAAAATAATTTCACCATTTCTAATAGTTTTATTAAAAAGATAATTAGGAATCTGAATAAATACATATAAGATACAGACTCACTTGAATAAGTACAAGCTACAGGTACCCTCCTGGTTAGTCACATCTGATTAATTCTAGCAGTTGCTGAAATCAATCTTTCTTTAAAAATGGAAATAGCTATGGAGACCAAATGTAAAAAGAAAATAAAAATACCAGATAGATTTTTTTAAACCGAGATTTCCTGATCGCTGAACTTTGTCATTGTTAAAATTAATCTTTTCAATCCATCCCTGGAATATATAGTTAATTGCCTCTTCTAAATACAATGCACAGTAGGCAATTACCCTTTTGCAGCTACATCTCTGGATTCAGCTTTTTCATTAAATTATAATTATAATGGATCTTCGAGGTTGTCATGAAAATGAAGGATTAGTAGCACTGAAAACGAAGGTTTAATGGCATGAACTAAACATCAGCTATGAGCAACTTCTCTTTGCATTTCAGCTCTGGCCTCTTACCCCATTCCCATTTCACTTTTGGACTTGCCTGAAGTGAATAAGAGGCACAGAGCCAAATTACGCAGTGAACTTTGTTATTAAAACAGCATGGAGTAATGCTTTGAACTTGAGAGAGATTTACATTTTGTTTTAGTCCACGGTGGCAGTGGAATGACAGCATCTCTGTGTCACACAGGGCTTTCTCGGGGGCCCATCTGGCACTCGCAGATGCGTCGTTTCATTGCTCCAACAAGCACGTGCTCTCCCACGTCCAGCTTACCTTCGCTTGCACTAGGCAAGAGTTAAGTTTTGTCCTAAAAGATGGGTTCTTTTGTAGAAATCCAGTCTGCTCATGCACATCTGCCTGCAGCTTGTTTTGTATTGCCTGGAGAGACCTTGACCTGGCTTTTCATTCCGGGTCGGTGAAACATCTGGAGCCCAGCGCTGCATCTTGCTACAGAAGCGTAAGCTGCCGCACGGCAGGACAGTTCACTGCACGTCTGCTTGCGAGCACCAGTTCCTGCCCGCCGGCCGGCACTGCAGGTCTTGCCATGGTCCAGCTCTGCTGCAAGGTCACGCTGGAGGGGCGGCCTTAGGGTACGGCTCAGCTCATCAAACCGCTGGCAAATCCAGTTCCCCTGATCCCTCGCTTCGGCGCTCACTGGCACGGCGAGTCAGGGCGCTCAACCAGCCCTGCCAGAAGCTATTTTTATTTTTTGCAATGAGCTGTTGGTTGCTTCAGCTCCCTGAAGGGCGAGATCACTGCGTGGTCAGTGGGTACCAGTGCCAGCGCTGCAGTCCTGCCTAGCCACAGGTGCCATGGGGAGGGGAACGGGGACCCAGCCGTGTGCCTCGGGGGCTGTGGGCACGTAAACCAGCTCAGCCACGTCACAAAACCACACGCTTAAGATTCCTTCCTTTGCATTGCATCTAGTGATGACATGACCATGGGATGAATTTGTTCAGTAAGCTGATCTGATTGATCAGAAGCATCCCAGAAAGTACCTCCATGAAAGAGTAGTATAGAATAGAATATTTTCAGTTGGAAGGGACCTACAATGATCACCTAGTCCAACTGCCTGACCACTTCAGGGCTGACCAAGATAAAGCATGTTGTTAAGGGCATTGTCCAAATGCCTCTTAAACACTGACAGGCTTGGGGCATCGACCACCTCTCTCGGAAGCCTGTTTGTGTGTTTGACCACTCTCTCTGTAAAGAAAGTCTCCTAGTAGTTTTCTGCTGGATCTGCTAGTTGAGCAGACTCACCCTGCGGGCCTCTCATCGCTAAATCTGGTGTAGGACGGAAGGCAAGGGCACGGCTGGGGTGGCTCAGGATGGGATCACCCTACTGTGACCGCCCCACTTAGATCGGCTCAGGCAAACGCTGGCTCACGCTCACCCAGGCGGGCAGAGCTGCCAGAAGCTGCAGCCTGCACCCTGCCTGCTCCCCCCTTCTCTGATCTGTCAGCCATGGACCCCTGCGCTGGCTCCAGCCAGCCAACTGAAAAACCAACTACATGCCTTTTTCCTGACCGTTCTGCAGCTGCATCGGCTCATTTAAGCTGGGATTTATGGCTCCCACAAGTGCTGGTCCCGATGTGCAGGAGATGTGAAGACCGTCCGGCTGGAGGTGGTGGGGAAGGACAGAAATGCCTCTTGGAGCAGTGGCAAGGTCTTGCGTCAGCCACCCTCCACCCCAGCCCTGGCCCTGCCAGGACTTCGTCGCTCTTCGCACCCACGTTCCCCCCTCTTTGGCCTGCCCCTTCTCATCTGCGTGAGCTTCTGCTCTGCTGGGGACTCCTCTGCTCCTGTCTTCCTCCGGACGCTCACCGGGATGAATTTGCTCCCTGCCCGCCAAACCCTGAGGAGGTTCAAGCATCAGTTCGACCAATTTAGGCTTGAACAGGTCCAACCTCTGCCTGCCTCCAGCAGGAACGAGCTCCTGCACGGGTGCCCATAACGACTCCATTACCCCTGACACCTCCAGGGCTGGGCACAGGCTCCTCTCACCCTTTTTCTGCCGGTGGCGGCCGTATGCCCCTTTGCCGCAGGACAGTCCTGGACTTTATGCACTGCAAACCCTAATAGTAACAACTCCCGCAAGAACTGCAATCGTCACAAAATTTCTGCCATGCCTGCAAGGTGTACTCCTTTGACCTTGCTTTTTCCAACGCAAGCAGTATATGATACATGATAATGTATTGATTGCACTGACCTATATATCAGTAGATATTCTCCAGAAATTAAAATCTGGAAAAAGCGTTTACTTTATTTCTGCAGAATAAGGGCCAGGGATTCACTGTATGGCAGCCAGGAGATGTCCAGCAGCTTCCTCTGGTGCCCAAAGCTGGAGGGGGCAGCTTGGCTCCCCGCTGCACACCGAGACCTCGTCTTGGTAGTATGTATCTCAGTAAGAGATCTGGGACTTGCTGCAGGACAAGCCCATGTCAGGAGCAATTTAGGAGTGGTAATGAGAGGAGTAACCCTGATCGGCAGCGGGGACAAGGGGTTATCGCTGCCCTCCGAGGCTGAGGAACCCAAAGCTGGCTGTAGGAGGTGATCGGCTGCCTCTGAGCCGGGCTCCAGGGCTGGCAGCCAGTGCAGTGGGCGAGCTCACCCTGACAGGTCGGGTGGGGTGCAACATCCCTGGGTGGGGATGGCAGGTTGCAAGGCTGTGGAGAGGTGTGGGGAGAACGGGGGTCGTGGGGTCCCACCTGTGGGTCCCTGCAGGGGCTGGGGCGGGATGATGGCAGCGCTGCACCGATCCTGCTGATTTAACCCCAGCTTTGTGCCGGTACGGGCTCTTTTTGTTGTCATTTTCCTTCCCTGTCTTTGAGATGTGAGGATGACTGCTGATTGCCGACAGCTTGATGTTCGGGCTAAACACAAAATAACATGTTTGGTTTTTTCCCCCGCAAATTGCAAGCAAGGTGTTGCTCTGTGGTCAGCCCCGGGCAGCAGATGAGCAAGCAAACCTGTGACCGGTACTACTACCTGGGCTGGTGGCTGCCCACGCACGACGCGATGCTGGTACACGTGCTCCCGCGGAGCAGAAGGTCCCCAAGCGCCCGGCACCGCAGCCTCGACGGCCAAAAATAGCCGGGCCTGTCGCAGGGAGGATGATACTGCCAGGGGGCTGGGGCCACGCTTCAAGGGACAGTCTGTCATGCAGTCAGAAAACACAACAGCGTCTTATTTAGCATGTATTTCCCATGGTTTCAGGAAAACTGTTTACAAATAAATACCAAATTGTTTGCTCAGGAGAAGAGGACTTGGCTAAAAACCTGTTGTGCCACTGCACAAGTGTTTGGCAGCTCAGGATCCTCACGGTGGGTTTAAGGGAGAGGACGTGTCCCCTAATGCTGCTTTTAAAATAGACCAGTGTGTAAATGAAAGAGCAATTTAAGGACTCCGGGCGATGCAGGACAGCAAACATTTCTCAAAACATGGGAGCTGGCCCCACACAAATTATAACAGATGACAGTTTACTAAATATATCCACAATGCCAAAACAAACAGCACTAAATACCAAAACAAGAGGTCACTGCAGTCTGTCTTCCATGCACCACTTTTCTTTCTGAGCTGCAAGAGATTTTCACCAGGAGGACTGAAAGATGATGCAGAGAGGTAGAGTATACGCGAGCGTCTGCCAGGGAGGTGGATTCCCATTTTGGCAAACGCTATCAGTTGTGCCTTCGAGGGTCGGTGCAATATCTCATTATAGTCCCTACCTATGCCCTGTGACCAAAGAAGTCACAGTCACCCAGAAAATCTTACACTGAAGACAACGGCAACTTTACGCAGGTAAGGACTGAGCAAGACTTTCAAGCTAGAAACCAGGATAAATTGGAAAATAATAAAGGTAATGAAAAGTTAATTGTATCTCTTGCCCTGAAGTACATTTTAAATGTCGTCTGCTTTCCAGGCTTGTGCATAAATACGCATAATTCTGCATCTTTAATTGAAATATGTATTAATCTTGGCTGTTTTTCTGCTGAGAGCTCAGTGGAGTTACGCTGTTAATAATCATAACAATTAGTTAGTGGTATTGCAATCCTGCTAAGAGATCCGAGCCACGCTCTTAAGATTATAGAAACCTGGAACCAAAATATATTCCCAGCCCAAGAGCTGAAATCCAATCATAAATTTTATAGTAAAAAACCCCCTTTCTAGCCTTTTGTATGAAAACACCAGCCTAAGGGAGTCAGGAAGCCACACTGAACTGAAATTTTTAGAACCCATAAATCTAATTCCCTCAGTCCTTCTTGCACATCTCAGCCAACTGAGTCATCAGTGAAGAAATAATCTTTTTAGTGGGATTCCTAAACAGCCCCCTGCAGAGGTCTCATCCCAAGTGAGAGCAGTACACGGAGTAGGGCAGTATCCAGGCAGGCTCATGTTCGCCTGAGCTTTAATCCCCTTGCAGACAAAATCCTGAACTTGAATGCATGGAAAATTGCTGTTGCTAATCTTATTTTGTAGGAAAAAATTGATGTACTTCAACCAGCATCTGGCAAGGTACAGGCTTTTAGAACAAACCTTGTATGCCTATGCATATACACTTCACTGGCTGGTACAGTTTCTGGAATTACCTTTTTTCCTTTAAAATTCTGAAGATGTGACAGCAGCCTGAATTCCTCTTTTCTGTGTTATGTATCACTGTGCAGTGGCAGCAGGGCAGTAGACATTTCATAGGCCATAAAACCAGAATGGGCTTAATCCTCTTCTCACACTAGATTTACATTTGTGTGACTGTTAGTAAAGTTGGCAGTAAAGTTGTTGACAGAGCTGAGGGCTGGCTGGGACCCAAGGGCACTGATTTTTAAAGGTGGTGATCGGGATTACTAAATCCTGCTTCCAAAGAAGCCTTAGCCCCACTTCCTACCCTTGAGAGCTTTTTTTGTTCTCCATTGAATCATGGTTGAAAATGGGCTGTAGCCACCCAAGACACAAGGGTGATGCAGTGGAAGCAGAGGCAAATCAAACCGCTGCTGCCCGACAGCTGCTCAAGGGTGCCGTTCCCCGAAGACGGAGGTGCGAGGAGGGTGCCCGGTATTGTATGAGCGGGACGCAAGTGCTGACGTTGTTTCTGCAGTCCTCAGCCCAGGTGTGTCCTAGAACTATCAAGACCTGCAACTATGGAGAAAGGGCGTTTTCTGGAGGTGGCAAGGAAGGGAAAGGCTGTCAAGAGATTAAAACAGTCGCTGCTCAAAGTGAAACTACTGCAGGTCTTGTCTGAGCCTCAGAGAAAGGGCTTCAGAGGTGAGAGGAGGCCATCAAACGAAAAATGCATAAGCCCTTGGGTGCCTTCTGCTGCCCAGTTGTGCTTTACAAGCACCTGGAGCTTGCAGATGGCCCATTGGGGCTACTTTGCAAAGAAGCTGCTTGCCCAGCCGCTGTTATTTCCTCGAACGTCCTGCAGGTTCCTGAATCCAGACCTGGCATTTGACCACCACACTGTGTTTCTCCAGCTTCTGCTATGCTCAGCTCAATACAGTGTTTCTTGGCAGGCTCCTCTCACCCAGCTTCTGAAAAATAGAGCCAAAACTGAGATGCCAAACTGCTGGTGGGATGCAGTGTGCTTGGGAGGCACCAGCCACCCTTGGAGCACGAGGGTAAAGCTGATAGGACCGGTGTGGTCTTGGCTGCAGGCTTGTTACAGTGCTCTTACAAATACACTGTAGTACAAGTGTTGCAGCAGCACCAGTCTAAGGATAGAAGAGGTAATATTTTTTATTAGAGGGACTAATGTAAGTGAAAAAAGTGGATAAACTTTTGGGTTTAAGATAAGGGGATTCTGAGCCCAAAACCTTGCCTGAGTTCACTGATAAGATCGGCTCAAGGTCTTACAGACTCCTCAAGGTCCATTAAGACCTTGACCCGATCTTATCGGGATTCTAACAGACTCCTAAAACGCAGCCTCCTAAGCCCATTAAGCCCATCAGGAACGCAAGGCTTCAAGTGGGATTCAAAAAGGCACTTAAGTACCTGAAGCAGGACTTGGACAGGTCGGAGGTACCTCAGTAAAAACCCGTGATCCAAGAGACTCTGCTCAGCTGATGTTGAGGGCTGGGGGTGCTCAGCTTTGAATTTTAATTTTCAGGGCGGAACCTGAAGTTACGTCTCTTCGCGTAACAAACCCACCTCACCTGTAACAAGGAGCTGGTGGGCTTTGGGAAGTGGGAAAGCGTAGACTGGAAACCTTTATTCATGCACAGCGCCTGCATTATAAATGGAGCAAAATGAGCCCTGCTGAGTTCAGATTGCAGGTACCTGTCCTCAGGAGACTAACCTGGGCTGTGCCTCCGTATGAGCGGAGTCTGGTGCCTCTGCTCTGAAAAATGTGGGTGTTCAGCATTGGTTACCTTAAGACACCTACCCCCTTGAAACACCTCACTCATGCAATGCTGTATAGGAAGATGTAAGTGCACGGCGCAGGCTCCTGGACGCTGCTATAAGGTTCAGGCACTAATTTGTAAGTGTAGAAGCCTTCAGTTTGTCCTGTCTTTAGCCAGGAACCATAGTCCACCGGCAAAATCAGGGGAAAAAGGGAACTGAAGAAAAGGTGAGGATATTTACTTTGAGAAGTGTAGATTTACTAATCATGAACCTATTCCAGGAGATTTCCTACAGATTTGCTGCAACTTCAGTGTTATTAACCTATTTTTCTCTTTTGGAGCTGTGCTTCTCTGTCCTTAAATTAGCTCATGACCTAGCAAAGCATTTAAGCACATGCAACTTTAACCATCTAGGTGTTTCCACTGACTTCAGCACGAACGATCGGGTGTTAAAGGCAGCGTCCGTGCCTAAGTGGTCTGCTGGATCACCGTCTTACATGCTGGGGACAGTGTCATACATAAATGTTTAGATTAAATGGGAGGAGAAAAGGGAGCATTTCTAACATGATTACAGTCAGATTTCCTTTTATGTTCTGCAGAGGAAAATAGTATGCAAATGCTGCACGTGCCTACACGGATTCAACCTTTCTTTTCTCTTTTTTGATCTCCCTAATTCTGACAAACAAGTTGCCCAGGACTGCTGAAGAGAAACTCTCCCCAGGGCATTGGGCCATGGGCATTTTTTGAGGGGCACTGTGGATTTAGGCAGACCCCTGTTTGCCTGCTTGTGGCTACACTTTCCCACTCCAACGCTCTTCCTCCAGTTGCATGAGGTGAATTGTGCCTGGGAACTGAGCCAGGGTAAAAAATAACTGAGGTGGGGAGGGTGCTGCTTTTTTAAAGCGGTCTCCTGGTCTGTTTGACGACACAACGGCACGAAGAGCTGCACCAGCACAACAGAGGGAGCGTAACCCAACCGCTCCATCAAAGCGCTGCCACCAAAAACAATGTCTGCAGAACCGCAGCCTTATTTCCTCGGTGTTGCTGCGCCAGCAGGGTGGAAGGTAGGAAAGTCCAAAGGTGAGTTTCTACTCTCAGCCCTCCCTCCCCTTTCCCAATCCTTCTCTCCCCTATGAGGGATGGGGTGAGCACAGAGCAGCGGGGCACAGAAGCTGAGGTTTCTGGCACGATGCTGGTCCCTTGTTCTCTTGCTGTATCGTCCTGTTCCCAGCTCCAGCTTGTGCTGTGCATTCCCATCTCTGTGCTGGATCCTGCTGCCCCCTCACTCGTGCTGACATACCTCTTTGTGTGTCCATACCGCAATCAAATCCTGGGAGCAATCCAGCTGAAAAAGTATTCTTCTTCTGGGCTAATTTTCACCTGGCTCCCAGCTCCAGCTCCATGGACACACCTCACCAGCATGGCACAGGGGGTTGCACGCAGGGGAAAGAGGAGGGTCACCAGGCCAAAGGTTTGTTCTGGCAGACTACAGAGCAAACATGACTTGGGGTATTCAAACAAACGTAGTTTACACAGCCATCACTATCCTTCAGAGTTAACACTTTATCCAGCAGACTTGGGGAATTTGATCTCCCTCCATTGCTGGAATCCAGTCGTGCAAATTCTGCATTATAGAATTCTGCATTATAGAATTCTGCAAATTCTGCATTACCATGAAGCTCATGCCATTCATCCACGTGGGACGTGCAAATGCGAGATACCTGGATGCCTTGTACAAGAGACAACCTGCAGCATCCAGGTCTGCGAGTTTGCTGTTCAGGGTGGTGTGGGAAGGTTGGGGCAAGACACGCAGCTGAACTGATCATACGCTCGTTCAGGAGGCACACGGGAATTGCGAGGACTTCTCATCCCCACCACGGTTACCTTCACCATGGCCGCTTGTAGCCTGTAGTGCTGCTCTGTGGGTCTTTTCCCCAGCACCCCGTGCATCTGTCCAGACAGCTCATTTTGGACACCAGTGGGCAGCAGGTGAGAGCCCTGATCGCACAGCTTCCAGCTGTTCACCTTCCACAAAGACTGATCCATGGCAGTCACTCGCTAGCCTCGCTGGCAGCACCCATGTACCTGTCAAAGCATTAGTCTGAGTACAGGGTTTTAGCAGTTCCTAGCTGGAAGGCTGTGTATAAAGAGAGACATGAAAGCTTATTTTCAGAGCATCAGGCTGTACTGAGTAATCAACAGCCGGAAGATTTGGATATAAAGTAGGCCTATATGACTTAATTCTACCTTTGTGTCCCGTACCTTTTTTTTTAATGGTATTACTATTTAATTGCTCACGTTATGCCATTTAGCGTTAGTAATACTTAGTGTCGTATCTTCAAGTGCTTTACAAGCTAGTTATGAAATGCATAATTTAAGAGAAAACAAGCACCTTGGGCTGGGACCTGTGCTTGTGCTTGACAAAGCCTGGCACATGCCTGCAGCGCTGTGTACGCGGGAACAAGGAGCTGCGTGATTCACGGTGGGATTAAGACAGTGGGAAGAGCACAGAGCGATAATGCGGGGTGATGTTCTCCAAGGCACAAAAGGTCGAGAATCCATGAGACTTTTTCTGCTGAATTTAATGGCATGTGGAAGAGTCTCATGTGATCAAGGGTGGGGGTGAAATAATTCTTCAAGTAATAGAGCTTGGCTTTGATATTGCATCTTCTTCTCTCCTTCCTTAAACACAAGACTGAAACCTGGTAGTCAAAAGCAGTAAATCAGCCAGAAATGCTTGTTTCACTTCGAGGGTATGCGTTACAGTAGCCATAACATAGTAGTTAGGAAACTGCAGCACAGCCTGAATGCAGCCCTTTGCCTCCAGCTGTGTCCGTGGAGTACCAAAGACAATGGTGTCCCCATAAAAACACTAATTAATCCTCAATAAAACAAGTAAAAAGTATACGAAGAGCACTCACAGGTTGATTTGTTGCAAGGACAGCATGAATCAGAGCAGGTGTTTGCCAAGGCAGGGCAGTCAAGTTGTAGCCAGCTTTGACTGATGCTTCTGCAAGTCATCGTGTTCTTGGGCTCCAGCAGAAATAGCACTCAAAAAGGTGCAGGGTTCACTTTTGCCTGGAAAAGAAAAAAATCCTTACAGAAAATCACGGCTCCAAATCTGACAGAACTTCTTTAGAAACATCTGTGGGTATAAAGAGAAGCTTGAGTAAGTAGGTACATTTGGCTTTGTAGCCTTCAAATACAAGACCTTCCTTGCTTCCACTTTTTTAAGTTGGTTGTTGTTTTATCAGCACAGATTGAGGCGAAACCCGATGTATTGGCACTGGCAGGAAGTGGCTTTTGGAAAGTTACGTTTTTCTTTGGGTAGCCAGCCAACCTCTGGGTGTGTAAAGCAAATCTCAATCTCAGTATTTATATCCTCTCACTTTGTGAAGTCTACAGGCAACAGCTATTCAGTATCAAATGGAACAAATTAAGAAATTCCTTCTGCTCCCCTCTCCAAAAAAACCTCCTCTGAAGTTCTAAAAAACCCCTAATTTGCTCCACACTCACATAACCGGCCCCCATTTACCCCTTCAGAGATCTGGCTGGGCAAGGCCAGGTGATGCCGTCCCTGGAGCTGAGGAAAGAGCCTGGATCTGAAGAGAGGGGGAGGCGGCCGGTGCCTGGGATCTGTGCGTGAGGTGAGGGGAGCTGAGCCTGGGGGGGCTATGGAGACTGTATAGGAACTGGAGAGGTCTCCAATTTTTGCCTGCGTATATTTCTGATCTTCTAAATTAGATTTGGGGGTGCTGCAGATCTGTGACAACACAAAAGCATTTTATTTCTTTGTATCACCTGTGACCCCAAATCTTCCCAGACCAGAACGTGGTTCTTATCAACACACAGGTTTTCTTCCTTAGTTCCAGCACAAATCTTTACCCAAAGCACAGGGACACACGCCGTGCTTGCGGCCTTGCCTGGCTGTTGCCAAGGGGTGGGATGAGCAGCCCAGTCCCGCTTAGTGCTGGGAGGGGAAACATGGGGAAACGCCAGGCAGGAAAATGAAGCCTGGTGAGGGAGGGCAGGAGTGTGTGGGGAATCACAGAATCATGTATGTTAGAAAAGACCTTTACGATCATCGAGTCCAACTGTAAACCCAGCACTGCCAAGCCCACCACTACACCATGTCCCTAAGCACCACATCTACACAATACCCCCAGGCATGGTGCCTCAACCACTTCCCTGGGCAGCCTGTTCCAGTGCTTGGCAACCCTTTCGGTGAAGAAATTTTTTCTAATATCCAATCTAAACCTCCCCTGGTGCAACTTGAGGCCATTTCCTCTTGTCCTATCACTTGTTCCCTGGGAGAAGAGACCGACCCCCACCTCGCTACAACCTCCTTTCAGGCAGTTGTAGAGAGCAATAAGGTCTCCCCTCAGCCTCCTTTTCTCCAGGCTGAACAACCCCAGTTCCCTCAGCCGCTCCTCATAAGAGCCGGGAGCGGGGGACCGTCCCCTTGCTCTCGCTGGGCCATCCCACGGCACACGCACAGCCGCGGGTCAGCCGGGGGTGCTCCGGCAGGGAACCGCCGGCCCTGGCTGGGAGGGTGCGAAGCGCCGTGCAGCTGCCTGCCCCGGGCGGACGGCACCGGCGCGGGCAGACCCGGCTGCGGGGCACGGAGACCGCCCCGGGAGGCCCCCCCCACCCCCGGCACGCCGGGCCCTCCCGCCGCGGCGGGGGAAGGCGGAGCGCCGGCCGGGCCGGGCTGGGCCGGGCCGGGGGGGCCGCGGCCGCGCCGCCTTCCCGCTCGCGGGCGGAGAGCGCGCTCGCTCGCTCGCTCTCTCGCTGGCAGCGGCCGGGGCGGGGAGCGGCCGGTTCCTCCTCCTCCTCCTCCTCCCCCCGCCCGCCCTCGCCGCTACCGCCGCCGCCGCCCGCGCCCGCCGCCGCCGATGCCGGGACTGCGCCCGCGGTGAGTCTGCCCGCCGGGAGCCGCCCGCGGGAAGTTGCGGCGCGGCCCGGCTGCGCCTTTGTGCGGGGAGCGGCGGCCCTGCCCGACCCGGCCCCGGCCCCGCCCGGCCCCGCTCCCCCCCCGCTGCTCCGCCGCGGCGGTACCTGCCGCTCTTTGTTCCCCGCCGCCGCCGCCTTTGTTCCCTCGGTGCCGGCTTCACCTTCGGCACCGCCCGCGCCCCCCGCGGGACGCCGCTGCACGGGGGGCGCGGAGAGACCCCGCTCCCGGAGCGGGCTGCCGCCCTCTCCCTGCCCTTTTGCCGGGAAAAGGGGGAAAACGCAACTGCGGGCAGCGGCGGGAGTTCGCTCGGCGGAGCGGGGGGAGCGCGGCGGGGCACGGCCCGCGGCGTGAGCCGCGTTTTGTGGGAACTCCCGCCTCCGCCGGGCCCTGCCCTCCCCGCAGCGGGCTCCGTCCGGCGGCTCCGGCGGGAGAGTTTCCCGGCGGAAAGCCGGAGTCGGCTTGTTCGGAGGCGGGGGGGAGCGAGCCCGGGGAGGGGAGCGCGCAGGGGGGCGTGCAGGTAAACGGCGTTTCCCTGCAAGTCCGCGTCTCGCATGGGCGCCGTGGGTTATCCCTTACAAAGTCGTTATCTCTTGGGTTGCGCATTTGGAAAGCGGTGGCGGATACTTATTCAAAGTTCTTGGGAGAAGGAGTAACTACTTTCCTGCGAGGGCCACCGGCGGTGCAGGCATCTTCAGTCGCTGTGTTACCAGCGCCAGGTCGCTGCTGCTGCCCGGGATAAAACGTTGCCTGCTGAGGGCTCGCGCTTTCTGCTCTTCCCGCTGCACAGGGGCTCCTTTCTCTTGCCCGCCTTGCGTGCCAACCTCCCTCTCTCCCTCCCTCCCTCCCTCCCTCCCATCTTTCAAGGACTCCTGGCAGCCTCCCGCTTCCTCTCGCAGCGGTTAGTACGGATCTGTGTTACTGCGGCCCATGGGACGCGGTGCGCGGGGCATCTGTAACTTGGCGCTGACTTTGTGTCAGGTGCTGTGCGTGCCTGGCCTTAGGGGAAGGCTCTCTGTCCTCCCTTCACCTCAGTCCTCTCCCTGTCCCCCCAAAATGGGGTCATTTTTCTTTCTTCTCTTTTTGCCTGAGAGCTGCTGGAGGAATTGGGAGGTAGAGCAGGTGCACGCCCCTCGGGTTGTTCCAAGTGTACGGAGAAAAAACTGTGAGCAAGTTTGAGAGTTTCTCACAACCTTTCTCAGGTCAGCGACTGTGTGTTCCTCATGTCTCTGCTTCCCTCTTTCAGGGTGCCCTGTGTCCTGCCTGTCCTCTCCCCTCTTTCCATCATTCCCTCTTTTTCCAGCCGCTCAGCTTTCAGGGCGATCTCCCATCACAGGACAGACAGACAAAGACCTAAGTGCCATGTGCAGGATCTTGGCTAGTTATTGCGACTGTTGGCTAAGCTAACAAAACCGTAGCTTGGCAGGCATGTCTGCTTATACCTCTGTTTGAAATGCAGTACCTGCAGAAGGGACACACGCGGCTTCTGGCGCCTGGTTAGCCAAGTCATGGGCTTCGGCCACTTCTGGGGTGGTTTTATAGCTCCGAGAAGAAGCACGGTGGCGGCTGTTAACACTGTCCACACTAATGGTATCCGCCACCCCCCAGGCACACACAGAGCCACCTCGCGTTGAAATCAGGGCAGCCTAAATAATTCATTTCCAAAGCAGAAGAAGGCATGTCATAGCAGGAGGGGACGGGGTGGTGTGGAGCGAGCGTGCGGTGGCGGGGGAGCAGAGGCCCTGGCACCTGCCAGCGAGGGCGATGGGGACGAGTTGAAGCAGAGAGGGGCGGGCAGTGGCACCCGGGAGTTAGGAGGGGTGATAAAAAATCAGCGGTGACCGCAATAAGTGTATCACCCTTGTAGTGATTTGTACAGTGCCAATGTTTGGGTCTCCCTTGTGTGAGATGCATACAAACGTGTATTCAGAAGTGTATAAATGATGTTTGTTCTTCCTTTCTTCATAATGAAGGGTAATGAATGATAATTGCCTTTTTACCCTAGTTACCTATAGAAACATATATCAAAGTTCCTTTATTTAAACAGTTCTTTTCAAATAACCTCAGGAAACTGTATTTTAAGTGCTGTTGATATCATACCGTGTTAAGATTGAGCGTGATGGTTTAAGAGGGACAACGGAACCTATTTTTTGCCAATTAAATCTGACTAAAAGTTCCTTAAAATAAATGAGAACTTTGTTGGTGTCAGTAGCACTCGGCCAGTCCTGCAGTGTGCTAGCTATTTTTTATTTATTTGTCAGGCAAAGATTTTAAGCACAGACACAATGAAGTAATTCAAGAAGCGGCATGCATTATGGCTAATGATCTAATAGGTTGAAAATGCTTTATCTCCCTAGCTGTTAATTTTAAGTTTTATGGTATAAGGGAAAGTAACAAAAGCAAAAAAATGTTACTGTTTGTTCCTTTGCAGTTTTTAACTGGGGGTTTTATGTTATTTCTTCTGATAGGTTTTCGGGCAAAGTTGTCTCTTGTTTCAGGAGAAAAATGCTTTGTTTCAGGGGAAAAATGGGCCACAGTTTAGCCCTTTTACTGAGTTCATTGTAAGTGTTGTAAAACCCCTTTACCAGTATTTAATTCCATAGACAGTGAATTTAGCTCCACTCGGTTTCCTCGCCATCTGAATATAGAAATGAATTAAAGAAAAAACCCCAAAGAGGGCATGAAGAAGCACAGCTTGGAATATCAGGTATAAAGAGCCTGATTCATTCTGGTTTATCTGTAGTACAGGGATATGCCCTTACTCCATGAATCATCTCCGGACATCTGTTTGCAGCGCTGTTTTCTTAGCAACTGCGGCTCTGTTTTAGATCTGGACTCTCAATGGCTGGGTTTGTATGGAGAGATGTGAAGAGACGATCCAAACTCTTCCTAGCAAAGCTGTGCCTTTCAGCCAGTTTACCCAATTTCTTTTCTTCCCTGGAGCACAATAAATACCGGTTTTAAAAGTCTACCAGCTGAGATGCTTTTTCTGTGTATGTGCAAAGAGATGCTTATCTGTTGCTTACCACAACTGAAGTGTTTCCCCAACACGATCTGACAGCGTGGGAGAGCACCGATCAGGTTGCAATGGGCTGTGTTGTTTCTCATGTTGAAGGAATGAGCTGTGTGTGCCACCGTGCTTGCCCTAGGTTTCCCGCGGTTTATCTTGAACTGTTATGGGGCTTTTAGATGTGGGAGAGGACGTGGTCTTGGAGGAATGCTGGAAATGTAGACAGTGATGGCAAGGACCCACTCCTAGCAACGTGCCTGTTTGAACAAGCAGGCGGATTAGGTGGTGGGTTTATACGTGTGGAGTGTGGAGTGCTCTATGAGTAACGCTTTGGGACTGGATCCATAAGCTGCGATTAAAGCGAAGGTGACATTTCATACACCTCTCACGTAATCTTCCTTTGCCTGGATTTCATCCCTGGCTGGTGTGGGTGGAAGACTCCTGTAACTGAGACAGAGGTGGCCACATAGCCGCTGGGAGACCAAGTTGATCTGATTTTTGCCAGCTGTGCTCTGTGGAGGGGATCGAGACCTGGCTTGGGTCTGGGAGTTTTTTACTTCAGCTGATGTGGCTGAATTGGTCTGGAGTGTAAATATATGTGTGGGAGTACAAGTGGTATGTCCATGCTAAGGGATGGGCTGTGTTCACCCCACTCCCTCCTAAGCAGACGTGCAGCTTCCCCAGGAGGAGCAGGAGATTATACCTACTGGACTATGAATCAAAAAATATAGTGTTTGTTACCCCATAGGACGAGGATTTGACTGCCTACCCTTCCTGGACTGGCTTGCGTCCTGTGGAGCATGATGGGTGTCAGCAGCAAGTAGTCACTGTGAAGGATGAACGTATTTTGGCTTGGGGTAATGTCGAGAGGGGAAAGGCCCCCAATGTCTGGAGCATTTTGTCTGCGAAGGATTGCAGAGTGGAGACAGGAAGGCTAAATGGTGTCTCTGAATACTGGCCAGCTTCCTGTGACCTTCATAGTTTGCACACAAGTCCCAGTGTTAGTGAGGATACGAAGATGACGGCCTCTATAGATCACCTAAATCACAGTGTTTGCAGCAGGAGATGAAGAAAGCTGCTTCTGTGGAGAAGCTAAAGGGCCAGGACAGGGACAGAAGAGGGAACGGGGAAAAAACTTCTGTTTAGCTCAGCTGCGCACACAGGAAAGGAGCAGAAAGCTGCGCTGGGGAAAGGGCTGGTGCAGAACAGGCTGTTACCTCCCCACAGGAGGGGAAATGGGGCAGAGCTTTGACTCTGCGCTTAACTTCGGTCTCTGGTCTCTCATAGGGAGGCATGTTTGCTTTCTAACCTTCCTGCAGCCTGCTGATAACTCCCGACACAATGCAGCTGCACAGATTGGCTCGAGAGGTTTTTAAGGAATTGCTGACCCTGATACAAGCAGTACTGTTTGTGGCCAGGGATGGGGAAGAAGAGAAAAGAATGGTATTAGTTATTTGAGCTTTAAGACTCAGGCTGCAAGTTCTATCAAAGGAAATGACAATTCAGATGGAAAACAAAGCAATTAGAATTACTTTCGTGGAAGTGTAGGGAGGAGGCAGAAATGTGGGGTTTACAGGAAAAAGTTTTGCTTGCCCAATCTTTTGGCCTGTTGGTTGCCAGGAGAAAGACAAGAAGTTGGTGAATGACGGAGTGAAAGGGCGAGGCAGAGAGGGGAAGGAATACGGTGCTGAACATGCCTTGTTGGTCTGCGGCAAGCGGCCCGTGTACAACTGAAATGGCCATGAAATGGTTGTAAAGACATTTCAGAAATGGGTTTGGTTCAGTTTGCATTACTGAGATTTCTGTTTCGTGTTGGGTTGGTTTTTGTTGTTAATAACCACCTAAACGATGCAGGGAGAGAAATGAAAGCTGCCCCACAAACAGCATGTCCTGCTTCTTGGAGGCTCTCATGTAGTGAGCAACATGGAGCTTTGGTTGTAGGAATATTTGATGAAAGCTTCGAGTTCAATGACTAAATGGAGCTCTTCTAGCAAAGCCAAGCCCTCTCGGTGAAGGCGGTTGCGTGTTGTCTAGTGACAAGATGTTTACGAGGGAGGGAAGCACAGAGCGCTTGCACCTTGTGTCTCTGGTGGCAACTCTCTTTCTCACTTAAGTGTAAACCGAGGGGGGTGCTTCTTTGCTTACTTCCTTTCCCCCAACTTAAAAGGGTGAGATTGATCTTGCCAAACTACAACAGAACTATCTGCATGACAGGCAGTTGTCCCGACGCCTTTCATAGTCACGAGAGAGGACCAAACACTTTTGGGCCATGATTCATCCACACTGAATTGGACATCTAAAAATACCTCGGAGCAGCTGCCCTAAAAGTGCCTGTTTCTCTCCATTGTTTCTGCAGAGTTCAAACAATGAACGCGGATGGAGGCATCTCTCTTGTAGCTGTTCAGTGTCAGGAGAGCTGAATCTCCGCCAAAGTGTCTCGTATCCCAGCAGAGATTCTAGGAGAGCTCCTGGGGTCCTCATTTCAACCAGGCTTGGCATCCGTGTAGGTTGTGCAGTGTGAGGCGGTGTGCCTGCAGGGCTTTACCCAAGACCGGAGAGCAGACAGCAATGTCCAGTTCAAGGCCTTCCTCCTCCCCTGGTCAGTCATTGGATTCAGAAAAGCTTCGGGCTGGACCCATAGCGCCAGACAATCTTCTGCTGTAAATAAGAGGCCGAAGGGGATTTGTGGAGTGGCTTTTTCAAGGTCGCACATCAGGTTAGTGGCAGAGGTGGAAGCGATGAGGACGACTGCCGGCTCCCAGAGGTGTGTTCCTTCCCCTGCCCGTGCTCCTTGCAGCTGCCTTGCAATCTGCTGCTCTCCCGGGGGTGAGACCGGCTGCCTGGCGCTTGGTGGTGGACGGCACCTGGCAGGTACTCAGTTCCTTTTTGTGAAAACTTCATGCAAAATTATATAAGCTGTTACTCATCCTCCTTTCCCTGTTCTTTCTCTTCCAAAAATCCATAGTTCGGGCACATAGCTGAATTATTGTGTATCCACTGGGCTGGTGTGGATGACTGCATGCTTGCTCTCGATCTGCAGCAAACAGCTAAACCTTGAAGGAGTAAATGTGCTTCACTTCAGGCTCGCGGTGGCCTAAGACGGCATGTGTGATTATTCAGGAGTGTTCAGATGATGTGTGGAAACTCTTCAAACTGACGTATCTGAAACTTGCAATGCGTATCTAAATGCAAAGCTCAGGGAGCTTTGGAGCCGCACCGGGAGCCGTGACCTGGTCTACTCTGAAGTGTTGCTGCTGCTGTGTTATTTAGTGGCAGGGAAAAAAAATCACTAGCTCTTCTGGAAAAAGCCTAACTTATCTGCACAGGTAAACCAGGTAGGTTAAGGATAAAACTCCTCCTGTGTGGAGAACTAGTTTACAGCAGAAAGACTTCCTTTGCTAAATGAGCTGAGTGTCTAGGGGGAGAATTTGTCAAAGGAATTCGCTTTTATAGCAGAGAGATGAAGTACAGGCAAGTACTGAGTGTTAAATGGATCCTGTGCACTTCTGATTTCAGACAAATACCAGAGCATTCTCCTATCTTTTTTGATACATGAGAATGAATATGATAGCAGTGAAATAGAAAGAACATGTTGTCTGAGCCGGGATTTGATTCCTGAAGTTCTGCTTAGGGGGTCTGTGAGTGAACGCCAAGAGGTGAAACGAATTGCAATTTGATCCCAGAGAGAACAACTGGGGAGAGGAGGGAAAGAGCAACCTATTAAATAAGAGCTGGGAGAAAAGCCAGTCTCCAAAAATAAACATTGAAGATCGATTCCAGGTATTTCCTGGTATTGTCATCCTGCTTCATCAACCACTGGGACTGTAACAAGCGGTTTCACAGTTAGCAGACTGACAGGTTCAGGGTTGTTTGTTGGTTTTGTTTTTTTTTTTTTTTTTAAGAAAAAAAAAGCGCCTGATAGATTGTTCTCAGTGTTGTTTCTTATGCAGAACTGGGTGGGATGTTGGTGATGAAATACCCCTGGGATGGAGAAAGTAGAGCTTGTTATTGTAAGAGGGAAGTAACGGCACAGCTGGCTTTGTTTCGGGGGAGTGGAAAATCTGAATTTTCGTCCCAGTTACGTGCCCAGGGCACCTCAGCAGTTCCTAAGGGGGAGGAAGCAAATACTTGTGCAGTGTAGGTGTGAGCAAACGCTGTTCCTGCAGAGCAGTTGTGCCTTACTAGGTCTGTAGGTAGTCTTGGAATGGCTTTCCAGATATCATTTGCAGGTGAAGGCTTCAGCTTTGAAAAGCCTGGAGGTGACTCTGAACGTATTTCTTCTTGCAAAGATTCTCCGAAAAGCCAGTCCAGGAGTTTACTGTGCCGAAAGCCAATGCGTGGATTGTAAGGAAATCGAAGCATATCCTGTTCCAAGGACTCGCGCTGGCAGTCACGCGCCAGCTCCTTGCTGGAGTTTCGTCCTGGACGGTGACTCCGAGAGGTGTGTCTCTGCAAACCGTACAGAAACATGCCTCAGTGGGCTGGAGTTGGCTCGGGTGGCCAGACGTGGCTCGCGGCTTACCTCACCTGCTTGGCCACGGCCTTGCTGGGGCTGCCGGGCCAGGAGAGAATGGTACAGCAGCTCTGCTTACACAACACGTGTCTTCTGTTGCTTGACTGAACTTGTCTAGAAGTAACTTTGTGTTAGTAATATTGCTGCCTTTCAGCGAGGGAGATGCATGGGGCTCACGGGCATTCGTCCTGTTTTGTCTCCGTTGTAAGAAATCCTGATTCCCAAAGAAAGCAGCCTGGACAGCTCTGTGATTCAGACACTGATGAGGAGACTCTGTCACGCTGCATGTGCAGAAGGGGAATGCATGAAATAAGTAAGGCATCCTTTAGTCTGGGCTATTTCTAATTTGTATTCCTTGGCTTTGCAATTGCAACTGTATTTTTTGTTGTTGTTGTTTGGTGAGAACAATTTATTCTAGCAGGTTACTGCATTAGCACCAAGTTCTTTCTCTTGGGTTGTCTATGTGCAGTTTGGCTGTTTAGTCCTCTCTGGCAACAACACTGGTAAGAATAACGGTGTTTGGCCTGGTTTTCACTGCATGCAAAAAGTTATTCTACAAGCTTGAAAGTATGCTATAAATCAGAGATTTAGGTTTGTGTGGGGTTTTTTTTTTCCTAAAGCAACTAATTCTTTGAAAGCAAAGAGAAAGATATTTTATTTGTCTTAAGCAGTAAACAAAAGTGCTTTACTTCGCGGGGCAGTGCAGAGGCTCTGCTGAGTTGCCCAAGCGAAGCTCTGGCTTTCTCCCGCAGCGGAGGGTCCCGCACAGTCAGCGTGGGAGGCAACACCATCAAAAGGCCTTTTTATGTGTGCAACACCGGCACAGACATGTGAGCGTGCAGGCTGCACTCGTGGAAAGGCTGCTTTGCCCACAAACCTTGAAGTGCATGGGACAGAAGGTGGAAAAACAAACAAACAAACAAGACCCTGACTAGCATTTTGGGGTGAATTTTCAGCTGAAAGAATTATATGGATATGAAAAACTTGCTCTTGGGAGAGGCAGCCCCTCCAGGTCAGAGCGGAGGTGTGCTGGGGAAGAGTGGTAGTTTGCATTGCTGTAGCCTCAATTGGACATGCTTGAGAGAGCAGCTGATGAATTCACAGCTGCCAGGCTAGGACCTATCATTTAAATTGTAATTTGCCCTTCAAATTTTGGCAAGCTTCGTTTGCCATTTGCTTGACAAATCTCTCTTTTGTGTCCTCCTTCTGCCTGTGTAAAACAGCAAGTGCTGCCGGAGAGAGCTACTTGCAGGAGATTCCTTTTCTCTGCTATATTTAGTGATCAAAACAAGTTCGTGATCTTTACAGGAATACTGCCAAAGCAGATAGGTCTAGCATGAGACATGCCCTTTCTCTTTTGGCTCCCAAATACACATTGCATTTCACTTCCCTCCCCTTTCCTGACACCATCCGTGGCTCTGTCTGCGGAGGTCTGTTGTGCAAACATTGCGCTGCCGCTTCCAGTGATTTTGCTCTGTAAGAACAAGTCCCCACTCTAGTGAAAACTCCTGCGTTTAGATTGCTGCTATCCCTACCTTTCCCTTTTCTTAATTTCCTGAAAGAGCAGATTACTGCTCTTCAGGAAGATCTTTTTGAACAAGAATAGCCTTATGATTTAATTGAGAAACTCCAGGCCTTTTATTGCTTAGGCGAGCCTCACTCAACAGAATAATCTGTTTGTTAACCATCTGACTGTTCCCTTTATTTGGGCAAAAAGGGAATTAGGAAGGCAATGGAAAGGAAACATTTGTATTCCTTCAAAGGCAGGGTATTACTAGGAGCCTGATTCTCATTAATATCATGTCATTTATCCAGAGCAGGTGTAGTTATTATATGCTGCTATTTTAAATACCTTTTACACCATGCAAAGTGGCTCCAGTGTTAATGGCTATGAGTCTCTATTAAAACACTAACCAAAGAATTTCAGTTGCAATCTGGGGGAAGGAAGAAACATTTGTTGAAAAAAAAAAAAAAAAAAAAAAAAAAAGAACTTCTTGCAATGCATCTTGCTTGGTTCAAGCAGGCAGCGTTGTCCAGTTTGTTCTGATCAGGCAGTCCCCTGCGTGAGTGTTAAACTGACTCTGATTGCAGGCTATTCCCTCCCCCTTCCGTTCCCTTCTCAATTGTAAAAACGGACTCTGGGCCAGGAAGCGCCGAGGAAGGGGTATGATGAGCTGTGCGCAGCCCTTTGCTTTTGTGATGGGAACTGCATGCCTAAAGGTCAGAGGTCTGTCTGCGCCCCGCGGTGCTGGGACTGCTGTGGCCACGCTGCACCCTTTCCCCTTGCCGAAAGGAGGCCAGGCGGAGCGTGGCTACTCAGTGCTGTGCCTGGCTACCAGCCTCGCCTGAGCCGGGGCAAGGGGGTCAGGTAGGGACGTCTTTTTTGTGTGAAAATGGAGAAGGGCTTGTAGGAGTGAAATGACAGCTATTGTCGTCTTGTTGCGTGCTTTCCTAGTTAACCACGTGGGTAGGAAGAGGTCGTGTTTATGCACTGGATGGACTTCCCAGGTACAGCAGAGATCTTCAGCCAGCTTGTGTTTCTCATGTTGTTTTTACGATAACCCTTCCCTGCAGCCCCGTTATCTGCGGGAAGCGGCCTTGGGGTTGCGGTGCGGCTGGCGCGCCGGGCGGCAGGGAAGCCTGTGAACAACCCCTGCTTTGGAAAAGCTTTTCCATTCTGGCCTTGTGGCAACACACCGTATAAATGACATGGCTTTTTGCACATAATTGGAGGCTTCTGGGCATTGCACAGGTAGATTTGGGCTGGGAATGTGCTTATGGGCTGTGTGTTTTGGAGACTGAATTGTCACCCAAACCCTTGACTTGGATGGAGCCGTGAAGTCACCGTAGTATTTTTGGCTTCCTGCATAGCAGTGCACTCTGGGGTGATCGGGGGGCATGGCATCAGCCTTCTGAGCCGCCAGGCATTCATCAGTCTCCCTTTTTACATTAACAACTGCAATTTTGAGTTCTGAGCAGTTCTTGTTTTTATTAACGATGTGGGAAAACTTGGAAACCAGTTGAAAACCGAATGTTTTCTCCAACTTTAGTAAGTATGCGTTGACACTGCATTTCCACTTGGGAATAGATAAATGTGAGATAGATAGGCTCTTATTCTGAGGGCAAGCAAATGCATCGTGCACCTCCATGGGTCAACTTTTGTGAATGTGCGAACAAGGCCTAGCTCTGTTAATAAAAGCGTTTTTGTGTGTGTGTTAACAACAGCGTGGAGTTAGTGCAGTTTTCAAACTGTGTAATTGTACCAGGATGACTGATATATTACCACCCCCCCAAAAAAAGAAAAGGTCAAGAAAGACACTTCCCTAACCACGTTTTTAAATTGATTAATGCAATGAGAAGATCCATTGTGCTTCTGTAACAGGAAGTATTACTGATGTATAAATCAAAGACAAACCAGCAACATTTGCTGGCCTTAAAAACTGGTGTGGCTTTTGTATACTCATATGCTTGTCCTGGCATGTTTTCAAAAATTATAAATAGATCACTGGGAAGTCCCTGGATAACAAAAATGTACTGCCGCTGGTTGTCTTAAATAAACTAATAAGAGATGTCTTGGTCTTGCAGCTCTTGTTCTTTGGAGGGGTCCTTACTTGTGCATATAGTTTCAGTGTGTCAGTTCACACGAGGCAAGGCTGTTTCTGTGGCAATGGGGTGTAGCTTTGTGTCCGTCTCTGTGTCTCCTGCAGATCTAATGCTCTCTGGGCTTGGTTCTTTCTGAGCAGAGTTGTTCAGCCTTTTCCAAGCTTTTCCCTTTTCATTCCTTCATCTCCAGCTACTGATGGCTTAGGAAGATGCAAGGCCAGACTTGTTTCAGCATTATCCCAGGCAGTGCAGAGTCTCTCTAATGCCGCATGCCCTAATACCACTTCTTAAAGGACTGGCTGATACCCATCAGACTGTGGTAGGGTGTTGTGTAGGATCAGAAGGCTATAGCCTCTTTTCCTTATCACCTTCAAAGTGATGAAAACCTAATGGAAGCCCTTTTCTTCCTCCAGGAAAGCGCAGAGAATGTGCCGTTATTGCTTACTGGATGATGACAAATATTTTTTTTCTGCCAGACAGGGAGAAGTCCTCAGCTCCTCAAGGGGGGAAGTCAGGGTAGATCTGTCAGTGGTGCTGCCCTGATTTTTGCTACCTGAGGATCTGGCTCTGAAGGGAAGGGGATCAGTATGTTTGCTGTGTGATCCCATCCCATCCCATTGCTGTGTGGACCTGTATACAATATCTGAGATCGTCCACAAGAGCAATGTTGGCAAGCATTTTAAATGTGGAAGGAATGAACTTCAGTCTGGAGTAGGACCTTAAGAAAAGAGGGTGTTTTAGTGTAAAGATCTTGGAAAAGCATGCTTTAAACAGACCTTCCTCCCCGCCCCCGACACTGGGTGAAAAAATGGTGAAACCCTTGTAAATGAAGTGTTGAGGAGAAAGCATGACCATCAAACTTCAGTGCTGTGTGAACTTCTCTGACTTAACAGAGGCATGAGTACATCAGAAGTGAGGGGAAAAGAAGATATTGTAAAAAAGCAAAACTCCAAACCATGTAAGGGATTTTCTGTGATAATTCTTTAGGTCATATTATCATGATCTAGATCCCAACAATTTGCCTTTAAGGAGACTGTGACAAACTTACAGAAAAATAGTTTACCAAAAGAAGGCAGCTCAGCAGCACTTTGCAAGGCTCAAGACTTGCACTTTTGAATGTTACTGCTTCTTTCTGAATGCAAAATAAACTGAGATCTTTGTTAATAACCAAAAAGGAAAAAGGTCTTCAGTCGGTCTGCATTGTGGAGCTCTACTGCCTTTGGACTAGCTCACCAAAGATAAAAATCTGCCGTTTCTGTTCATGACGTTGGCTCGACTGAACACATGAGTAATAATAATCTGTTGCTAGGAACAGACTTCAGTTTACATGTAGAGGCCTCTATGGAGGGAAAGTCTTTTGAGTCCCTGAGTGGGTCATAAATAATCGGTGGCACTTCAAAGGAGGAAAAGTAAAAACAAGCGGCTGGAGATGCCATGCAAAGATGTCTGTAATTCCTATTACAACACCAGTGGGAAGCATGTAGCCGGCATAACTGGGAAAATATGGGGCAAAACTGATGAAGCAGGCATTTACTAACAGTGGGTTATAATATTCAGCTACCTCTATCTGGGCTTGTTTGCAAAGTATCTGCTGCTTTCAGCTTTAAGGAGTGCACATCTGAGCTAATTTCATGCCATATGATTTTTCAAGATTGGCTCATGGGGAGAGGTCTGAGGGTACATCTGTGTGGCAGGCTGTGGCACAGGGTAGGGATGCGGGAGTTAGCTGTAAACTCAGAGACTGCAAACGGTCTTACCTGGGACAGTATGGAAATCACACCAACTAGTTTACCTTGCTTCCTAATTTTGTAGAAGTAACCTTAAATAATTAATGAAATACACATTTTATATTTTAACTGTAGTTGCATATGTTGTTTTGAAAATGGCAGCGGTTTCACCATAGAGGAGCATACTGTATGACTTCCATTTTTTTCACACAATGAAATTTTACCATGCTTGGTACTTGGAACAGCTGAAAGACAAGGTTTGCAAATGACCCTGATCCAAACTGTGATGTTAAGGCTATGAAGTCCTTGCTAATGAATGCTCCAAATCCATCTGAAATGTTTTTTTTTCCCCTTTCTTTTGAGATAAGAATGTCTTTATAAAGACCCTGCTTAAGAAGAGCGTTTCTTAGGTCTCATTTGGACTTAAACCTCACTGGAGACATGGTATTTAAATCAGTGTTGTCTATTCTCATGATAAAATCTCTGGAATGTAAAGCTTGGGTATGATTATTTTCAGGTTAGTCCCTTGAGATTTTGAGTCCACTACCTGCTCTTAGGTTTCTCTCTGTTAATGCGCCTATGTCTATGTGTTAATACCCAGTACATTTTTTAATCTGCTGGCTAATTGCAGCTTAATTTGGGAAATGAAGAGAGATTCCAAGGAAGTTATGTTGAAATTATGTGATATGACTGTGCTGATCTAATTTCCAGCTATGTTTTTAGGTGCCCATTGTGAGAACTGCTGGAGAGGTAAGGGAAGAAGTACTCTATCCAATACCCACTAGAGGAAAGCCTGGGATTGAGTCTTATGAGTATCCTTATCACAGGAAAAGCTTTTGTTGATGGTTGAACCATTTGAGCTGCAGGTTGAGCCCAGGTGGTCAAGAAATTACTCCTTTGGAGAACATCAGTGGAAAGCTTTTCTCTCGAGGAGGACGTTCGCGATACATCTTTCTTGTGTGACTTCTCCCGCGCTGAAGAAAAGATGAGCTCGCACAACAGCGCTGGTGCAAGTCACTGAAGTTAATCAGCAGGAAACAAATTCATCGGAAGCAAGGTCCCAGCATTCCTGGAACTCTCTCTTTGGCTCTGTGATACTTCACAGGTTATTTCACAGGTTATCCCAAGGTGTAAGCACTTAAATGCTTTCCTGTATTAATGCCAGACTCTCTAGAAAGAGGGAAGGACAAGGTAATTTTCTTCACCTTCAGTTTTATCCCCCCTGAAAAGGCATGCCATCACTTGAAAACGTTCAATTTCTTTTCAACACTATGGGTATATATTTCATAGTTGTCCAGAATTTCATGGAAATGAAGGATTTGATTTAGCTCTGCAGGTTTGTTGAGTTGTTATGAAACAAAATAATCGACTTAAGTATGAAGCAGAAAAGATCCTAATACCTATGTAAAGCATTGCTAAGCAATCTTACCAATAGCTCGATGGTTTTAAACTCTTCAGAGGTTGATGTGTTATAGTTACACTTAATATGCTTTATTTGAATGCAGTTCGGGGGGGGGGGGGAGGGCAAAGGGACTAGCATATTGTCCCCATATAATCCCTTCTCAGACAGTCTCTACCTTGTACCTTTTAAAGAATACTAATCCTTGCAGGTATGTCCTCTAAGAGTGTGTGTGTGCCTCCCTTTCAAAGCAGCTGTGGAGTCTTCTGTTGGGGCAGGGCAGGAATCAGAGGCAGGACAAAATGTATGTGCTGTGTTGGATGGTGAACAGAGGGTTTCAGGGACGTGAAAGCTTTAGCATAAACTTACCTTGTATTAGCTGCATGTTTTTATAACATACACTGTGGATTTGTTGAGTGGATTTCTGCATTTAAAAAAAAAAAATTTTAAAAATTCCATCCTTTTGGGAAGGAGGCCTTAATTTGAACTTAAGAGAAAACAGGAGCGTATGCTTTTTTTCATTTTTACATGTTCTATGATCATGTGCCATAATTTAATTAATAAATTAAGTAACTTAATTAATGCTTTAAAGCTTAACATACTTTCTGCTTTAAAATCCTGAAGGTTTTATTAACTTCAGCTACTTTTCATGCTTAGAGATCTGAGCTGAGATGGGGGTCCCATCATGTGAAGTGCAGGACAAGCACGTAGAAGGACTGTGTGGTTGCTGCAGCTGGCAAGGGATGGGGACCGAGGAGGAACAGTCACAGAACGGTTGAAAATGCATTTTGTTTTGTTTATGAAACTTCCATTAATGCTGTTCATGGCTCTTGCATATTTTCCTGTTATCATAGAGGAATTTTAATGCCAAATCCTGTTCCCTTTCTCTGGACTGTGCTCCCAATGACTTCAGCATCGTGCAAGTTAGGTGAACGTGGCTTGGCTCTGCCTATGTCACCATCTCAAATTTGGATGCGTTAAAGTCGAACAGATATGTATGTTTTCACTGTTTGGAGATTTTGTGTTGCTTTTGTGCCTTTAGAAGAAAATCCTTAAATAGTGTTGTTTAAAATAAAATGAAAAAGAATGAGAATAAATTTGTGTTAAAGAGAATAAGAGCATGCATTGCCACTGATGTTGGGTGCATGCCCCAGAACCACAGGAACATAGATATGTGCATAGTTTTGGGGACGTCTTGTTTGTAGGTTATGCTGATGTGGCAATGGTGGGTGTCTATGGGTGTGCTTCTAGTCCTACCCCTCTTCCTTTACATGGACACCCAATTTGAGTTACAACCTTAGGTCCAAATTCAGGCAGGCTCATTGATTTTACCTGTGGATTCCCTGTTGCCCAGTATTTACTATTTCTTCAATATCTCTGAAGGCCTACAGTTGGCCACTGCAAAATTCAAGGTGGAGGGAACGCAGCTAACTATCCCTGTGCCCTGGGAGCAAAAAGCAAGAGATCTGATGATGTGGTTTGGATTTTGCTTACATACTCCCCATTTGGGTCTTGCTGCTAACTTAGTAGCCTTCAAGGTGGCGATCACAAAATCAAATTCAAGACATACAGCGATACCCAAAAGATATTAAGGCCGCCTGACATTGTGTATTTTTAGACTTTGGTTTTGTATTGCTTGATCGTGAGAGAAAAAGAAAGGAGTTTCCCAGGAAAGATTGCATCACCTTGGGCATCGCTGCTGGTAGAACTGGATTCTCGCTCAGCCCCTGCCCTCGCTCAGTTCCTGCAAGATGCTAGCCCTAGCTCTTAAACCCCAATTTTTATCAGTGGCAGCTAACTGTGTGGTTATTTTTTGGTTGTCTGACTTGAGACTCACACTAGCTCAGGAACAGAGGGCCTCTGAGAGCTCTCCAGGGTTGGAAGTCCAAGTTTCCTTTAGTAAAGGCAACCACTTTATGTTGTCTATTTCTGAGCAATTCCAGTCTTAAAATCACATAAAACCTTTGTGCCAGTTGCCTGTATTGGGAGCCTTTATTAGAACCCAGTATTTAGAAATCTTCTCCTGATTTCCATCCTAACCTCAAGGCATGGCTTATTTATATAATCTTATTCTTGTGCCTGCCAAAGATCAAATACTCCTTTTCCTCCTCTGTTTGCTAGGCTAAGCAAGCCAAACTCTTGTAAATATTTTTTCCTTTTCTCTGATTATCTAGGTAGGTCTGATCTTTACCTGTCCCAGCTAGAACTCCCCTTTCTTGAATCTTGAGTTTTGGTTGTAAGTTGTTGGTGACTTGCAGAAATGCTGCGTGCTCCCTGTAGCAGTTGGAATCAGTGCTTTAGCCGTATGAACTAATATCTATTTCTCTGGGAAACCAGAGTCAGATTAGCAACTTTTTTCCCCCTTTATTCTCTCTGTGCCTTTGCTTGTCATCAGTAAAATGATGTGCCATGGTGGGGGCGTTGGACTGGATGATCTTTAAATGTCCCTTCCAACCCAAACTGTTCTGTGATTCTAAATGTGGGCAATAACCCCTGATCTCACGTAGATGCTGTAAATGTGAATTGATTGATGTTTGTGAAGCGTTCAGATGCCGGGGTGATGAGCGCCATAGAAAATCTTGTGAGGAACTTAATAATCCTGTCATCAGAGAAGCTCTTGGATAAAGCCCAAGGACACACATTGTTCAGGGTGAGGAAAACAAAATATTGAATAGCTCCTCATTGAACGCGTGTTGTCCTTTCTGTGCAGTGAGCGAGACAGGGAGTGAGGAAAAATAGTATATAGTGGAGTAAACAAAGGCTGCCTCGTGATTCTTATGCACAAGGGACTGAATGTAAAAATTTCTCTGGCGTTCTTTAATGTTGTATTTCCTTACTCATCTGTTCACACTCTTTATTTTGACATACACTTGGTAGATGAGTTATTAATATACGGTGTGTAAATCCTAGTACTTCTGATGAAAAAGTTACAGTTATTTAGGCAACAAAGCTTCTTTAAGATGAGCCCTTATTTAATTTTCAGCTTTATTTCTTTTGAATTTGTTTAACTTGCAAGTTCTTGATAAAAATGAGTCTGTATCTCAGTATCCAGTTTTTCCTACAGTGGAAAATTGAACTGCATTAACAGAAACAGTGTTACACTTTCTTAAAAGACATAGCGTATTGTTCACTAAAACTGCATTAGAGATAGGGGATGTATCCAAGGAGAGGAAAATGGAGGAGTTGGAAAAAGAAACTCTTTCATGGGGGTTGAGGAGTAACAAAGGTACCAGACAGAAATAGCAGTTGTGATTATTCTCATCTGATAACCGCTGCTTTTTCATTTCACCTTAATCTTTGCAGATTCTGCCTAAATTGTTTCCATTCTGCAACAATTATCCAGACAGGAAGAGATATCTGAAAAGTACAAAGATTTAAAGAAAACCTTTGAGGTTTGGCAGCAACAGATCTGCAGAAGGCACTGTAAGCCTTTGTCACCCTGGCTTTCTCAAAGAAAGCAACTGTGTTTGAATTTTCCCGATCCTAGTGCTGTTGTTTTCATGGCAAGACACAGTGGGATCCATGGTTTGTGTTGTGGACTACTGCTGGCCACCGTTAGAAAAGAGTCAAGGGACCAAAACTTGGATTCACGCAGTAGGAACGGTTGCTTTATTCTGTATGAGCTAAGGAAATAGGCTACCAAGGGAAGGAAACCCAAAACAAAACACGTGTCTCCGTGCCGCACACGTGAGCATCTTTGATATCATTAATTTGACTGTAAAACTGTACTGATTTTCTTCTTTTTTCTTTTTCCTTTTTTTTGTTTTAATAATTTCAGTTTGGAAATTGATTAAAGAATCTCCATAGGATTTAATATGGCATCAAAGCAGTCATCTCCCTCAACAGAGGAGCAGGCTTCCTCCAAAATAGATGACCTCTATCTATCGCTGCAAGGTAAGTTACTGTAGTTTTCTGTACCTTTTAAATGTAGATTTTTGGCAAAAATCTGTGACTGTGCACAAGTTGACGGGAATTCTGAGAAACCTGTTAAAATGAGCATTATGATCAGTGTAGTTAGTTCATGTCTGTGCTTCTTTGCAGATGTTTCTGTTTTTCATGAGAAGCGTTTCAGCAGTGAAATGAAAGATAACAGCTCTCGTAGTACTTTCTCGTGGTATTTTCAGATCTGTTGCCTTTTTTGGTACAGATGTGCTCCCTGGGTCTTATGCTTTGTTACTCAGAATACATGTTACTGTAAACTGTTTTCAAGGGAACCGCCAGCATGAAAACAGTTATGCCATTTCATTGGTTTCCTTGTTTTCAATTTGCTGACAATTAGTTGGTTGCATTAAGCTGTCTTAATGAGGCTATTAACTACAGTACTATTTTATTTTATTTGTTTTTCTGTTCTTACTGCTATATCCCCTGCATGTCTAGAAAGATAGCTTGTGGCCAAACCAAGTAGAAAATTTTTGTGGCTTCTAAACAAATTTCTTGCAGGTCGGAGTCTTTCATCCTTACTTACAATGAGTTATAACTTGTTAAGCAAGTACTCACTGGCCGATTTTTAATTGTTCCAATTTAATGGCAGCTACCTGAACAGTTAAGTGATAATGAGTGCGTCAAAGCTGGCCTCTCAGATAAACTTTCTGAGCTTTCCTTAATCATGTGTTGAATTTTCTTCTGTAAGAATTTCCTGGGAAGACTGATTTTCCTCTAAACATATTCATGAAAACATTCATGGTGGCTATCGAGGAGGCTAGTCCAGGCAGCAGGACTAGCACTGCTGGAAAGCCTGTCTTCGATGTGTTTAGAGCCTAGTTATTCTAGGACGGATGCACTAAGTCATGTTTCCACAGAGCTATTGCCTTTTAGCTCACTTGCAGTAAAATTACTATGATGCTTAGTTGAGAGAAAATATATTTAAAACAGATGGTGCAAAAGAATATTCTGCCAAGTCACTTTTACGATCCCTATTTGCACTAACATTGTCATTGAAGCCATGTGTTTTGATGAGTGAGTGTTAACAGCGGTCTAAAGCCAACCAGCTTTAATGGTGAATTTTCTTCCGTTTTGCTTCAGTATTACATTTTTCAGGAGAGCAAGCAAAAACTCCTCGCAGACAGGAGCTAGTCTGACTGTTGCACCAAGCACAGCTTGTCCCACACACGTTTGTTGTGCCAGTCAAACTCAGCCTTCGGTAGTAAGAGTGAGGTGGCTGTTGTCATGAAACAGGTTTGAAAAACACTGTCTAGCTTTAAGGCAGAGGGTGCTGAATTAAAGTTACATGGGATTTTAGAATAGGGTTTTATTTTGAAGTAATATTCATGCTATTTTCTGAAATGTCAGATTGGTGTTTATGTGTCGAATAACAGTAGGGTTTTTTGGTCAATATCTCAGTGAAAGAGACCTGCTTATTAAAATCAAAATGACTAAATTATATTTCTTTGCTGTAATAATTTGAATTCCTGGATTATGCTGAAATGAGCACACTGCAAATCTGGGGCCAAGCTGTGTGTGCCTGACTGTAAAGCTGTAAAACATCCCTTAGAAGTGACATAAGCAATTTTTGTAATGATTAAAGATGCAACAAATGGTACAGACACGTTCTATGTATGGAGTTGTGACGCTGCTGCATCTGCTCTGGGTCAAACAAACAAATGGTGACACAGCTGTGATGAAGCACCAAAGACACATTCCCTGACATGAGATATAGAAAACATTGGTAAATCTTCCTGCGGCTCTGTGGTGGCAAAGGTCAAATAAGAATAATAGGGTCACTCAAGGAAACAGGTTTTTCCATTTTTAGGAATCTTGGGATGAGGTTTGCAAAGCAGCCAGAGACTTTGATTACTTCAAATCTTCATGTTCACCTGGAGAAGTTTTAGAGAAATCTCAGATTCCAGGAATGGCTGCTTATAACTATTAGAACAGCAGCTTACTTTTTGGGTGACTAAAGATGGACGTAAAACTTCCATCTTCTTTTGATGCTTGATCTTCTTTGTAAAGCTTGATCTTCTTTTCAAATTGTTAAGGTATAGCTTCAAAGACTATGCCCAGCGTTGTATAATAGCATAACATGAGATATGTGTAAATAGTTGGCACAGAAGAAAAAAGTACGAGTGAGATCTAGTCTGGATTGCTCGTATTTTATTCTACATTTAAATTCTTTGTGATCCGATCTTCTACTATTCCTGAAAGGCATCCAGTGATGATAAAGCACTCGTCTAGTCTGGTTAATTAGGACAACATCAACTTAATGTGCCAATTGGTTTGGTAATTGTGAAGTTATATGCCTAAAAAATGTAACAAAATGGTTAGCTTTTTTTTTTCCTTCCCTACCATGTGTGAAACAAAATGCTCATTTTGGGTATGTTTGACTGTGATTTAAGTCACAATCTTCTCTGAGGAGGACAGCACTTTTGGGAAGAAAAGAAAGGAAAGAGGGGAAGAAGGACTTCCTTAAAATAATTAGTAAGGAGGTTACTACTTAGTAGCTCTAATTATTATACAAATCCTATTAAATTAATGCCAGTGGCTTAATATTGTAAAAACCTGCTGTAGTGGGCTTTCTGTTAGTGGGTTTTCATGTAGAAGAGTGTTCAAGGATGAACATTCACTTTCATTAATAGTGTTCGGCCTAAAATATGCAGTAAAGAAAGTCAATGGAAAATAGGTAAAGATGTAACTTTGTTCTCAGTGAGTCTTTCTTTTCAACTAATTTTTAAGGAGATTTAATGAAGCTTGAAAAACAGAAGAAAATAGGTAAAGAAATGAAAGCAACATCGTTTCTAATGTTCCCATCTCCAGACACCTTCAAATGATGAAGCCAGTCACAAAATCATGAGGCTAAAGTAAAAGCTGCAAGAATATAAACCCTTATATATGTATCTTTTCAGATTTATAAATTGCTCTTTAACCTTTTCCAGTTTTCAAGTTCATCTCCACAACCAAAAGTGTAATAGTTACCCCCCTCCCTCCCTGCCAAGAAAATTGAAATTGCTATGAAATTGCATGATGTCAGGACTTGGGCTCCTTGTTTTTCTGTTCTTTTTTCCTTCTCTCTGTCCTAGATGTTATAATAAAATTAAATCACAGTAAGATCAACATTATCTATGCCCTATCCTCCAGCACCTCTCTGCTTTCTCCCAGTTTCCTCATGCAGCACAACTTAAAGCAGCTGCAAAGCCGTTTTGTGTCCTTGCACAGCCACCTAAAAGTGCAGGTGAAAAGCCTAGAGCTGGACCTGTTATGGATATATCCTATGGGGAAATATTTAAGGGAAGGGTTTCTCCTGCCAGGCAGGCTGCAAACATTTTGGTGAACAGAGGGTGCTTGCCAGGGGGATGCTCCGTTGCGGTGTGTGGACCATCTTTGAAACCTGAAGTCACTTTTGCTGCAGCTACGGAGGGAGCAGGCAGGAGCTCAGGGCTTGGCTGGCAATGAGCACGGGGAGAATAACGCGGGAGCCCTGTCCTGTGTCTTCTCCTCCCATAGCTTCCCTCCCAGCATTGCACTACGGGCTGGCCCCGTAGAGGGGTCCAGCCTGGCGCTTGGCCTTCTGTAAATGGAGGAGGCAGAGTTGGGGGTCTAAAATTGTTTTCAGCTACCTGAAATAAGGTGGCATGTCCCCTCCTTTGGTAAGAGAAGGGCTTCATGGCAATGTTTTGAGAACTGTTGGAGATACGACTACTCTTTGCTGATGAGCCCGAGTGTGGAATTGCAGCAAGGGGAACATGCAGCCACTTGCGGATGGGTGGCTACAGCAGAAACCGAACAGGGTTTGTGGCACACTGGAGCGGGAATATTTTTTGCTTTCAGCGTGTAAATCTGTTTACCTATGGTAGGATCCAGCCCCCACTTTCCCTCCCATGCACAAATCCTTCCACTTTCTTTCCTAGGACAGCAAACAGACCCTATGTGTGGCGTTTCCCACCAAGCCTATGCAGAACTCTGTTTTTCCTTTTTTTTCCATCCTTGCTGAGCTAATTCAGACACAACAGTGTGTTTTAGCTCTCAGAGTTTGGGGCATGTACTTACTCTTTCACTGTTTAATTAACTGCAACGGTCCTAATTTTTGGCTCTGCTTATTAATCCATGTGCATGTTACTGTTTATTACTGTAATCCAAAGGATGATCGTATAAGAACGTGGCTGCTAAAACTGTTTTTGAAGTGTGTTTAATGATATAAATGAATTATACTATTTTCATGCAATTGTGTCTAATCCTTTATGAATGATTTCTCTTCAAGTGAAATTGAAATATGGTGATATGTACAGATCGATTTTGTTGTGCAGCTTGTAGTAGATTGCACTCATCTCCGAGTAAAGGAGGATATCTCTCTGAGACCCGCTAAATTCATCCGGAGGTCAGGTAGACTACTAATTCTTATCCAGCATTTTTTTTCTTTTGTTCTAGCTGTATGCCTCATCTGTTGGAGCCAGTGTTTTATTACAGCTACACTTTTTTTTCTTTAACCAGAATGATCAAAAAAGTCCATTAAATGTTTATTATGATTTTTCAGGGCTGAATTTTACAAATCAAAAAGCTCCCATGGGAGCTGCACAGAAATTTATGCCCTGTTTATGCTGCCTGCTGCCCGGGTGAGGAGCTGGTCTGCAGTTCCTGTAACTGCACGGCTTCGCGGCATGTGATGGGGCTGATGGCACTCAGGGGCAACTGACACATGAGACCGCCTAAAAAAAATCAGTCATGGGTATTTTTGTCTGTTTCACATGCCTAACGAAAAAAATAGATTGTATAGTTGCAGAAATGTGTTCCCTGCTAGATAAATTTCAATTTGTTAAAGGCATTATCAGGTGCATAACTGGTTAAAAACTGGCATTAAAATGCGTAAGGAGTGGATGGCTTCTGAGGCACCTGTATAGGGCACTGAAGGCCACTTGTATTCAAATCCCTGCTTCGCTGTGGGTTTTCTTTAAAATGTTAGAAAAGCCACTTAAGCCCTTATCTTTAGAAGTATGTTGATTTCTAAATGATGTGACTTAGTACCCTTAAGAATTTAACCTGCAACCTCTGTCTATACCCGCAAGTATTGCAGTGCCTCCCTTCATGGGCTGTTGTGGCAGTAAAGACAGTGGTGTTTCTGGAGAGCAGAGCTGCTCCAGGATCCTGGCAATGAGAAAGAAGAGCAGAAGTGTTTAAGAAAGCCGGGAGGGCAAAACTCAGCATGAACACGCTTCCTCAGTTAGCAGCACTTTTGGTAAATTGGATAATTTGTTTTCAAAAGGAAAAGGAGGTTGAAGGTAATAGTGTAGAAAGGAAAGTTTCCACTTGTTGCACAGACATGGTAGTAGTGAATTAGTTAATATTTATACGATATTTGGATTTGAAAAGACCCATTCCTGTAGAAATATTTTCATCACCTTCATTGGGCTTTGGATAAACTTCTTAATCTTAACAAAAAATACTGTGTTTGTTTTTAATTGCTTAACACCATGTTGCTGAACATAAATGCTGGAAATAACTCTTTTCCCCAGCTTTCCTGTCTGCAGAAAACGAAACTCTCTCACTGGGTGGAAAGGAAGGGACTACATAAAGGGCTCAGGGGTGAATTGCTCACCCTCTCCCTGGGTTGGCAAGTACTTAACGGTTCTTCTGATAGTTCCCGTCATTTACAGCATGTACCTGCTTGGTGTTTTTGTTCATATCAACAGTGCTGTCTTGAAGGAGCTCTTCCAGTTATCCCAGTTGACCATGCCTTGGTTCATTTTGCTGAGCCGTCAGGGAGTGTGGAAATAGTTATTTTCAATGAAACTGAAATAAATGCTCCAAGAAGGTGCCACAGCTGTCTGTGGGCATTCAGGCTAGAGCTAGTCCATCACAACCTTTCTTCCCCACACACGTGGTGGGTACGCTACATCCTGAATACCAGCTCTTTTGGTCTGCTGATCTGTTCCTGTTGAGCTGCACTGCTTGCTACTGTAGACGTAGCCTCAGCTGACCTGAATGGTGAAAGGAAGATATAAAAATATCATACGCAAGAAGTAATTCCTTCTGGCAAAACAGAGATGGGAAGATGACAGACAGGCTTGCGCTCATTAATTTCAAATAATTGTTTAAAAATTTTTTTTTAACATAGAAAAAAACCACACAGTTGTAAATGGTTCACTGGCAGTGATGCACCGGTCCTTGCAATAGAAGAAAACCTCTTTGCTCTTTGGTGACGTTGTTTGACGAGCGTGGACAGACAGGGTACATGTGCTCTGCCGCCGTTTGCTTCCCCCAACTCCCTGCCGAGGGAGGAGACGGTGCTTTCCTATGAGCTGCTGTCTCTGACCTTGAGAAGGGAGGCACGAAAGGCAACAGAAGAGAGGAGATTAATTTTAAGTCTGGCTTTTCTGTATCGCCATTAAAGGAAGGCTGAGAGTAAAACCATAGCTGGCAGTGCTCCTGCCCTCCCCTCCTCTTCCTCCTGGGAGTTCAGTGCCGCCGTGGTCCCTGCTGTGTCCCCATATCCCAGCCCTTAATGATTAGTCTGGTTTGTAGCACTTGTTGATAGCTCATTAGTGGATAAAACAGTCATTGTCCAGCAGTGTGTATTGATTTTTGGCTAGCCTACGTGACATGCTGCTTCTATGTGTTATTCCTCCCTAAAGAGTTGTTTCTGAAGACTAGCTTTAAAACACAGGGTGAAATGTGATAAATTTTGGGTGTTTTCAGATTAGCAGGTTCTTACTTTGTTCTCTCAGATCCACTTTTTGGCTTGGTGAGTTTTGGCCCAAAGTAAAGAAAATTATCAGTTTTTTCTGATAGCTTTTTTTATTCTGGGTCAGTGACATTTTGAAAACTAGGGCAAGAGAAAACTAAGGTCACTTGGTCCTATAAAAAGGCCTAACAAAGAATCCATTCATCCTCATAAAAATAAAAATCCGTATTAATTAACCACGTGGTAGAGATAAGAATTTGAGAGCTTGATTAAATCATTAGCGCCTCTGAGCAGTAGAGTAGGGGGGGGGGCTGGGAGGGAAAACACATTCGACCTGAAAATTGAAATACGACTGCCTGCCACAGTGCCAGAAGCACATCTGTACTGAGCTGTGTGTTGTGTGGCCTGGATGGAAGCAGAGTAACTGCTGTACTGCAGTCCTCGGAGATATTGGCAGACATGGAGTTTTGTGATTGATTCAACAATGAGATTTTTATTATTATTATTATTATTATTATTATTATTATTATTCTTTATTTGGGTAGGAAAATTAGCCACATTGCAGCTGAGGCTGCGGCTGCTTGGAAGGCAGCCTGGTGGGTTGCACTAGGCAGCAGCTGCAGCTTTGGGAGGGTGTAAGGTGTGCTTAGGTGTGTGCAGTGAAATAATTGCCTTGTACTTTCACCAGGTGAGACGTTTGCCTGAGAGCTGCCCACGTGAATCAACACTTGCAGTATCTGGCCCACATAATGCTTCTGCACATTAATATGGAGGGAGTCAACCCAAACAAGACCAAATGACCTCATCCTAACCATCTTTCTGTAACCATCCCCAAAAGCAAGTTCTCCCAGTCAGTAGCAGTACTGTGTGTTTGACAAGAGCTAGAGCTGGAAGAGTCACTGGCGTCAGGCAGAGTAGTTAATATTTGCTTTCCATCCCTTTTCAAGCGCCAGCAATACCAGCCTTGCCTGCCTGATAAAACTGAGTGCAGCTACTCAATAATCACTTGTTAGGTAATTGGAATGGCTCCCGCACGGGTGTTCTACCAAAGGGTGTGGTTGGGTCCTGTGCTAACATGAAGCCAGTATCTCCAATGCTATTTACGTCCTCCTTGTGAGCGTTGCAACGTTGATAGGTCTGTGGGGCATGTTGGCACTTATTTTCTGTTTTCCAAACAAAACAGAATTTTGAGGTTGCATTTTTGTCCATGTCTTTAAGACTGCCCTTATCTTACTGTTCATCATGATCTCTGTGATATTTAAGAAGCATAAAAAAAATCCAGCAAGCAGGGGAAATCAACTGTTTCATGCTCCGACAGGATCATAGTATTGCAGATTAGAAGAGGACTGTTGAAAGACGTGTTAGCTACAGGATGCAAAACAGCCCTTGACACACGTAATCCGTGAATGTTTTTCTCGCTGCTCACCCGCCCGGTAAAGCAGAAGGCAGTCTGTGGGTCGGATGGTGGGGTTAGGAGCAGGAGGCTGCATTATCCTTAAGCGGTTTGCTCCGCTTTGCGAGCTGATGAAGCTCTGCATGGCAAGCCCTTCAGGCCATCTTGGATGATGAAAAGCCACCCAGGACTGGGGTTTGTGTCTGCCAAATTACCAGAGACCAGAGTAATAAAGTGTGGGACATTTTCCTCTGAGTGGCATTTTCATTTTCATGGGCAGAGCAGTCAGGATTTTTTTTTTCCCCAAGGGCTTGATATTTTGGGTATCTTGCATCCTGCCCAGCCTACAAAAACATACATATCTATTGCTGAGTAGTCTTGCACTTGCCTTATGATGTCAAACTTGCCTTCACATTAATCTTTTGTGCAAGAGCATGCTTTTAGAGGCAGAAGAGATCGTCGGCTCCCACCTCATCTCCCAGATTTGTTTCTTCTTGCAAGCTGATGGCCTGGTCAGAGTCTCCCACTGCCTCTCCCACACAGTGGGAGGATTTACCCCAGCTGGAAATGGGCACCGAGTACCCCCACAGCTGCTGTGCCCACCATCTCCCTCCAGGCCTGGGCCGTGCACGCTGCCCTACCACCTGCCGCTCCTCAGGGAGCTGCACTGGGGCCATGGTGCAGGACATGCATCGTTCTCTCCGATCTGGCAGGGCGGTGGGCCAGCATCCCATCCCATCTGCGTCCCGTATGCAGGAGCTCCAAGCCTCTGTGTCGCCATGACCCCAGTGCCCAAAGCCCCATCCTCTGCTCCTGGCTGCTGGAAGCAGCCCCTCCTGCCACTCAGCACAGCGGGGAGAGAGCCTCGCGCTTTCTCTCTGCGTTGTACCTCACCTGCCTCTCAGTCTTTGCCTTCCTGCTGCCTGGGAGGAGAGGCAAGCTGGGAGGAGAGGCAGGAGCATTGCAGGCTGGCCCCTGGGGCGGCTGCCCGTAGCCATGCAGAGCGGGGCTGGCATCTGCTCAGCCCTCAGAGGGAAGGGCTGGGACAGCCGCGTGTGTGGCGCAGGCCAAGGATGGTGGTTTGGGTGACCAAAACATCAACTCCCCTGACTGTATGATCTTGCCCTCCCTCAGTTAATAGTCTATTTGACCTGCTTTGTAATGCCTGGGCTATTAAAAACCAGTGCAGCCCTTTAGGTTTTTATTCACATGGGGAAGAAGGAGGGGATGACCACCCTTCCGCAGCTCCAGGCAGGCCCCTTGCGGGGGTGGTACTGCTTTTTGGCCTGTTTTTTTGGGAAGCCAACCCCAATGCTTGCAGTCAAAGCTGATGCAGAAAGGCAGAAAAAAAGGAGTTTGTGTTCACGCCTGCTCCCACAAGCCGTTGGGATGGCTGCTGGTGGCAGCGCCTGCGCAGCGGTGAGGCCTGAAAGGCCGTAATCTCAGGGGCCAACACCTCCTGCTGTTACCTCAGACCCGTATACAGGCGTCCAGCAGGGATGTATGGTTTTGGAGGTGGTGTGTCTTGGGAATGGGGTGGTGTTTCGGGAGGGAGCGTGGGCTGGGGAGTCATGATCATGACTGGATCATGACCTGGCCGTGACCGGGGACGGGGCTGGGGAGCTGGTCTGGTCTGCCTCTGCTGCTCACGCTCTGCTTCACCTTTTGGGGGAACTAGACTTTTCTTCATCTCTGCTACCCACAAGCCGTGGAGAAAGGCTTTCCCCTCTCTTCATCTCTAATCTGGTGCGAGAAACAGTTTAAATATTCTGATTTTTGAAACATGGGCTTAACCAACTTCCTATCTCCCTTCACAACGGCTGGTAGTTTATCACTGCATACCAGCCTGAAGGACCTGGGTGAAGAGCTGGATCTCTGCGTGACCGGGTCACGCTTTGAGTCCCATTTCACTGTTTTTTACTGGGGCACGAGTTCAAGCACTTCCTTCTTCCACCCTCTTATTTTAAGACCCCGTGTGCCCCTTTTTGGCCAGATTAATGATCTGCATACCCCAGGGAGGGCTCAGTACTGGATAGGATGCTGTTAGAGGGTATATTCCCCAATGACAGCCTAATAACTCTCCCCAGCCTTTCAGTTAGCCTAGACATCCTGTTGTGTGGCTTCACCTACAGATTTACATTTATCACCTAACCCCAGCTTCTATCCTGGTCTCATCACCCAAGTCCATACATGGCTTTTCCCGAATTTCAAGATGAATCTTGTACAGGCGATGGCCCTGAGTCTTTCAAGGAACATTAAGGAATGGATGGAGTTATTCTAGATGTTTTGCTTGGTAGGATGCTGTGTTCACACCACTGTTAGCATTTGCTGAGCTTTTGAGAAAACCTTCATTAGGTATTCTTTGCTGCATCCAGTAGAAGTATGCTTGATGGTTGTGAAGGTCATTGCAGTATCATCTCTGCAAGCAATAAAATGTCAACAACTAAAATAAGAGTTGAGAAAAACTAATATTAAATTGTATCTTAATATCTGGAAGAATGAACCTTAGGTTTGAGATGGATGCCATGTATCTTTTTGAGAAAGAGAAATAAAACCACATAATTTTTTCCATTAACCATTTTTTTCTTTTTTTTGCCCAGTGCAGCGAGAGTTTACACAGAAGAAAACCTTCACTAGCTGGATAAATTCAATATTGGCAAAGGTAAGAAGGGGATTCTTTAGGAAAGATATGCTTTTTGCCTCTTTGATTCGGATGTGGTTTATGGAGATTAAAATTTTTAGGAATAAAGAAAATTAATGTAAGATTTTTAGGCACTGGCTGGAAAAAGTAGCCCCTGGAAAGCATTTGTTTAATAGGTGTAACAGCATTGTATTGGTGATTGTCCAAGGACATTTGTAAGAGATGGTTTGTAAGTAGATGACAGTATCTTTCTTGCTGTTGTGGTAAAACATACTTGTGCTGGATTGTGGCACATGTCTCAGGGTATTACGAGGTTCTGTATTTATGATTAGTTTTACTGTGTTTAGGTAAGTATTATTCTATTATGCAATCCAAGAACATGAGTTTAATGGGATGACCTAAGTGACTGGTAAGTATTAAGACAAACCACATAGTAGCGTAGGTGCTCTTTAAGCTTTCACAAAGCAGCTCTGGGGTTCTGACTTGCTCAGGTAAAAAAAAAATCCTGTTTTGGTCCCTCTTTGAGCAGAAGCTGCTGCGCTCATGGTAGGTTTGCATTGTCCACAAGTGGGTGAAAAGAGTGAGGGCTTAGTTATTCAGCTCTATAGTCAAATTTGTACTCGGGATACATTTATTAAGAAGTCAAAATATGAATTAACCGCTTCTCTTAACTTTCCCTTTTTCAAAGTTTTTGGGTTTTTTGTCACATACCTCCTTGAAAAGTATAAATACTTGAAAATGAGGGCTAAAATTACCCTTATGAAACTCAGAGGCAGGGCAAGGGGGAATAAGAGACAAACATAATAATGGGTTAGAAGAAGCAGGATATGGCTGATTAGATGCAGGATTTACTATTGAAAAAATAAAGGATGCTAAACATTTTTTATCAGAGTAATCTGTGATATTCTGTAGTCTGTTGAATTCAGAATGACAAAAGATGGTGTGACAAGCATTGAAATTTATTTTGCAGCATACACCTCCTTCTGTTATCTCAGACCTGTATACAGACATACAGCAAGGACATTTGCTTTTGGATCTGTTGGAAGTGCTTTCAGGCCAACATCTGGTAAGACAGAGTAATAAAAATATTACCTCAATCCTTCATCAAATCCAGCAAAGATTTCTGGATATGCTTAATTGTAAGCATATGAATGATCCTTCTGGAGTCATAGAGCTATTTGCAAGTAACTTATTCTTACACCACTGACACTGAAACACACTGAAGTAAGTTGATCTGAAGTAATTTGTGAATCTTTGCAGGACTTCCCTTACCAAAATATAAAATAAAATTAATTTTTACAGCTGAGGCTGTAACCTGTTCTTGTTGCTTCACAGCCACGGGAAAAAGGATTTAATACCTTCCAGTGCAGAAGCAACATAGAAAATGCTTTGACATTTTTAAAGAGCAGATCAGTGAGTATTAACTTCAAAATTCACAACTAAAGCCAGTTTAGCTGGTGGAACATTTTCTTTGTTAACAATGATCCTTTTTTTTTTCCCCTAGCTCAAGCTCATAAATATTCATGTTGCTGACATTATTGAAGGAAAACCTTCCATTGTGCTTGGCCTAATTTGGACAATTATATTTCATTTTCATGTAAGTATTTCAGCGATGTAAGAGAGTTTCAGTGGAAGGAAAAGCACAAAAATGTGTTGACTTACGTGGTTGCCAAACGAGATGAATTAGTACAAAGCAGAAGATTATCTTCTGACATGTTGAAGTGACAGCTCAGGGAGGCGACGCATGAGTGCGTCTCGCCTGTGTCTCTGAGCTGCTTCACCAATGCTATGGTGACATTACAGCCTGATGAACGGTATCTAGCTGCAAATGGTAGGAAGGAAAGATACTGAGATTTTTTTAAAGTAACCAGTTAAAAAATAGGCTAAACTCTTTCTATCTAAGGCCTGTAATGATTAAGCTCCAAATAGAACAAATAGTGCAAAGTGGCTCACATCCATCTCCCTCAGGGACAGCCCCCCTCTTCAGGGTTGGCTGTGGTCACAATGTGTAATTCTTGCTATTACTCTCTTCAGTATCAGGTGCCTGAAATAACACGAAGGCTGTCGTAGTGATGTTTCTTGTGCAAGACACTGAGCATGCATCTTGCACGGCATGAGGTTATGGGAAGGTTTGAAAGCACAGGGCCTTGCTTTAATCATGTTGTAGGACTGTAGAGGATGATGGAGCCAAACTGTCTTCTAGCAAGAGCCCAGCAGTGAATTAACATAGGTGCACTGGGAGCAAGCCGGTGACTAGGGCACAGGAGAGCACTAAGAAGCACAGTTATTTAACAGTATTGTAGCCCACATTTTTCTTGGTAAAGGTACTTGGTGCTGAAGATTCTTGTGCTGCACGTAGTCCATGCATTATCTTTTTACCTAAACCAAGCTTCTCTAACCAAATGTAGATCTCTCAGGTCTATCGAGTAGGTTTTCCTGCACCCTGAGTGAGCAGGCAAACTCTGAGCATGCCTAATACACGGCACTGTTGACAGCAGAAAACACAGCTGCCAAGGGCTGCTTTCACTGGTAGGAGGAGTAGAAAAGCACGTTGAGTGAGAAGGTCCCTTGATGCCGTTGCTGGTACCCACAGTATAACATGGAAGTGTTTGGGTGAATATTTCCTGCCAAAAAATCACCTAAAGATGGGAATTCAGCATGAAATAGTTCAGGTTGAACAGATGAAAAAACCTGATCTGATCTTTGGGGGCAGGGAACTACTGTTGCAGCTGTGATTGAGTCCTTTCTAATTCTCTGTGGTTTTCTGCCATTGATGTCTTGGTAATTTTTCACTGAAGCCTGATTAACTCTTCTATTATCTCTGATAGATTGAAGAACTTGCCAGGACACTTGCTTGTGCTTACAATCAGCCTTCACTTGGTTGTTCAAGTGCTGTTGACTCCTCTCCAAAGGCAAGCCGATCAGCTGAAAAAAGTGCTAAAATTAAGGAACGGTGGAAGATGTCTGCTACAAAGGCTCTTTTGTTGTGGGCAAAAGAACAGTGTTCACTGTAAGTGTCATCCAAGACTTATAAATAGTATGTTACACGTATTTACTGCTTTCCTCTAAATGTGGTGATATTTTCCCCTGTTTTTTTAACATTGCTTAGTGTCAGCTTAGCAGAAAATCCTTTAGATTTCAGATGTTATTGCCAGTGCTTTTAGCATTGGTCAGGCCCTAAATGTTTTGACATGAGCCCTTTAAATATAATAATGTGAAGCTAATCCTACTAATAAAATACCACAATGTAAATTGAGTTGTTTGGCTTTTCTCTTTTAGGGGCTTCTGTGTGTTAAGTCTAGTGGAATGTTTACATGATTTGCTAGTTTTAATCCTCATGGCTGGCACTGGCTAGCAAAGTCTCAATAAGTAATTTTTTTTTAGAATGGAAAATGTGGGATTTCTGGGATTCGCGCATCTTGTGGTTTTCTGTCAAAACACTGCGTGATCCCCAAGAAGGACCCTAGTCCTAGAGGTCCTAGTCCCCAATTCTAACAAGATGTTTGCTTATGCTTGATGTACAGATAGCTCTGTTGATTTCAGTGAGAGTATTTACAGCACACAATCTGGAGCAGATACAGGTATTTCTTGCAAGGGGTAGGCTTTACATTTTCTTCAAGGGCTACTGCTTCACTCCCAAGATGTTTCAAATATGTTTTACAATAATGTCAGCCCTTTCTCTCCAGCTCTTTGGTTGCTTTATGTTCTAATAACATCCTACTAATACTCCATGTTGTTAGTGGGAGATAAAGGCCTTTGTCAGCACATCAGGCACTTTCTGCTGGGATAATGTTTTCAGGCACTGAAGTTTCCCTTTTAGCTGTGTTTTATCAGGACAAGATTGACTGGCATGTAAAAAACAGCTCTCTGTCCATTTAATCTTCCTCTTTCTTTTGCTTGTTTTTATTTTTTAGCAATATTTCTGAACTGTGATTACGTGATTACGTTGAATGATTTTTTTATCAGTGAATCTCTATAGTTTTTGGTAAAAGAACAGATCTTGTAAGTCCTGGCCCATTGTTTTGTAACTAAATTTGATCACCTGAAACCCCACATGTTTCCATGCTGTAACATACTCATAATATACAGGCTGTTTCTGGAAAGTTGTCCCAGAATTCACTGTGACTTGCAGAGCAAGGCACCTCACAGCACTGTCCAGGCACTGCTTAATAGATGTTTTAAAGACACTGAGCTAAATAAGAGAAAAATAAATATTTTTGTGGCAGTAATATATCACTTTTAAGGTCTGGATTTTCTAAAATGCCAGAGTTGATTCCAATACTCAGTGCCCTTACAGACAAATACATGTTCTTCAGTGCTTTGCTTGTTGTTTTTCCATCCCATAGAATGCATAGATATTGAGCATAAAGGTGATGTTCAGAAAGGATATTGGCTCAGCAAGGCTTTATCTTCAGAATTGTCGTGGTTTAGCCCCAGCCGGCAGCTAGCCCCAGCTGGCAGCTAAGCACCACGCAGCCGCTCGCTCACTCCCCCCCGGTGGGATGGGGGAGAGAATCGGAAGAGTAAAAGTAAGAAAACTTGAGGGTTGAGATAAAAACAGTTTAATAGGTAAAGCAAAAGCCGCGCACGCAAGCGAAGCAAAGCAAGGAATTCATTCACTACTTCCCATGGTCAGGCAGGTGTTCAGCCATCTCCAGGAAAGCAGGGCTCCATCACGCATAATGGTTACTTGGGAAGACAAACGCCATCGCTCCGAATGTCCCCCCTTCCTTCTTCCCCAGCTTTATATACTGAGCATGACGTCATGTGGTATGGAATAGCCCTGTGGTCAGTTTGGATCAACTATCCTGGCTGCGTCCCCTCCCAGCTTCTTCTGCACCTGGCAGAGCATGGGAAGCTGAAAAGTCCTTGACTAGTGCAGCAACAACTAAAACACCTCTGTATTATCAACACTGTTTTCAGCACAAATCCAAAACATAGCCCCATACCAGCCACTATAAAGAAAATTAACTCTATCTCAGCTGAAACCAGGACAAGAATGCAACACAAGATGAAAACATTGAGTCATTTTGCAAAAACAGTATAAAAACATTTAATTGTAGCAATTGATAGTACTGGCTGTATTGTTGTCTGACCCAGCTTCTGCAGAAGTTCAGTGGCAAGGTTCTCTGTAACTCCTTGGATTTGGTTCATACCCCATTTTACTGAATTTACATTCTATTTCTAAATTTGTACTTAGGACATCTGAGGAAACAGGCTATAACGTTTTGTTTCTCATCATTTTTGGGATAGGCACAGCTCTATCAATGTGACTGATTTCAAGTCAAGCTGGCGAAGCGGACTGCCTTTTTTAGCTATCATCCAAACCTTACGACCAGGTCTAGTTGATTTGGAGAAGGCAAAAGCTAGAAGCAATAAAGAAAACCTGAAAGAGGCTTTCAGAATTGCAGAACTGGAGCTGAATATTCCACGGCTTCTTGAACCTGAAGGTAAATGATCTGCTTTTTTTTAATCTTTGTTATCAGGAGTAAGATTAATATATGTGTTGACTTGTAATACAGGAAAAAGGAAGACTGTGCTTAAGTTTGAAATGGAACATAGATATTTACTGTAATGCTCAAACCTGAGTTTCTTTATTTTATAACACTGTACTTAGGATTTGTAGGGTTTTTGAATTGGCAGCAAATGCAGGAACAATATGCAGAAGAAAGGATATGAAACTTTCCCGTCCATGGGAGAAACTTTTTCATTAGTTAATCATGTTATATTAAAATATTCCCAAGGAAAAAATGTTCATTACATATTAATTTCTGTCAATGGTATGTTAACTGAGCAGCTGCAAAATAAACATGTTTATGGTAATGTGTTTTAAGAACTGCAGTATAGCGTGTAATTATGTGATCAGGCCTAGAAGGCTGCATGATTATGTAAATGGTGTATTGGCTCTTGTAGATGTTGACATTATGAATCCGGATGAAAAATCAATCATGACTTATGTGGCTCAGTTTTTGCAATACTCCAGGAATTTGCATGAGTCTGAAGAAGACATGCAGGTATGTCATGTGGCTTATCGCTGAGGCATTTTTAAATGAATGTGCATCATGGATACCGAGAGTATCAGTACTTTCTTTGCCCAACTTATAACCTGACTCAGTAACAGTTAGATAGTAGGTCCTCTGATTCAGCTACTGACAGGGCTGAATTGGCTTGAACGTTCTGATGCTCCTGTGTGGTAGTCAAGACTCAATGTGATAGATTTTCGATGATACAGGTGGAATTGCTGTGCAGGTTGTCTTGTTTTTTCATGTAACTATTAAAGAGGACATTTTCAATCCTGGTTGTCTTCATGTGTGCTCTGAAGTCTGTATGTAAATATTGGGGTAGAGGCAGACAGATTTGCAAATGTGCAGAACAACACAGCTTTAAATTTAATAATAGCTCACATGTAAAATGGACAGAATTTGTCACTCACAGATCATACTGGTTGGAAAACCAAGTTTTCTATTCTCTATATATTCTCCTAGGAGAGTTTATGTATTAATTGATTAGTCACATATCCCCATACTGATAATCTCCTTTCAATAGTACTGCAGTCAGGCTCTTCTTTTAAGATGCCTTCATATAGCCAGGTGCCAGGTTTAAAACTTTGGCCTTGCTCTATAATAGTGCTTGACCCAAAACTGATTAGAGTCCTCAGGAGTTATTATTTGTTTTTCAATAGCTTTGAACGGGTTTTATCATATGCTCAATGTGTGTTGTTTTATGGCATAATGTAAATTAAAAACAAGGCTTGCAAAATGGAAAAATGAAATTTTCTGCTCTAATTACCAGGAAAAAGTAAAAGAGGCCGTGAGCTGGTTGGCTGCACAGGAGAAGAAGTTAGCAAAGTTGCTGATCGACACAGAGAACGAAACATATTACCAGAGGTGCAAAGTAAGTTGCATTTCATATTTGACTGCTTTTGCAAGAATAAATATTAAAAATATTCCTAGAAACATAGCTTTTCATCTTCATTGACTAAACTGAAGTGTTAAATAAACTTTTAAACAAGAGTTGGAAATCTGACAATGAATTTGGCAAATGCCCTCAAATGATTGAGGGGAAGATAGAATGAAATTCTTTCTGTTAGGGAACAGATTCATGCTGCTTGGTTTCTCAGCAGAGCAAGGTTTTTTGGAGAGAGTAAAGTAGTGTCTTAATTAATTGACATAGTTGAAGACTTGGACAAGATTCAAGCACGTAGGTCCTTTACAGGGTCACCTTTGCCATTTCTGTGATAATAATAACAGTAGGTTTTACCCAACTAATGTTGTAGAGGAGCAGTTGAAATGTTGACTATAGATTGTGCCTGAAGTAAAATTTCCTTTGGTTTATATTGTAGCTGAGTTTGTAATAAAATGGCTCATGGGGGACTGTGAGGGGAGGAATTTTCCGTTTCTCTTGGTGGGAGGGGAGAACCATGTCCTGACTGCACTGACATTATCTTAAATACAGATTTTGCTAGTGAATGGCACCTATAATTTCAGACCTAAATACTGCCTGGAGACAAGTATGCCTCTTTCCTGCTATCTTGCCTTTCTGCGCATCACACCCTTTGAAGATAATGGAAGTCATACCAACATGTTCAAAGGCAGTACGTGGCTCCATGAGCTTCCATCTGAAGTCTTCCTCTATGAATTACTCTTCCTTTTTATCCCTAGGAAATGATGTCATTTATGGAAGCATTTAACCAAGAAAAAAAACCCTTTCTGCCTGTGTTGTCATCAAAAAGAAGTGAAGCTGAGCTGTGCGAAGGCCAGCAGCAGATGAGAGAAGAGTGGGATAAACTGATCTCTCAGGTCAGAGGCATTTCTAGCTCACTTCGTTACCAGCGTGAGCGTGTTTGGTGAAGAAGCCTAAGTCTACCCCAGGAACTCGCACAGGGAAAAATGGGGAGGTGATACTTTATTTGGATTGATAAAAGAGGTATTGACCCTGAACCTGAAGTCCAGACAAACTGAGTGGTGTACAGTGCCCAAGAGGAGGCAGAAGGTGACTGTGTATTATCCTTCTGCCTCCTGAGCCTCAGGACTGTGAGACGTATGCGAAAAATGGCCTGTGTCTGATTATCTTTCAGCACTCTTCTGATCAAAGTTTTTGGCCTATTTATGCTTAAAAGGTTCTTTTGGGACATAATTATGGCTCAGATAATGATGCAGCTGGGAAAAGTGTGTTAATATATTCTTTCTCATGGCATGGATAGTGATATAGTGAGATCTGGTTGGTCAGTGCTTTGCAATGAGGTTGGCTGTATTGTCTCCCTCTGCCACAAGTGGGTTGCGTTGGGCCTTGCTGGTAATTGCTCTTTATGGAAGAGATGTTCCCCTGTCAGCCCTATGGCGGAAAGCTGTCCAGAGCACCCTGTTTCCCCTCTATTTTGCAACTAATTTACTATAAACTTCCCTGTTGCTGGGCCTTGAGATGGTCACCAGCCAAGGATACTGCCAAATTCTCTGTAGTGTTACAGAGGCTACAGGCTGGGGAGCAAATCTGGGTCTCAGGTGAACATAGCTGATTTGCAGCTGACTTCACTGAAGCTCCTTTCTGAATGGTGATAGGTGTTTTTTTTTTTTCTGGGATGTCTAGAGCATCAGCTTACGGAGCATATGTCAGTATCTTGGGGATGAGGAAGAAAGTAATACTGAGAAATTTAATCACTTGTTTTCCTTTTTAAGATTAACGAATGGAAAGTGAAGCTGGACCAGATGTTGCCCTCCCCTCTAGATAGCATTGAGGCCTGGCTTCAGGAGGTAGAACATCTGCAGGCAGAAGATTTACCTGATTTGCAGGACCCGTTTAAAGCAATGTTTGTCTTCAGAGAAATAATTGTAATATTTAAGGTATGCTGATCACAAAGAAACATTCTGCTTCAGTCTGACCTAGCAAAGCACTTGTTATGGAATTGCTATTTGACATTTTGGGAAGCGATGTGGATATGTTTATCTTCTGAAGATGAAAAGCTCTTCTGAACATGCCTTTGAACAATGATGAGTTTAATTAAATAACTGCATGGGTCTATAAGGAAGGTTTCTGACTTCACTGGTGTGAGATTACATTTGAGTACTCTCTGAATGAGTAAATTATGGTATTCTTTTTTATGTGGTTCCTGCAACTTGTTTGTGTGTTAAGTAATAACACAGGGTAATTGCATCCTTATCTTTAAATCTATGCTTAATGCATACCTATTCAGAAAAGCACTTGGCTCAGGGTTACAATCCAGTGAGTTCATGCAGTTTGTGTGTTTAAAGTTAAGTATTTGCTGAATCACTCTGTAATTCCATTCAAAGCAATGGGAGGTATTTTAGTACCTCGGTACCATGGAAGTTATTTATTCTGATCTTGAAATCTTTACACTGATAATAGGTTAAACATCCTTTTGAGTTTGAAAACTTTAAAAGGAGTAGGTGCGTTAATGCCTGGTTGATCATCATAATGCTGTACTTTTTTTTTTTTTTTTTAATGCACAAGGGGGAAGTTGGAAGTTTTTGTGACATGTCCTTAGAGAGAATTTGAAAGAATGGGAAATAGAGGTTCTTGTGAGTGGCTTGATACCACCACTTTTTTGTACTGTTCCTAGTCAGTTCGTGATATGAGAGATGTTTTTTTAACTGATAACAGCTTTGCCAGAATTTAGACATTTGATCTATGATTTTTGTTGTTCAGCCTAAGTAGTTAAAGCATTTCTAAGAATGAGACAAAGAGAGAGGGGTCATTGGTTTAGGGGTTTCTTTTTTCCCATTGAACATGTAGATAAAATCATTAAGTTCCTTAAGAAGAAACCCAAGAGACTTAACTTCTGTCAAATCTACTTTTTCTAATGGTTTGACATTCTGCTGACAATTCCCCCCCCCCCCCTCCTTTCTCTAGTCAGTCCTTTTAGTAAGTCTCATGTAGGAATCTTGTTGCCAAGATGGTGCCTTATAATGGAAATTTTACTTTCTCTTAAGATCTAGGAAATTACCCACCAATGCTCATAACTGTCTGAGTGGAATAGTATTGAGGTTGCAGAATCAAGTGTTTAAAATCTATGCACTATTTTGGGGGTTGAGGACTGCCCCAGGATTTAGCCATTTCTGTTAACATGCTTTCTGGCAGGTTTTATTACATAGAAATGAACTTTTAGCATATTTCTGTATATGCCATTTATGAATATGGTTATCTTCTGTGCAATGCATTTTATGTTTTATTTTTATGTTGAGAATTTGGTGCTGAGACACATGACTGTAAAATATTCCCCAGTTATGTGATACCAGCCATCAGAGGGTTAATGCAATATGCATCTAATGGTATTAGATGGAAATTTATTGACCATTCAGATAAAGTATTAAGCAAGTGTGACATAATAGGTTTATTCAACAGGTTTTGCTGTCAGTCTTTGCTAACACATAGCAAAGAACAACTTAATATCCTGAAGCTGTTACAATGCCACTCTTTTGTCCTAAAGATGATAGTGAAAGTGAGGAAAAAAGATAGCATGGGTAGTGTAGATTCATGTTCCTTATATTTAACTACATGCACAGTGGTAAGAGAAATCATGTAGTACTGCACTAAATGTGCACTTCAGAAGGTGATGAGATAAATACTTTCACTGCTCTTTAATGAGTAAAGACACTGGAAGATTGTCTTGTGCTGACGAGTTCTTAATAGCTCTCACCCTAATGGCAGGTGACTTGCAGATTCCCAGGTGAAATACTCTAGAATTAAAATGAATGGCTTACTATGTCTTTTTCTCCCCAGGGCTTGATCGATTGTTTTGATTTTCACTTGGACACCCTTCAATCATTTAAGAATGAAGATGAGAAGAATATGCCACTAGTCTTGCCTGAAAAGTTAGAGGAAATGAAAAGAAGGTTGTGATGCTCAAATTCCCTCTTCTTTGACTATGTTGTATTCTAGCTCTGCTATTGACTTGCTCTGCTATTCTGAACAAAGCACATAATTTATCCATGCCTTGCAGAAAAAGAGCATTTTCCACCTAAGCACAGATTGACTGTCATGCAGAGCAGGCAGGTTCACTCATTGGTCCAATGAATGTCTAATTATGTGCAGAAAGTGGAGCTCATTAACAGGAACTTTTCAGATGCCCTTTGCCAGTGTGGATAGGAAACACCCACTAGGGGTAGGAAACATGAGTATTTCAAATGTAAAGATTTCTCTGGGGGTGTGGATTCTCTAATTTTTAATTTCCACCTTTTAAAATCACTGAGATCTACAGGCTGTGCAACCCCATATATCTGTTGGAGGATATTTTCAAAAATGACCAGTGAATTGTGTCTGTAGCCTGAGACCCTTTGACATACAGATGGCAGATGTCCCTTCTCTGGGCATTTAAGGTTTTTCATAAATTGAGCAGTCAATATTGACTCAAAATTGTTCATACTTTAAAAAATGAACTGTTATCTTAAAATTTTACTTCTGTCATAACAAAATAATGTTTACATGTATGTAATTCTGAGTTTTTAGGCTAAAAACCTTATGCATTTATGCCTTCTATATCAAATGATTTTGAGTCAACTTTTGGAACATTTCACCGTTTGCAGATTCAGCAGTATTCGTTTCACAAACTGCAACACCTTTCTTGAATACCACTATGGACTGTGCTCAGCTATTGCCAATGAGGTGATGTTAAAGCTAAATATCTGGGACATGAAATACGGGACAAAAGAGTCCGTGGAGTCACTGCTAGAAAATTGGAATGTAAGTTTAAAATACATGTATCACACCCTGACAATAATTCTTCTTCCCCGCCTCTCTGATTCAAGCTTGTGTCTGTCCTCATCTGAAGATACTACGATAGTTGGTAGAAGCATGGTAGACTTGTCAGATCTGGGATTTATGCAAAGAAGGACAGGTAGACTTCCATAGAAGCTTTCTATGTGTCTTTCCATTTTCCTCTGAATGAGAGTTCTTTCTTCAGTTTGGAGAAATAGAGCGAGCTGTGACTGTAATTTTCTCTCTGCCCTTTTTTATTCTTTATTGGGAAGATTTCCTTCTTTCTAGTCTATTTATAGGTAGGGCCAGCAGTAGCAGCCCTTCCCTAACTCAAACTTCTCTGGGGTAGTTCAGTAGTTGCTATCTTCAAAAACAACCGTTACCCACAGTGCTGGCTAATACTGCCTTTTGGTGTTGCCTCTTCCTTTTCCAGGTTCCCTACCTCCTTACACTTCACAGTGAATATTAATTGTCTTGTTTTGTTATATTTTGTACTTAGCTTGGCTTCTGGGCTCAAGTTATTAAAATGATGCCACGTGTAGGCCTATGGGAGGGGATGGATTACCCTACCCCAAATACTGCCAAAGATGCATCAAGAATAGAGCCAGAGAGATGAAAATGCTGATGCCATCAGTTTTGCGTCATCTCCAGTTAATGGAACGCCCCCTGAATTCCATCTTAGTGGAGTTTCTAAAGAGTTTCTCAGCCGCTTTTCAGACTGGCAAATCCCTAGTTAAATTAGTGGGAATTTCACCAGCATCAGAACTGTGGAAGGAGGCAACAAGAGGTTGTATAAAATCTCAGTTTTCCTGAGCAGTATTAACCTAGTGGTGAGATGGGAGTACAGAGTTAATCTGTGCTGAGTTTCTTGATTCAGTTGGTTTCATAGATACTTACTGTCATGTTATTTCTAAGTTGTGGTTTATGGTCTTTCTCAAGGTGATAGAATATAGAGCTTTCCCTAGGAGTTTAAGGCTTGTTGCTGGCTTTCCTTCTGGTGCCATGATGTGCAGTCCTGGCTGAGTGGTGGTGTGGTGGTCCAGGTTTGTCAGGGCCACAGGACAGGTTGTTTTGTAGCCCACTAGACAGAATGTTTGTAGGAGTGGGGAGCTCTGGGGTGAGATGCAGCTCAGCCAGAGCGGGGCTGAGGATCGACCCTCTCATTCCCTGTGTGAATGTTCGAAGCACAAGTCTCCTCTTCTGCTCTCGTTTCTTCCTCTCTCACCCTTTCTATCCCAGTTTGGATCTTACTTGATCTGTGGCAGGAACTAGGCACGTCACCATTTCTGTGCATGCAGGGAAACCCACCTTTCACTTTCATCACTTTTTTGACTTAAGTGACTAAATTCTGCCTGACTTGTTTTAGATGCCATTTCTCAATATTGCCCTAGGGCCTTAACTTTTTGAAATAAACAGTCCTGACTCATGCAGGGCTGTGACTCAGGCAATGGCATTCAGGAGTTAACATTCCTGTTTAAGTTACTCTCTGCAGGAGCAGAAAAAAGGACAGGTCTATTTCAGACTAACGGGTGCAGATGAGTTGCTGGATGGGCTTTGCTCAGTTTACATTCAACCTGCAGGTTATAGGCTCATATTGAAAAAAATGTATCCCAAGCTGCATTTCCTACCTACTTTTATGTGGATTAGTGTTACCTATGCCAATTACTTTTCCCTTTGGGCAGAATTTCATTGAAGAGACGAGACTTGAAACACAGCTAGAAACTGCTACTCACATCTGTGAAGATTTGAAAAACAAAAACATAAGCTGTCCTGATTTGGGTAAGTTTGTGCACAGAAGCTGATATCAAGACCTCTATTTTGAACTGATGTGCTGTCATCAGTTTTAATTCTCACTTATGTTTTGTGTAAAATAACCTCTCTGTTTCCAAACATGTAATAATATTCCCTATTTGATGTCCTAGCTGGAGATCCTCAAGAAATTAGTAAACTTTTTAAGACAGTGGAGTCAAAGATTTCTATGTGCAGAGACTATATTTCAAATGTAAATACCACTCTACAGAAAGTCCTGTCTTCCTGGAGTACTTACACAGAAAACATCCACTTACTAAAGACATGGCTGGAAGAAAAACGAAATGAGCATCCGAAAGAGGTATGTGGTTGGATTTGTCTTTGTAATGACAGACAGAGATACTTGGAAGCCTCCAAGCCTCCTGGAGGGGAAGCATTATACATGGCAGTGGTTGTTGTTGTTGCTTTTCTGTTCCTCATTTTGGAAATAAACTTTTGGCAGGGTTCTGCTTTAAATGATTTCAATGCCTCTGTCTAGATCCCTGCTGAGATCCTGGCAAAGTGGAATTCAGTTCATGGTTCCTTAAATGAAGCTGGAAACTATCTCATCGAAGTCACCAAAGAGCAAGTTGGATCAAATATTGCCAAAGAGCTGAAGAAACTGAACAGGAGATGGGCTAAATTCATCAAGAGGACACACTTTGTGAGTTACTAGTTTCATGTGACTCTTTTGCTATGCAGCCTTCAAAATCATATTTTCTAGACTTACCAGCTTGCTAATCAGAGGTTAATAAATGTTTCAGTCAACTCAATATTGCCAGTTTTAAAACAGGAGGAACAGAGAATACACAGAGGCAACCTATTCTTAAGTCTTTGTGGCTCAGTTAAATGCTCTTTACGACACGATGGAAAATGTTCAATTTTTTAAATTGAAATTTTAAAACCACTTATAAAAGGAAATCTTATTGCAGGATAAAGCTCTTTATTCAGTTCTAGAGATGGAAGTAATCAATTTGTTAAGAGCTTGTGAGCCTTTGCTAAATTGTATAATCTCTGCCTCAGCTAGTAGAAAGTAATTATTGCTGCATAGCTTTTTCTAGGGTTGTGCAACTTTACACCAGCTCACTTGACAGGTTTTTAGGCTGCTGTAAATTCCTACACAACTGCTTAATGTTACATGTATTGCATTTCCTAGAATGCTTTCACAAGAATGACATTTTCACTCTGCCTGGGAATATTAGAGCTCTTAATTTTCTAAGTTGAGCCTTTCATTGACATTTATTAAAGGTACTGCTGTGACAATAAACGGTGGCAAAAAATTCCAACATTTTTATAGAGATGAGCTTAATGAGAATGCAAGAAGATCAAAAGAAACATGTTCCCAAGAGTGAGGGAAATCTGGAGTTTCCTAGAAAAACCCGTAGTAAGAGATGCTTTTAGGACATATGTTCAGAAAACAGAGATAAAGAGGCCTCTTGCACCCTTACAATGGCTTAAGGACTTCAGGAGTTATTTTTTTGGCATTGCTTTGGACGTTATGGCTATAATATATATTATATTTATTTTCATATATAAAAAGGCAAGGGCAAATGCTTGAGCTCTGGCCTGTGACTGCCAGTACCATTAAACTGTTAGCACGCTCCCTGGTCTTGATTTGACCAACACCAGCTACCATTCTCTTGGAGAATTCCCTGGCATAGCCTGGGGAGTGCTGCAGCCCCGGAGCTGTTCTCCATAGTAGTGTGGCTGTGGCTGCTTGCTTATACAGGAGGGGGTGGGCCATAAAGGCACAGGTTGTGCTGTCCCATCTGCTCTTAGGGTTGAAGATATGAGCCTCACATGGTTTATTTACCAGTATGTTTGGCATTTATTTCTCCTTTGATCCCAGTGCAAAAGCTGGAAAGTAACCTAAGTGGTGACTGTGTGTTGCAGGAGGGTAGGGGAGAGACCCATGAACCGATGACAGGTATGAACATCTTACCCTGCTCTTTGTTTATAGCTTGGTGGAGAGAGCACAGATGCTGCTGAAAAGACCAGGGAGCTTCCGGGGAGCCTGGAGAAAATTGAAGAGATCCTTGGAGCAGTGGAGAGCTGGGCAGCAGAGATTGGATGCCTGCTTGGTGAGATCAGTCATGAGGGGCCTGTGCAGCCTGAGATGGAGGAACATTTGCAGGTGAAAATGGAAATACACTGCTTAAAATACTTGTTCGTCAGACTCTTGTGTTTCAGCACAGATTTGTGGCTGGGGTAAAATGAGCCGTCATCCGTGAAGCAGAAATGAATGTGGATTTTGTGCTGTAACACTGGTAAAAAGTTAAGGCAATGCTAGTGTTTTGATGTTATTTCCCAGGATTGCTCCCAGACAAGCTATAAATGAATCTTCCAACATCAGTGTGTCCAGATGACAAGCAGGTGCCAATGAATTGCTCTTGATGCCACTGATCAGCAGCTTGCCCTTGAGTGGAATTAATTACTCCCTGTCCAGCACAGCATTCGCAGTAGACTAAAACTTTGCAAGGTGCCAAGTTGAGAATTTCTCCTGGTCATACAGTGCTTTCTAACATCTACCCTGCAGTTCAGGGAGGAGGTTTGGGACAACTTGGCTGTATTCAAGGCTTACTTGTCAAAAACTGGAATACTTGAAGTATTTTCAGCAGCATGCTGGGAAATTTGTGCATCTCAGCTTATAGGCAGTTGCTCTAAACATGCACAATGAGCACTGATGAATTTCTTGTTACTTCCACTAGTCTCTATTGTTTCTGGTGTCTCTCTGGCAGGGATTATTGTTTCCCTCCCCCAGCAGATGGCAGGTGGGAATATGTATGTATAACTTGGCAGCTTCAGTACAAAGTCTGATTTATTTTCTTCACCTGCCAGTGAAGGTGGGACTGAACAAAGATGCCAAGTTTTGCACTGGAGAAGCTGAAGCACTGTCTTATATTACCTTTTGCTATTTCTGCAACAGGGCCAGTATAATCTAACGGTAGGAAGGTGACCACCAGAAGGAAGTTTCATTGGAGCTCTTCTGTCTAAGGGCTAAAATTAAACATAGATCTTCTTTGGTACATTAAATCCACCTACAATAACTGTGAACCAGAATTAGTGTTAGTTTACTTTTGTTTTGTGCCTTCTTGCACTGTGTTTAGTTGACAGAATTAGGAGTGTGAGCCTATGAAAACAATCTATTCATCTTTTTGTAATTGTGGGCATATGTTTATAAAATAAGCCTCATTTTGCAGTGTGACACTAGTTTGTTAAAAACAACGAAGTAACAAAAGACACCCTGAAATACAGTCTCCAAAAATGTGACTGGTATTGCATCTCCATGTCGGTGAGCAGAAGAGGTCAGGTCGCTTATTACCTGTGGTACAATAGGTCGAGATCCAGAATAAAGCACTGATTATCATTAGAAGAATGCTAATTGACAACTTCAAACAGGAAAATGTGTTGAATATTCATAGATCAAAACAGCTCTAATAACGACATTTCATGATAAATATTCAAATATGGCACACTACTTTTGCATGCAAAATACCCAGCTGCTTCCTGCCTTTTAGTACTGAATACCACAAGAAAATCTGAGCCTTGATATGTGCTTACTTTTGGATGACTTCATGATCAGACGATGCATATCCAAATGTGTGGTTTGTACATTCATTTGGAAAGCTGTTAGGATGGGAGAACGTGTTTAAATAATACTTCTAATTGGCTCTGAGGCAAAGACATGGGAGGTATCACATTGACAGAAAGACCGTTTCAAAAAACAGAATCCCCTGTGGATGGCAGCAAATTTCTTTCTCTCTACACAGAGATTTTGCAGTGCAATACACTGACCATAATTGGAATATAAGATTTTTCCTTGACCAAATATTGACCATCCATGATCAATGCTGGCTTTTTCATTCAGTTCCTTTAAACAAAAAAGCATAAATACTGTAGAGGCTTCTAATGCTTTTCATTCAACCAGAGCTTGGCTGCAAGGGGAACCTCATGCCAAGAAGAAGTTGTGGCAGCAGAAGAGATACTGCAATCCCTGACACAAAATGTTTCAAGTCAGGTGTCCCAACAGCATTCTCGCACCACTGGGCTGCAGGCACGAATTAAAGAAGCCAGAGACAAAATAGAGGTACTCTTTTTTTATTGTTGTTGTACTTAATGCACGCAGACCTCTCTAATTTTACCATTATGTGATTAGGAAGACTCCTTGTCATTCATGTAAAATAGAAAACGTTTTAGACTATTGGAATCAGTCTCTAGACTCTTGCCAGGGCAAAAGCTAGAACATTTCAAAGATCAGTATCTCAACTCAAAAAACTTGAGTGATGTTATGAAGCAATAGCTTTATGGAATTACTGACACTTGGGCATGTTCTGAAAAGAGTCTCTTTCTTCCAAGGCTGTCATGGGTGACATGAACAACATCTTGTCCAAATCTGAGAAGAGACCCTCAGAGGAGGAGGCTTTGCTCAATTTTGAAGAATCCCAGAAAGAACTTGAGGCCTCCATTTCAAAGGCTCTGCAACTTGTCAGTCAAAAATTAAGTCCTGAAGAATGTATTTCAAGATACGAGGTGGGTTTGTTTTCTGACCTAGCTGAATTTGAGTATTTCTTAGTGCTATTTAGTATCTAAAAGGCTAAGGTATCACAGTGAGAAAAACATCAGAGGTTTGGGGATTTTTTGGTAGCTATTAATGCTTTTCTCAGCTTTTTGATTTAGCACTGTTAGCATATATTAACTCGGCAGACAGCTTGAATGAAGAAATGTAAATCTGTATGGAATTTTATTCAGTGCCCTGTCTTAACTTAAATTACTCCATCATCCCATCAGTACTTATCATGCTCTGAACTACAGCCATCTTTTTTGCCTGATTTAATTAAGATTCCCATCAAGAACCACATGCCTGAACTCCTGTACAGGTTTTTAAAGTGTGATTATAAATACTGTATCGCCTCTTTTTCCTAGTGGCTAACTGCTAAAGAAAGTGTCTGATCTCAAAATCTGGATCTGTTAAAGGAGTCCTTAGTGAGGTATCAAAAATGGAAGTGCCCAAAATCTGTGTTGCCTCATCTTGCACAGCAAGTCCTGGGCAGCCATGTGCCGGGAGCAGCACAGAGCCTCACTCCAGGCCATCTCATAGGATCCCATCTCACTGATGCAGACCTTTCACCTGCTCTCTGACAGGCATGGGACATGGCCACATATATTGCCTAGAAATGTGTTCAGGGACCTTAATCTTTCTTCTTTGGTACCAAATTTGCCCCTAAAAGAGGAGTGACAAGAACAACATCTACTTTTCTCCAAAAAGCATACACTGATATTGTCTTCAACCTTTTTGCAGGTATGCAAGGGTGGAGAATGCCCTCATACTCACCCATGCAAGGGCTATCACGGCCCATACATGCAATGTATACATGCTTTGTGCATAGTTTGTGTGCTATGTATGATGTAATTTTATTAGGTAAATAAGCTACATTCAGTTCTGTTTAGTCTTCATTATGATGCTTTTCTTGCAGGAAGCTTTTAATGCTCTGGACAATAAAGTTCTTGACAAATTTTTGAAAGCAGCTGAACAACTGAAAAATATTTCGTCTGATCGTGAAAAGCTGGTAGTGGAAGAAAAGAGTGAAGATGTTCGTAAAAGATGGGAGGTGAGATAATATAGGAAGGAGAATCTACTGTCTCTTCTCATTAGGGCTGGCATCTTTGAAAAACAATTTTTTTGTCACAATATGTTCTGAGGTTTTTATTTGCTTTGTAATACTGTCTCACCATGTCACAGGGATAATGTGTTTTGAATTTTGCAGGCAGTTCATCATGAAATTATATCCTATGTCCAGCTCATAGTAGAAAGGGAAAAGAAGAAATTTAATGCAACTTTAAAAAAAATCAATAAGCAATTGGGCAAAGAGAAGAAACTCCTAAGTATGGATAAAACCAAAGGGCTCATCAAGGAACATGAGGTACCTGCCACATTCCTTTTGTGCTCAGCTACCTGTCTTTGTGAATGCATTGTCTGTCCTTCTTGCTCCCTTTTAGGTACATTATTGCAGCCTGTGTTTGTGTAACAGGGCCCTTGTGCTTGGTGTTATGTAAACACAGAACAAAGAGGCCACCCAAATTATTTCTTTACCTTTTTTGACTGCAAATATTAGCCTTCTTGCAGACTGTTAGAATTACCTCCTTCTTACATGGATGGTGTCTTTTTTCCTTTTTTTTTTTTAAAGACAGTCTTGAAGCATTGAAACAGATTTAGCTGTGCTAAGTGTAAAAGTAAGAAATTATTATGTGTTCTGTGACTCCATTGATTTGTTACAGTTGCATAGATGGTGTTAGGTGCCTTCAGGTGAGAGTGTCTTCTCACAGTGCAATAGCTGCACTTTACCTCTGTGTTTGTGCTGTGTATAAATTAACCACAGAGTTAGGCGAAGGTGTTCATGTTTCACTTGCCAGAGTGAGTCATGGTGAATATTACATATTCCATAAGCAATGGGTTTTACACTTCATTGCTTCTAGTATTTTCCTTCATCCTCCTCCTTGAGATGCATTGATGTGGCTGGTTTACCACTTACGAAGATAAGAAATTGCTCTCCTGATGAAATTCTGGTCTTCATTGAATTCAGTGGAGTTTTAGTCTTTGCTTCTCATGGGTTCATCTTCAGCAAATATGACATATGCAAGAGTGATGAGAAATAAGTGTTCTGAGGTGCATTCCTTCTGCTCATATTTTTGTTAGATTTTTAGTATATCTTGATTTCACCCTAGAAAGTATAATTATTGATGGGGAATATTTTAAATAAATTTTCCAGTTCTAGTTTTTCTTTAGTCATTGGGACATGTATTTCTGATGTCAGTGTGAAGAGGACTTGGGACCAAAAGTAGCTAAAATTGTAGTAACATAATGAATTTCAAAATCAAGCAAGAGTCAGTATAGTCTTGTAAATGCAGCTGGGGAACATGTTGCCAGAAATCCCAATTTCTTTCCTGGCTCTATTTGAAAAAGAATCAAGGGAAAAGAAATGTTTCTCTCCTGGTTTGACAGCTTACACTTCAAGTGCAGTCATCCAAGAAGACAATGGAAATAGAAAAAAATGTGAGAACAATTGCATATCCTTATGACTTAACAGGAGTTTATTATATTGTTTTTCTTTGTTTAGGCCTTTTTTTCACATGAAGGCAGCCTGAGGGAACTCAGCAAGTCATTAGAAGACCTTAAAATATTGGGAAAACTATCAGAACAAACTGTCCCAGGCATACAGACACTGACTGCAGACTGTGAACAAAAGCTAGAAAAGCTTCAACGAACTGTGGCAGATACTTACACAGCCCTGCTGTCTCGTGCTGGAAAAGGACAGTCATCTAAGAAAGAGTGGGTGACTGAGTGCGTGATGTGTTGTAGATTCATAGAAATCAGATATATGGATAAATTTTGTGATACTGTAAATGTACTACCACGTGTGTTACTGTGTACTTTACTATGGGCAACTGTACATTTAAACATTTAGTATTAAGTTTCATAAACTAGCAAGTACAATTTTTGATTACCCTTTGTCACAGCTGCACTGTTGTTAATCATTAGCCAGGATTTCTTTTTTTCCCTTTGTATTTCATATTTTATTCCTAAGCTGAAATTTCTTTTAAACTGTAGGAGCTCCATTGTTGCTTCTGAGAATGGAGAAAAGGCTGGTTCTTCTCAACAAATTGATAGCCTTCCGGTACAGGAGGTAAGAAGTCCATACTTACTGTTAGAAAACAGTGTTCTGTCTAGGGGAGGTCATTGGCAAAAGGAAAACCTGATTATTTCTGTTAATATTCTTATTGTGGTAGGACCTCAGGCCTCTGGTCAGACATCAAAACCCATTGCATTTGGAAACGTAGACTAAGTAAATATTAAAAAGTAACCTGAAAGGAACAGCAGTAGGCATCCTGAGGAGATGTGAGTCTCCAACCTTGCACTATATTTTGCTAAAGAGTAGGTTTCAGCTGGAAGAGTCATGTGTGAAGCTGTGCTCAAGTGCAAATCCCCCGTAGTGTCCCAGTAGTTTGAACAAGTTTCAGAGGACACAGAGAGGAAAAACAGTGAAGTGTTGGAGGCATTTGCTTTAGAAGAATACAGGGAAAACCAGAACACATGTAACTTTTAGAAATAATTTCAGACAAGATACTGCAGTTCATCATTTGGATGCCACAGAAGATGTCTTGTTTGGGATAAACATTCATGCAAGTAAGGCTGCAGACAGCTCATCAGACAGCCTCCAGACTGGTGATTTATAGGAAGGAACCCATTGCATTTACATAAAGTTTGAAGATACGTAGGAATTGGCTATTATCAAGGGAGATCTCTTGTAAGGCTACTAATATTGTCCCTGATACAATGATGAAATCTGTTCTCTCATGGATAATCAAAGTATGAATTGTGTAACTAACATCGGCCAGCCTCAAACTGAGGAGTAGAGTATATCCTACAACCAAGGGTGAGAGACATGTGTAGGCATCTGGTATAAGCAGCCTGAAAAAAGCTGCAGAAGACAGTGCCTTGTGGTTGCCCAAGGATGTCCATGGAGCTGCAGCAAAAATTTGCACAAGTGGATTGTGCTTGCCAAAGACCCAGTATCTGTGGAAGGAATGAATGACCTGGCTGCAAGTGTTCAAAAATTTGCTCTTTTGGCTCATGATTGAGTTTAAACACATCTTGTATTCATGAATGGTATCTCTCATCTCCTTTGGGACACATGAAGCAATTGATTCTTTCAGGAGTTCACAGATGTCTGTTAGTATTCACTATGTATTGACACAGCCTGATACAGAGGTCATTGTTACCTTTTTTTTCATTTTTACTTAGACCTCAAGACCTGCTGCAGATATGGTTTTGAAACCAGATGTGAAACATCACAATGGAGAAAGCTATGCAAAGAAATTTGAGGAAGACAGTGATTTGCCCATACCAGCTTTATTAGAGAGGTAATTTTTAAAGGATAAAATGCATGTATATTGAGATCATACTATGCTAGACATTCATAAATTATTTGAGCGTATCAAATATAGGGTGCACTTTTGCTATGCAGAGCTCTGTTCTTGTTCTACTACAGTTTACTTAATATTGCTCTGTAATTGATATGGAAGCACTATAGTAGCTAAATGCTTCAAACATTAGGATTTTGTAGCAAGAACACTTAGAGCTAGAAAACTTTTTCTTCTGCTGTTTTCTTGGGCCAGAAAAATCTATATCTGCCTTACTAATAACTTCATATATTGCAAAATAAAAAAAATGTGTCAAGTTTTTAAAGAACTGACATTTTTATGTTCATAAAACCAAATTTAGAGAATGCAGGCAGGCATTCATACTTGAAAATTAACCAGGTGAGCAATTTCTCAGCTCTTTTATATGTTGCTTATTTATGCCCATTCATTTGGGACTTAGGTAAAAATATGCATTTGCAATAGACTGCTTATTTTATACGGTAATCTACTGGTCAGCAAGTCCCAGCCCCTGCCATGTTCCACTAAATTAGAGGTAATACTCTCTGAAAGTGATTGCATCTTTCTTTAGCTATGACACACAAAGAAGTAACCTGGAGGAACTTTTGCAAATCAGCAGAGATAAAGTAGCATCTGGCTTTACTGATGAAATAAAAGGCACTTCATGCCTTCAGAATAAGCTACTTGAACTACAGGTAAGTATTCATCTTTTAAAAACATAGTTGGTGCCTAAATTGTTATTTTCTCATGTAGAGCCCTCAGCTCTCTGTGTTTGTGTATTGCCAAGGGAAAAGGAGCATCCTTACAACTAGGTTTATTAGAAATAGAAGGGAAATCAAGGGTTTAGCATTCAGCAGAACTGCATTCCTACTTAGCAGTGGAGTTGTGCAAGTGTTGCTGAAAGAAGAAATTGGTGCCTCTCAGCTTGTGGTCTGCAGGCTGAAATAGGTCTAATGGAAACAATAACTATGGAAAGCAGCTTTTTTGTCAGCAGGAGTGGTAAGTGATGGACCATGGTCAGGGCTGGAGGAGTCACCAGGGTTGAACGATCAAATGGCAGTGGTGTATGTGCAGAATGAAACTGTTCCAGGACTTATAACTTGATTAGGTTTGTGAGAACCTTAAGGGGATGATAAAAGGCATGCAATTGATGGTGGAGAATTTATTACTGCAATTTTTCAAGTCCTTGCTTGAAAGGAGTACACAGGTTATCTAGCATCTCAGAACTTGGTTCAGTTCTACATTTGTGTTTTGTTCTTTTGAACGTAACCATGTTGAGATATTTTCCATTCATTCTTGTAAAAATGGCTGAACCATATTTACTGAACCTTTTATAAAATGTAGCCAAGGCATATATCTGACATGGAAATTTTCATCATAAAAAGTTGGTAGAGATTTGCATGCAGCTAAAAATGGAGTCTTAAAGAAAAAGAAAGCTATAGTTACTCTTACTTTCAGGTGATGTTTTCACTTTTTCTGCAGAGACTCTTGTGGCTGTAATTTTATGAACTGTCCAGTCCATTGAGAAATAACAGGATCATACAAATGCAATTAATGCTGCATATCTTTTAGGTGATAGAGAGCGAAACCAATTCTGGTTGGACACAATTGGAAAACATCTCATCTACCTTAGAGAACCTTGTGGATGAAGTGCAGCAGGCAGCTATCTCTGAGACGAGAAGCAAACTAAAAGGAGAATGGAAAGAGCTTCAGGATATTATAAGTACCAGGTATAAAATAACAATTCATGGTATTAGCTAAGGAATAGTTCATTGTAACTAATGTGTGTATTGTGAAGGGAATAGTGTGCATTACAGAAAATACCTGCATATTTTTAACCTTTTTTTTAAATTGCATTAAATTAAGCTTTTCTTAATTATACTTGGTTCGTGTATACATTGCAGAGAGTGTGAATCTCTCAAGAAGCACAGAGTCGGATCTTTGTAACGTCACTGTGCAGTATTCCCAAGTTTATTGCTATTTCCTTCAACCGTTTGTTTAAATTCACTGAGATTCATGCTGCTTTTCTTATTAATCGATGGAAAAAACTCCTTTGACCTCAGGAGGAGGAGGATTAGATCTGTTAGACAGTCAATCACATTATCTTTGTGGCTTTTTGTGCTGTAAAACGTTGAGTGTCTTTTCTCTTGCTTTCCCAGTTCATGTTTTGTTACCTTTCTTCTAGAACAAACTCTTTAAGGACTGCTTTGGAAATTGTTTTGCCAATAGAAAATGAATCCATTCTTCTATGTGAATTAGATCAGCGGCTGAAGAAAAAGGATATCCAGCAGTTTAATCTGATGCATAGTGATCTTGCTTATAGGGAACTAAAGGTAAGGGAAAATGCAGAGACCACATCCTAGCCAGAACAGTTTTTAATATGTCTAGGAACTAGAGAACTTAATGGGATTTTCACTCAGAAGTTTCGGATTGGTTACCAGACTTCCCAAACCTTCTAATGTCTAACAGCATTTAACTGCCTTTGCTTTAAATATCATTGTTCCTGTAGAGCCAGCCAGGGACCCTCAATGGGATAAAAAGCATAGTCATGAACATTTCGTCTTAGGTTAGGACTCCAGATTTACCTTGTTCCCACCTGACTTTATATCACTTTGTGGAGTCATATACATAATGTAGTGTTAATTTGTGAGCTAAGCTAAGCTCCCTTGTGTCACTGAGGTATCTGCTGAGGTATCTGAGCACACCCCAGGATGGTTTTGGAAGCTCTGCATGTATGCAACAACTTGTTTACCTGCTATCAGTATGTTATGCCTAGGCTCTGGTCTGTCTGTGAGGCAGGGTGAGTATTGATTTGTTTTTGATACGCACTCCGAGCTGAACACACTGACTGCTACGCAGAACTGAAAGTTTGCATTTGGCTGCCCTTGGCTCTCGAGCTAAGTAGGGTTTAGGTCTCTCAGCCTGTAGGGCAGAATGCATGTGCACTCTCTATCTGGGATGACTCTTTTTGGCTGGAAGGGCCCTGCATTTTTTCCCAGCTCTCTGCACATTTGGAGTTTCACAACACTGACACACTGCTGTTTGTCTGGGGGCGGTAACCAGATAGCATGCAGACTTCACCAAGAGATTTTTAAACATGTATAAGTCTCCTCCAAAAGTATAGCATAAAGAACTTAAAAGATTGCAGAGTAAGAAACATCTATGTGCCTGCCTGTGCTCTGAGTGATCTCCTGCTGCGAGAGCCTGCTAGCTTCAGTCCCAGGACTCTCATCATCTTTCTCTCCTTTTTGTCT